>NC_077234.1:104078345-104431954 GCF_027887165.1 Monodelphis domestica | reverse complement strand
TCAGGTCCTTGCATTTGGCCTGGCTTTCTGCTGACTGCTTCTCACCCAGCTGTGTCCAATGGAGTCTGTTCCAGATTGGAAGGAACCCATGGCTAGTTAGATTATAGGGAGAAGTCTATTATTAATCATTTTATTTTGTAAACTAAAAATCTAGCCTTCAGATAAGTTTAATTAACACAAGTGGTGACCACAAACTCAGAGATCTGAATTCTTTTTTTTCTATATTCTTAGAATTTCATCCCAAAAATATTTAGCCCAAGTATCAATTTTTTTTTCAAAATGAGTGAATTATCTGTAGATTAGAGATTTTTAAGTTCCTAGTTCCTAAGAAGCTGAGGTTCTTTGAACAGCAACCTACAATAAAATATTCAGTTTTGATATATCTTTTGTGTATCTATTTCTAGTGAGCATGACTCCACTATGTTCTGGGTGTGTTTGTCTGTAACATTATTTTAATTTTAGTCAATGAGAGAATAGTGAATAAATATATGGTTATCGGATAGGAAATAGTAAAAACATCACAGATAGAAAGGGAAAAGGAAAGACAATAATGTAAACTTAGTTTTAAGAATATAGAAGTAAGAGAAAGATGACCTCCAATTTTTTAATCCTCATTTCTTTATAAAACAAATAAACTAAACTATGAATAGGCAATTATGCCCAACCACATGATCTCTTTGGAGAGACCTCGGAATGAGTTAAAGAAAAAATTAAAAACTGTGTGTGTGTGTGTGTGTGTGTGTGTGTGTGTGTGTGTGTGTGTGTATGAGAGATTCCTGGAGCCTATAACTCAAAAGAAAGCCAGTCTCTTCATTTTTTAAGGATTATGGGAAATGCATCCAGTAAGAATGCTATTTCATGAGGAACTCCTTTACAGAGCCTACTCCTCTATTATCAGTAAAGGGTTCTCCAAGTCAAAAATGAAAAAAAAAAGCAAACAATTAAATTTTGTAAAAAAAAGTCTTAAGACTATAATTACTTGAACAGGGGACCAGCATTGCCCCTGATTTGGTTCTTTTTCCTTAAAGACATTGAAAGGGTTAAAATTAGCTACAGGGGATAGAAATTCCAGAGTAAGATTATTAGTATTTCTGGGAATCATTGATATCTCGTCATAAAGATTCATTCCAATAATAATCACTCTAGAGTCTCCACTTAATTTTTCATTTCTTTCTTCTTCCTTTTTGGGGGACCAACCCTTGGCTTCATGTGTCCCCCATTCCTCTCTTTTCAGTCCCCCTTGCCTCTACTTCTTTTGCTTCCTCTTCCCCTCATTTGTTTTTTGCCTACAATCAAGCCCAGTCTTTTAATTCTTTTTGCATGCAGTTTTGGCCCCTTTCATTCTAGCCCCCCTGAATCTCCTATTTATTCTCCCCTGAAGCTCCACCTCTAACTCTTCCCACTCCTCTAGCCCCTTCTATTCTACTCTTCTCTTATTCCTTCTCTCTCTCTATTTTGACCCAGGCCCCCCTACCCACCCCCTATATTGTCCCTCTTGCTCCTCCATGGATAAGGGTTCTTCTAAGGGAATGTTTCCTCTGAGAGAAGTTACCATAGTTATCTTAGCATATATATATATATATATATATATATATATATGCTAAGATAACTCATCCCTTTTAACCAATTAAAACCAGTTACATGTCACAGAGATATCCCTAACTAGAATGATGATCTAGCTTTTGTGGTTGCTCCATTTAAAGATATTTTTAGAGGTTTTAATCTGAGTCTGGGTGATGTAATGGAATCTATGCCTACCTTACTCTCACAAGGAGAAAGGAAGTCTACTTCTTAGGAAACCAATAATACTCAGAATGAGAATGTGAACAGTGGCCATTAAAGGACTCACAATGAGACCCCCAATAACATTGAGGGCTATGTGAGGTTTCATGATGTCAGGAAACCTTTGATAAAATAAATGGAGGATAGCTCTGTTTGTCCAAAATAATGTAATAAATTTGAATTTGGGAGTGAAGAGAATAATGAATGTCCCAACTAGGTTTTATGACCAAGTAAGCAGAACAACTAAGTGATGCATAAGCTTTGATTCCATTAAACCCTCAGATGCTCACATGATACATAATAATTTTATGTCTCATTCCTCTGTAAAGACTATTTTTAAAAGCATTGCCCAGATTGGCCAATTATAAATGTAAAACAGTTGAAATATGCAACTGTATATGTTTTTGAAGGATGTAAGAGAAAGGAAAAGGAAAAAAATTGAAAATGAGAAATTGAGAAAAAATTTGGAAGACAGGGAAGGGGAAACATTTTTCTATTTTAATATCTTCAGTTAAAGAACTTTTGGCTCCCTTATGAGAAATCACTAGGATTTTGACTAAGGAAACTGATAATGCACCCAAACTAGAGGGTCAATTTATTATTTTTTGTTTTTTGTTCTTCCTGTTGTAGGCCACGTCATATTGCAATATATTGTAAGAGAAAGAATCATGAGTCTAGAAATAGAAGATAGAAAAATAATTTAGCCTCAAGCAGAGCTAGTACTTCTGACAATAAGGACTGTAGTGCTAATTAGGAGAACTGTAGTTATTGCAAGGAATGCAAGAGGAGTAATCATTTATGATAGTGTGATAGAGGGAAAGGAAGTTTGAGCTCCAAGTATAGTGATTTTCTTTGACTCTGATGTTTGACTCATCTGTTGCAGTCTTTCTCACCACCCCAAGCAAAGAGTCTCATATAACCCTTGAGTTTAGGACACTTACCATGACTATTCATTAGACACTGGGGCTTTCAGGTGTACCGTAGTGATCAAACATAATTCTGAATGCACTGCCATCAGGTCTTTAAATTGGAATTTCAGGGAAGCCTCAGAATTCAAGGTTTCTCTTCTCCTTCTGTCTATGGGACCTCTGACAGTAGAACACTCATTCCTCTGAAGTTCTGAATCCCCTATGAATCTCTTAGGAAAAAGATCTCTTATTTAAACTTATAGCTCCAACATCTTGGTCTCTAGTTGGTTTGTTGTCTCTACAATTGCCTGAAGATATTCTTTCTTTATTCCCCATTCTTCTTCTGACAACTGGGAGAGAGTAGCTTTTCTTTTTGAAATTCCAGTAAATATCTCTGAATATGTCTAGACCTCCTCCTCGGTTGACACATACTTGCATGAGTCAGCCATTCCTATTACTATCAGAATAAAAGATGACCGTCTGCCTTCCAATCCTTAGTATCCCCTATCCCAGGAATCTATTGAAGGAATGTCCTTGATATTTGATACACTGATAAAATACTAAATAAATCCATGTCAATCTCCATATAATTCACCTATTCTTGTAATAAAAACGCTTAAGCTTAGTCAAGCTGGGAAGCCTGTCTATCATTTTGGGCAGGATTTATGTTCATTTAATTCACAGGCAATATCTAGTCATCCAGCAATGCCAAATTCTACGAGTAACATCTTCTCAATCCCTACTGAGGCTACATGTTTTACAGTAGTGGAACACTGTTCTGTTTGTTTTTTTTTTCAATTACTATCAATATAAATTTTAGGAAAATATCTACTTTCACCTAGAAATGTTCACAGTGAACATGGACTTCCCTATCTCAGGGATATATGGATAATCCACTTTATTCTCTCAAATTTTACAGTAGGACTTAGCTACTATCACTTTTAATAGATACTACTTTAGCTCAAAATATAGATGATATACATTTAGCATTAACACTACATACAGAGACATGCAAAAAATGCTAGCAGATATTTCTTCTTAGAACTCCACCAGAGAGGTCATAATATTTTCAATCAAGGGTGCAGTGATACCTCTCAAAGGTGGAATATTAAGGTTTTATTTTAGCTGCAGGAACTCAGTCTGTTTTTCCAAATGCATTTAATCTTCAGCAATTCTTTGCTCTATCTTCAAAGAAACATATGAGGGCTATCATGGTAGCCACTGAATTTTGTGGACAATGGATCTGTTAAGGGGGAATTACCAAGCCACTTGTAGCTTTGATTAAAATCTATTCTTTGAATCTTTAGTGAAATTCCCTGTATCTGTCAGTTTTAACCAAAATAAAACAGACCTTTCTGTCTGCTCCTGCTCTAGGAATTCTAGACTATAGAAAATCATTAAGATTGTATGTATGTCCACAAACAGAGGAAGGTGGCTTCTGGGCTCTTGATCTAAGCATTGGAACCACACAATGCCCATTAGCCTTCTCTTCTGTATAGCTCAATATAGTTGCTTCTGGAGCACCACTCTGCCTTGAGAATACGGTAGCCATAAATCTCTTAACTGAGAAGATTTCTGATATATTCCTGGGTTCTCTGTTAACTGTTGTATGTCCCACCCAGGCATTTCTGCTTTGATGTGGAATATAGGCATTCTCATATCACTCTACTAAGCTTATGACCTTAGAATCCCCTGAGTTTATTTTTACTTTAACACCTAATAATGAAACAGATTTTTCTCTCTCATATAATGAACAAGAAACAAAGATTAAAAGCAAAACAGATTAATTAAACCTGGGTGGTTTCCAAAGGTATATCCCTACTGCCCTAAAGCTTCTAACACTAGATATCCCTATCTGTTCACAAATGGCCACTTTGTTACTTACAGAATTGTGGATTGAATTAAAAGAGTTTGGGTGTCCCTAGGTATTACCAATATAATCATATATACATAGGCCTCTTGCCCTACCTTTCAAGCATATAATCAGCACATTTTGCATGCCAAGAGTTTTGGTGGGTAACCCCTGGCTTACACACCTTTTAAAGATTTACAAATTGTTTTCATCAGTATGCATAAAGCTGGACATAAAAAAGTTATACTTGTTGTATTCATTCAACTTAATATTTGGATAAAACCTTTCCCTGGTACTCATGCCACTTCAGCTTTTGTTGCTAAAATGATATTGGTGATTGTTCCTACCAAAATACATTGATTTAGATGAGGGTATACATTTTATAGATTCTGTTTTACCACAGATTTATTCTACTTTGGGAATTATTGCCAAATTCCATATACTTTACCATCCCTAGAATTCAGGTCAAGCTGACTGCATGAATAAACAATGTAAAACCATAATTAGCAACCCCCCCCAAAAAAAAAAACATTTAAAGCAGCCTGATATTCTACCCATTCTTCCTGTGCAGAAAATCTATGGGAGATCTATATGCCTCAACATTCAAAACACTTTTTGGACATCTCTCTATTTGAGCCAACACCTTTCCTCCTGTATATACATCATTACTAAGATGAGATACCTCTGTTGCTTCTTATATACAGGAATTATAGGTCAATTTGTGTGAATTTCTTGACTTTGGAGCCACAGAACAGACAGGTCCCAATTTGGACTTCTCACTCCAAATGATGCTGATTACTCAGACTGACATCAAAATTGGAAGGAAGAATTATTGGATTCATTATTTTCAAGTAAAACCGGTACCACCTATTAAAGCCAAGTAACCATATATTGTAATTTTGAGCACACATTATTGTGTTTCTTTTTAAAATTTTATCTTTTTTGTTAGTCATTTAATGGTAGCATAATTTCAATTGCTCTGTCTAAAATCCTACCTCCATTTATTGTCTTATTTTCAGCATTTCTACATATTATATTTTTTTCTTTTGATTTCTCTTCTGATGATTGAAGCAAGGATAATGCTATTATTAGAGTTCATAGCCAAATAGGATCTAATCTAATCTGAGGCAATTGGTCCTTCTGGGCTCTGGGTCTATCACCAGCTCCTTCAGAGCTCTCTTTTATCTTGGACATAATTCCAATCCATATAAGTGAAACTTTGCCACAACTTGCACCTCATCAAAGTCATACATTGCCAGATAAACCATTTTCTTCTTCACCTTTATTATATACCACATCAGTACTGACAAGTTGGAGCCCAATTTCTATGTCCTCCAAAGTAACTTTCAAACATTCCATTTCCCCACTCCCATTCACCCACCTTTGACTTGTGAGATAAGAGAGAGAAGGGTTTATTGGATGACAGATTTATGGGAAAAAATGTGAAGTAAGACTTCACTATTCCATTCCCTATGACAACATTTAACTGGGCTAAGATGTGTTTCAATAGCATAAAGGATAGTTCATAGAAATACATATCTTTCTGTGATATTGAAACCACTTTAAAAGACTGATATATATTAATTTAAGGTTGCCAAGGAATTCAGCTATGTAATTCCTAAATGAAACACTCGAGTCAGCTGCCAACTATTTTTATGGTGTTTTAATTACAAACAGGAGGAAGAAAGTATTAGAGAGAAAGAGAGAGAGAGAGAGAGAGAGGAGAGAAGGAAATAGGGTTTAAATACCCACTCTGCTCAGGCTGAGCCAAAGTGGGCTTTAAGGCCTTGGATAGCCAAGGCAAGGAAAAAGATCAGTCCTTATCACTCACATGACCAATTTGGAGAAAAACAGTCCACGGGCTCCTCCAACTCCAAGCACCAGCATCCAATTGCCTCTAGCCCTCCTCACAGGAAGTCCCGAGAACTCCAGAGGCTGTTCTCTACCTCACTTCCTGCATCTCACATGTGCCAATGGTGGCTCTAGCTTGACCTAGGACCACCCAGAAGCCTGTCCTTTTTGCACACTTCTGTTGAAGGCCATATTATCAAATAATTAAATCTTGAGTTTTGCTGCAGCCCTTCCTAATCTTGTTACCCTATGTAGGGTGGAGATTGTAGTTTCCAAGACCTGATTCTGTTAATCCAAGTATCTCTAATGTTATTGATCTGGAAATAGCTAAATCCCATCTTCTAAAGAATGGTCTGAATAGGGTGGAGTAGTTTTGAAATTCACACTTTGCAATGGTTATTGCCTTATCACAAATGAGGACAGACTTCCCAGGAGTTTTGGGGACCTTGGGACAATTTTACATCTATTACTCTTCAATTCTCTTTTCCCTTCTCCATGGTGGTAGTAGAATTGTGGTTTGGTCTATGTAATCCTACTAGTGTCAGATTTTTCTGGTTGGCTTTACCCACATTTGGGATGAAGGATGCTTCAAGGGGTGCCTGTGATCTTATTAATCAAACTATTTAATAAATAGATATGGGGAAATTGTTACAAATGTCCATGAGTTCCAAAGGATTATTTATGTATGATACTCAGAAAATTTCAAAAGAGACCTATGTGGCATCTGATGACACATGGTGGAACCTTTCTTGGCTATAGGAACTAGGTATAATATATGCATATATTATATAATAATGGTCATATGAGAAATCCAGTAGATTTAACTTTTAAGTAAACAATCTGTTTCTTTAAAATACATGTGTTTATCTGTTACATTGTCAAATGGTTTTGAGAACTAATGTTCTTATAATTTTAATGTTAATTTTAATGTGATTTTTAAAATTTGAATTTATGGAGTTAAATCTGATATTTTGTATTGAAGAATCATTTGGCAGTGTCTAAGAGCCCTGACATTTCATACCCCAAAGCTTAGACTATTGAAACCTGCCATTTGTGTTTAAATCTTATGACTGTGACTGATTCAAAAATAGCTTTATTTTATGCAGATTGGCAATTTATATGAAATGTATGTGTTATTTTCCTAGTGCACTGAGAATCAAAATGACTTGCTCATGTAGACAGTGTGTTAAAGGTAGGACTTAGACTCGTTTTCCCTACTTTGTGATTGCCCTTTTAACCATTGTCCCACATAGCATCTCACAAAATTAAATCCTACATCAGAAAGAATGTTTCCTAAGAAAACCAGAGAATAGCAAAACACAATATAATATTATGATTTGATATGATATAATGTAATATGATATCCATATGAAGATACCAAAAAATGAATCCTTTATCAGTTTTCCTTGCTAAGTTTTCTCTTTAAGATCTGCAGTACCAAAACATTTTAAAAGAAATTTCATTTTAATTAGCATACCACCTGTGCTAAAGTTGTGAATTGTAGCATTAACTTTCTATGCTTTGCATTTTTAGTGACTAGATTGTGGTGCTAGAAGAAAGACATTTAAAAATGAGGACTAAGTTGAAAAACTTTCTTTAATGTAAAGAATATTTTGGAAATAGCTCTTTAGAATTTTGTTATTTTATGAATTCCTACAAGCATTGTTTTGCCTTTCCTCTCCACAACCCTTTGCTCCTCCCACATTTGTTCTGTTTCATGAGTGTAAGGAATTCTTTTCGGGAAAAGAGGTATACAAGAGATTTGGATAAAATACTGAAGAATGGTCATTAATTTGGTGGTGATGACGTCACCTTGTCTAATTGTTCCTGATACTTCACTTTTGAATTCTTTTAGAAAAAGGAAATTCGAAGGGACAAGCTCTTCTCAGGCTTTGTCTCCAGTGAGTGGTGCTATGTATTAGATCCAGTAAACAAACCATGGTATTCTTGGCATTTTTTCATAGGAGAGACCAGAACGAAGCTGCACAGAGGACCTCAGAGACAACGGTCCTTAAGGGCACCATTGTGAAGCCCTTTTGTTATCACAATTGAACGTCTCATAACTCATGCATAATGAAAAAGAACTTTAGAATTATAGCTTTATTCTTTTCTCAACATTTATGATGTTGTCATGCATAAGTATAAGCTCATCTCCCCCTCTGTGCCTCATGAAGGGATAGATATATTTCTGCTATTTCTGACAACAAAGCTGATTTAATAATCAGACAAAAATGACGATTTAGATAACCAAAATAATTAAATGGGTAATAGCAAGGGTTCTAAAATGGGCTTTGCAGAGTTTCAGGAAGCACTTGAGAAAGTTTTCCAGACATTTTTGGCCAAAAATTTCTTTTAATATTTTTGTTTTATTTGTGTCCCATCACATCACATAGAGACATTCCTTATAACACAGAATTTTTTACAGGTTGTACTTGTGAATTTAGTTTTACAGAGTAATCCACAATGAGGGAATGTCCTCTAATAATACGTCTAAGGAAGTTCTCTGCAGTGTATAGTCTTAGAGAGTTGAACAGTATTGAGAAATTAAGTCACTTACCTAAAGTCACACAACCGGTATGGAAGATCCACATTTCGGGCTCTAAGATCCACTCTCTACCTCAGGACGCCATAGTATTTTTAACACAACATATAATAAAAAGATTTCACAATATTCTGATCAATAATTCTAAGTGTTTTTTTAAAGGTTTAGTTTTTTTTGCTCATCAATAAAATAACCTTATTTTTTTTCCTCCCTAAGAGGGAGTACTTAAAGGCAAAAAAATGAAAAAAAAAAATTGCTACTCAAGGACAAGTCTTGTTTCATTTTCTTTGCTCCCAGCAACTGATGCTTTCTGTTCGTTAAGGTGGTGTGGGATTCTGATCATCCTTATCAGTGAAAACATAGACTTTTCAAGTCGTCAAGTGTGGACAGTCTCAGAATCCAGGGGCCTCCAACTTCCAGTATCTGGCAACTTCTTACAAAACACTACCTGAGTGAATAAACTAGGGATGTGGCAATGTTGTCAAGCAGCCTGTGACACAAAAATCATCATTATCCTGCCCTTGGGTGTTTTCTGGACCAGTTACTTCAACTGGTTTGCAGCATAGTCTGTTAAATTAGACTTTCTTAGGAATACTAACAATACCAAGGAAATCAAATAGAAACATTTAAGCAAAACCATCCATGGACGTCAGGCTCCCCAGGTCTTTACTGTTTTCCTTTTTATTTTTTTTTTCATGCAACAGTGAATCTTTTTTATTAATTTTCAATATTGTGTTGTCATATTGAATAAGAAGTGACAAAGATAAAAATAAACTTGTCAAAAGAAACAAAAAACAACCTCCTAATCTAAAGAAGGGAGCCCTGACAAGCATGCTAGCTGTGGCCATAACATAAGTTTTATGAATGTTTACTAATTATAGTTGCTAAGTTAGAATGATTATAAAACAAAAAAATGAAGAGTTTCTTTAGGATCTAGAAAGTTTTCGAGTACTAGACATGGTTGGCAAATATAATCTTTCAAATAAGAAAATTCTGTAATTATAATGAAATAAAATGGCCTAAACAGTAGTCCAGAAGTTCAGCCTTGTCCTGACTTAAAATGCCCTCAATAGACAAACTCAGATGGATGGACAGATGATGTCTTAGTCAAGGCTATTGGGAAGAGCTTTTGGTTTCTTGATCCAGAGATCATTTGTTCTGGCTATCTGCTTGTAGTAATAGAAAAGCATTTTCACTAAAAGAGAAAAAAGGAAATTTTAATAAAAAAAAAACATATCTAAAACATTTACCTGCAAAATATTTTATTAGTGAATAAAATTCTCCAAGTTTTTGCCTCCATTTATGTTCCACTCCTTTCTCATTTAGTATCAATTGTTCTAATCTCATCCAAAAAAGTATTTTAATAAAACAATATGCAAAATTATGGTAATAAAAGGACAAAGAAAAGAAGCCACAGCAATAACAAAAATATCTCCAACCCTCTTTTCTCAAGAAGCCTAAAATCTAAGGGATATCATATGCAAACAGAAAAGTAGACAAATACTTTTTTTTTGAGAAGATGAAACACTCCCGCCTAAAGGAATCAGGAAAAGCTTCCTATTAGAAATGTTTCATGGACTGATCTTTGAAGGAAATATAAATTTTGAGAAATATTGTTAAGGAGGATTTTAATTCCCTATAGGCATGGGTGGAAGAAAGAGAACCTGTACTTAGGCAGAGAGGTGGTGAAGAAAATGATAGGATGTCAAGTTTAAAAAAAAAAGCATTATGTTGGCCAGATGAAGATTTACAGCACATAAATGATGAAGTACTAAAGGATTAAAGGTCATGGAAAATATTAGGAGATTTATATATATATATATATATATGTACATGTTATATATTTCATATATACATATTATCTGTATATATGTGTGTATATATACACACATATATTTCCATATATGTTTGTGTGTATATATAAATATATATACATACATATATATGTTTGTATATATATATGCTGGTTGTCTTTAGTTCAGAGGTGATAATTGAATTCATAAGACCTAAATAAATCAGTAAGAGGAAAAGTTTAGAGAAAGAAGAGTATAAAGATTGTGTAGAGAAATATAGAGAAGAGAAAAAGGCCTGAAAGAGAGAATATTTTGGGATAACAACATGGTAGATAGATCACTGGGCTGAAGATTCAGAAAAGAGATTTAAGACTAGTTACATGTGTAGTCCAAGAAGGAAGAATAATGACTTGAAAACATAGGAAAAAAAGGGACACAATGCCTAATGCTTCTTCAGAAGGGTCAGAAAAGATCAAAACTTAAAAGGTCACCATTATATTTATCAACTAAGGGATTTTTTTTTTAACAGTTAAATTGGAAGCTCAGTTGCAAAAAATCTGGAAAAAATAATTTCAATGAGAGGAATTAGATGCTTCCTCCCTTCCTAGAAAATTTGATTATGTAAGGGAAGAGATTTAAGATGAGAGACTGAAGGGATATGAATGTCAAATGATTCTTTTTGGCTTGTTTTTAGGATGAATAATGCTTGGGCATTTACTGAGTCAGTAAGTAAAAAGAGAAATTCAAGGTTATAGAAGGGGAAAATAACAACAGAGAAGGTGACAGGTTATCAACTAGTAGGAGAATTAGTTTTTGACAAGAAAAAATATATTTTCTATAGAGACAAAGGAAACCATATGGATGTAAAAATTAAGAGATTTTGACAAATGAGATATGAATAAGAGAAAAAAGAAGTTTCCAAAATAAGGACTTTATTTTCTCAGAATCACAGAAGCAGCATTTCTGGGAACAGGAAAACTCAGGTAAATTTTATTTTCTTCCAGGGAAGAAATATGATTTTTTTTTCTTTTCTTTTTTCATTTATGGGATTTTTTTATGACCTTACTGGTAAAATTTGGGTTAAATATTTAGTCGTAGGTTATATGTAGGACAATTTTTAAGAAAAATGACTATAATTTTGTTGTGTGTGTGTTGTCTCTTGGTCTCAAGTATTGTCTGCAGCTTTCACAAAACTCATAAAAAATCTCATTTTATTTCTTATGTCAGTGTGTAATATAATGTAACCTTGTTGGGAAAAGTCACAGTGTGGAAGGGATACCTCTAGTTTCTAAGTATAATTCTAAGTTAAATTTTAAATTACATAAATTATAAATTTAAGTACATATTGGGTCTCCTAATTTTATCTTTCCTTTGTTATTTTATTAAAAATGAAAATAATGTTATAGTATGATTTTCTGATGAATTAAAAAAAAAGAGAGAGAACCATGAAGAGTGATAAGTAGATGACTTTGGAGAGTTTTAGAGAGAGAATCTCTGAGAAGAGCTACAGTTAGGATAGGGACTCAACTGGCCAAACAAAGGGAAGAGCATCAACTACTGAAAACAATAGTCCTACTGTTATACCTTGCTATAGATACCTTTGTATTATCCTTTGACAATTTTTGTTTCAATTCAAGCATATTAAAATTGTTTTTTTTTAAGTAATTGAAACTTGAAAGTGAAAGATGAGAAAAGTAAGACTGTTAAAGGGGCAAGAAATTAACAAAGTGAATACAAAGCAATAAGGAATTTATTATATGTGTATTATGTATGACAAGCTAGAAAATAGATTACCCAACTTTATTAGTAGGTATTTACTTCTAATTCAGGAGGTCACATGCCATTTTATGGTGCACCATAGACAACAGAAAAAAAATTATATATCAGATTCTTTTCAGAAAATATTTTAGGACCTCTATGAAGCAGATCATTTGTAATGGAGATAGTTTATATAGAACAAATTCTGTCTTCAAGGTCTTTACAAAATTGTAGGATGATAAAGACACATACATAAAACTATAAAACAAAATAATGAGATAAGTTCACTAGTGAGGTGCAAAACAGTGCTAAATGAAATCTGTTGATGGCCTAGCAATATATTTTGCACATTATAGGCATTTAATAAAAGTATTATATTTTGCTCTACATTTTTGTTTCTTGAATGAATTAAAGAACACTAGATTTGTAGTCCAAAGACCTGGATTCAAATTCCACCTTTCTGACCTTGGACAATTTTTCTCTGTCAAAAATTATTGTAGTCTCAGGTTCCTCATCTATACCATGAGAGATTTTTGACAAAATTTCCAGAAAGCTCCCTTAAACCTCTAAATCATATGAATGCTTACTGGATGGGACTCATATTTTGAAAAATAAGAGATAATAAGAAATTAATATTTAAAGGTTCATGAAGTAAAAATGAGGAAGAAAACGTATTTTGATAACAAAGAGCAAGTTCTGTTGAGAGAAATTGTTAAAAGTAGTCCATTGTTGTTAAAACAGAGATTATGAAACAAAGATCAATATGAAATAAGGCTAAAATATGAATCTAGCCATATTAATAATGAATAAATTATCTTGAATTCTGGAAAGACATGAAGTTCTTCAAAAAAGTGTGTGTATTCTATTCAATTCTACAAAGGATGAAAAATTGCACATGCTTCTCAGAAGTTTCCTTCATGTATTAATGGAATGTATATATAGCCTGCCGCCTATTTTATGGCAAGAATAAGCAGTTTATGAAATGATGGGAAACTGTTTTGCATTGTCCCTTTCCTAGCAAGTAAAACAAACTGGCAGAGGTGTAGACAAACTTGACTTTCTTCTCTTGAGCCATCTCCTTCCCAGTACGAGTAACTATATCTGCATCCATGAGAAAGGAAACATTTTCACTAAAATATCGGAAAGAAAAGTAAAAAATTGATCCAGATGTTTGGGATACCTGAGGTATAACAACCAGCATCTTTGGAGAGGGAAAAGGAGCAAATAGAAAAGTAAAGAGATAGTGATTCGTGGGAACAAACTCTTCCTTCTAATATTATTTGGGTACCTCTGTGTAAAACACATGGTTCTTAAATACCTAGACTCAGAATGGGGGTAGGTAAATAAATTTCTCACCTTTAAGGTGAGAGAACTGGACTATGTTAACTCTCTCTTTTTTTAAACTCTTACCTTCCATCTTGGAGTCAATACTGGGTATTGGTTCTAATGTAGTAGAGTGGTATGGGCTAGACAATGGGGGTTAAGTGACTAGCCCAGGGTCACACAGCTGAGAAGTACCTGAAGCCAAATTTGAACCCAGGATGTCCTGTCTCTAGGCCTGACTCTGATTCCACTGACCCACCCAACTTCCCCCTATGTTACCTCTTATTTCCTTTTGGCACTCACCTTCTACGACCTATCATGTCCAATATGATTTAAAGGATTTCAAGATGAATTTCAAAAAAAAGGAAGAAAAATGCTAAGATAACCTGAAAAGGATAGAGGGATTTAGGGATGGTACAGAAAGGAGAACTTCATAAGAAGATTGTCAATGATTCTCAGGAAAACCAAACAACCAACCAAATAAAATAAACATCAGTGAGTGCCCAAAATACTCTTCTCTGCAATGTATTGTTTCTTAGAGAGCCATATGTCTCAAATCATGGCTATAGGTAGCCAAAACATACCAGCTTCTTCTGGTACAACACATGGAAGTTTACAAAAATGGATACCTTTTATTATCACTTTTTAAAATAAGTAAATAAAGATAAATATTTTTAAAAGTAGAAAGTTCATTCTTTCATGGCAAAGTTATATTTATTTTAATGAGGCAATACATAGTCAAAATATTAGTGAAATATAGGATGAAATACTTTAAAAATTTTTGTTTTCCCCCCCTCACACACAAAGTGCTTTGTATCATACACTGTATATTTCTTAGAGTCTATTGCAGTGATGTTGAACCTTTTTGAGATGGAATGCTGGGTTCCACCCCCTCACCTGATCCTCAGGCTCCTCCTCCAACCCAGACAGGGGAGGGAAGAAGTACTCCCATTGGGTCTCTAGACAGAGGGGTGGGGGAAGTGAAGAATGTCTGCAGGTGCATGGAGAAGGAAGGGAACAGTTCTACCCCAAGTACCATCATCTTTCTAGTGGGCAACTGCAGGAATTCCCAGAATTCCATGCCCTTGTAGGCATGTGTGCCATAGCTTCACTATCAAAGGTTTATTGCTTCCAAGCTCCATTTTTTAAAATACCAAAATGTTAGCTTTGTCAAGGCATAATTAAGATGAGAAATAATTTCTATAATTCTCAGAGAGTAAGTTTTATAGCCAAGGAAGAATACTGGCTTTCAATATCTATTAAGTTTGAGTTGCAACTTCAATAGCTACCCATGTGAACATGCTCTGTGTTCAGTTAGCGGCTTTGAACCTTAATCACCTTATCAATATGATGAGAGTAAGAGAATTGCACCTCTTTCTTTTGAGAGAATTCTGAGGAAAGCATGTTGTAAATCTTAAACATATATGATTAGTAGCATGCAGAGCCCTTTTCAGATATTGGTAACAACCATGACTTACCTCAAGATTAAGGCATTTTGGGGACCAACATGTAGTCAAAAGATATTGCTCCATATTGCTTACTTATATTTGTTAAAAATAAGTGCTGATGTGCTTTAGTTTTACAAAGAATACATATTAACTAAAAACAAAAAAAAACCATTTAATTAATTAGATTGGTAGTCTAGGCTTATAATCTACCATATCTAGCAAAGTTTAAATAAAATGAGGTAGAATCTCCAGAAAAACTTAATCTATCTTTTAAATCATATCGTTATTGTTTTTGTTTGCAATTTCAAGTACTAGATAAAGTTTAGCTATGTTATTCGCGTAGAAAATTTATTTTAATTCCTGTTAAATCTCTGATTGCTGAACTGGATTTGTGGTACTAGGGCAATGAGACTCCCTTTATCTCATATCATGCTTCAGATTACTATGCAAATAAAACTAGGAGCAAGAAAAAAAATGTCTAGATGAAGCCTGTGGGGCTATGTTTTTCCCTTTGTTCTATATTCTTTAATTTATTATCCATTCCTCCCACCAATAAAAATGATTGGTGATAGTTCAGTGTTCTGATCAAAGTGAAAGCACTAGTTCTTAAATAATTGTGAACTATTATTATACTGGAATCTTTCTATGCAAAAGTAGTTGAAGAAAAAATACACAAACACACACACACACACACACACACACACACACACACACGCACACCTATTTTACCTTCAAAAATTTTGGTCAAAGCAGAGATCATTAACCAAATACTTAATAAACAGAAATTTTTCTGTAATTTAAAAAAAAGTCAACTTTATAAATACTTATGATTTACATAGAAAATGTGTTGGTAATTAAGGGTAAAATTTTAAAGGGTAAAATAATCCATAATATGTAGAATATAGGGAATTCTCTAACTTAGCAAAACCATTAAAATAATTTTCTCCAAAACTGGAGACAAAATTTTAAAAATAGTCATGCCTGTTAATATTTATACTAGATGTAAGTATGACAAAACAAGCACCATCACAGTCCAAAATGAAAGCTAGTCTTTAAGAAAGCAGATTTGTACCAGATCAGAAAAATGAAAAATTACATTATACCAAGAGACCCTGAATGAGTATTTAGCTCAAGATAGCTAGTTTGGTTGGGATTAAAATGGGACAACTTTAAAACTAATATGCCTGTGCATTTTCTCACCAGACAGGTCAAAACTGAGCTATAAAGAAGAATGGTATATACTGTAAAGGTTAAAATTTAGGAATATGGGGAGACTGAGGCAGGTAGAAATTAGTTCCCCTCTGCAAGGAGTATTATATTTTTTTAGAGGTTTATTAAGGATTAAGGATTAAAGAAAATACAGGATAAGGAAAACTTGCCTAGGCCAGAAGCCTAGACAAGACCTCACCTACATTATGGAAAGAGCCATGTCTGCTCCAAAACGGAAGTCCAAAAAGAGAGCACAAAAGCCTTTGCCATCAGCTTAAATCCTTCCTCAATCTCGGCCCACCTCAGAATTGCGTGAGATTAGAAAGCATTCTGGGGAAGTGGAGCAAGGGCTTGTAGGGATTGAAGTCCAGAGTTCAAATCTCAATTTTACAATACCTTGCTGATCTTTATTGACAAGAGAAGAGGATTAAAAATAACAACAACAAACACTTTGTATCTTGTATTTCTACTTTGCTTAAATTTCTCCTTTATTTTCATCTGCACATCCTTCCTGGCCTTCCTTATAGGTAGACAGTGAAATGAAAGAGGAATAAGAAAAAAAATTAGTAAAACTGATGAATACATTGAAAGAATATGCCATATGCAACGTTTCACTCTGATGGACTCTCCACCTCTATAAACAGATGAGGAGGGCTACCTTTTCATGTTCTCTTTGGGACTAAACTTGTTCATATATTTTTGTCATATTCCTTTTGCCATATTTTGTGGTTGTTTTTCCCATTTATATCAATGAATTCATTATGTATATTGTACTTCATTCCTGCTTACTTCAGCAGGTATCATTTCATATAAATCTGTCCATTCTTCTTTATATTTAGCATATTTGTCATGTCTTATAGACTGGTAATATTCTCTTACATTAACATAATAATTTGTTTAGCTATTCCACAATTAATAGGCATCAATTTAGTTTTTAATTCTTTTCTACAGCAGAAAGTACAGTTATAAATATGTTGGTCAATATGGAGCCTAGTAGTAGGATCTCTGGGTCAGAGCGTATGGACCTTTTAGCTACTTTATTTCATAAAGAATCATCAATCCAAATTGCTTTCCAGAATGATCATACTAATTGGTCTACTATCAATGCATTAGTGTGTTTACACAACCACATTGACTATTCTCATCCTTTGTCATCTTTCCAATTTGTTCTATGTGAGGAGAAACCTCAGAGTTGCACGGATTTGTAGTTCTCTTATTACTTATTTGGAACAATTTTCATGTATATTTTAATGGTTTACAGTTCTTCACTTGAAAACTATTCATATTGTTCAATATTTCTGTTATAAGGATAGCTTTTTGGTATTATATATGTGAAGATTAAGTTTAACTCTCCCCTGATTATGAAGATAAAAATTATAATCCCTGCTCATTTTTAGATTTAATTACCAAAAGTATAAATACTCTACTTAAAAGTTGAGTATAGAGATCTGCCCATTTTTAGATTTAATTACCAAAAGTGTAAACATCCCATTTAATCATTAAATGGGAGGTCTGTGACCTATGTGTGCAATAGTGGATGATGAATCAGAATAACTGCCTCTGGGGAGTCCTAAAGCAAAGCTTCAACTGTGACTGGTAGATGTAAAATTAGAGGAAGACACAGGAACTGACACAAAAGAATCATCTTTAAAAGGAACAAGCACCTCCTGTGAGATGGAGTACTTAATTCTTTGGAAGTGAAGACTGGACCCAAGACCTGGTGAGGCTGTTCTAAAATCTCTTCCTTTGAACTGACATGTGGTGAGTGAAAAGGTGACTCTTAACAGCTGGATTTTCTGGAAAAAACAAAACAAAACAAAAATAAAACAAAAACAAAAACAAAAAACTAACCTCAAGAGAGACTTCCCTCTTGGGAAAGGCTTAGATATTTTACCTTATCCTCTCTCTGATTTTTCTTACTTCACTCTACATTTTGTAAATAAATCTCTTTGGAATAAATTAAATTCTTGGAGACCACACTCTTAAATAATTCAATCCAACACTTTTAAAATTAACCCCTTTTATGTCTCTCTTAATTATCTATGTCATAGATACCAAACCCTTATTTGTGAAATTCCTTTCTACAAACATTTGACTTTCTATTCTAAGCTTCAATACATTCATTTTGCCTTGAAAAGGCTTTCAGAGGTTATTCAATCTAAAGCATCTATTTTTATCTTCACTTTAGTATCCTTCACCTTTCTGGTCTGGTGCCCCATGCTTATAATCCTTGTTAATACAAGAGGGAGTCCATGTTGGAAATAAGCAAATCAAAATTGTTAGTTAATCAGCACTGAGATGTCTCAGTTTGGTTGAGATATCAAGTAATAAACCAATAAACATTTCAAAGTCATTATTATGTGTTAGACTGAATTAATTAACTGTAATGCTAAGGGATACAAAAAGGGAGGGCAAACAATGTCTGCTCAAAGGGATACAATATGAAATAAAATTTAAACAAAACAAACTATATGCAGGACAAATTGGAGATAATTAAGAGAGAGAAAGTACAAAAGTTAGCAAGAAAAACTGAAAAATCTTATTGTAAAAGATGGGATTTTAATTGGGACTTAATGGAAGCCATAGAAGTCAGTAAGTAGAGTTGAAGAAGAACTTTCCAGACATACGGGATAGGCAGGAAGAATGCCCAGAGTCAATAGTTAGGAGACCAGCATCACCACATCCAAGACTCAGAAAAGCAGCCTTAAAACAAACAAAAATATAATTTACTACTTATTACAACAAAAGGCATATGATCTACTTTTGTCCTTTTTAAAAGTATAATCTTTAATATGTACTGCATACAGTTTGAAATTATTT
Source organism: Monodelphis domestica (assembly GCF_027887165.1). Classification (NCBI taxonomy): domain Eukaryota; kingdom Metazoa; phylum Chordata; class Mammalia; order Didelphimorphia; family Didelphidae; genus Monodelphis; species Monodelphis domestica. The sequence continues at coordinate 104,412,668 of NC_077234.1, read as the reverse complement.
TAGAAATTGGTTTAAATTATTGTTTTAAACCTGATCACATAAAAGTTCTTTAAAGGGTCATCAGCATTTTTAGGAAAAAGCAAGGGGTAGAAATGGTTTTATTACAAGTTTGAACCAGAGAAATATTTAATTCAAGATGAATAGATTCCAATATTTCAGTTAATTCTTTTAATGGCAACAATGGCCAAGTCAACATTATCTGAATGAAATACATCTGTAGAATTTAGTAATGCAAGTTGACACACCTATAAATTTTTATATATTTTAAATGGAGTCAATTTTATTCTAATATTCTAAACTGTCAGAATTTATGAAATTTATCAGTTTCTTAGTATGATTTTATTGAAAATAATTTTGTGAAGGGGCAGCTGAGTAGCTCAGTGGATTGAGAACCAGGCCTAGAGACGGGAGGTCCTAGGTTCAAATCTGGCCTCAGCTACTTCCTAACTGTGTGACCCTGGGCAAGTCACTTGACCCCCATTGACTAGCCCTTACCACTCTTCTGCCTTGGAACCAATACACAGTATTGATTCTAAGACAGAAGGTAAGGGTTTTAAAAAAATAAAAAAAATAATTTTGTAATGTCTGTGAATGTTGATTGATCTTATTACTACAATCAACATTCACAGACATTACAAACATTACACCTTCATAATTTTCTTCAACATGACAATCTGTAACTTATCCATGACTTAATAGACAATTTTCATTAGTTCTTATAGTTAAAAAGTAGAAGATAAAATCATCACTTGGTGTCCATCCTTTTAATTCTGATTTTTATGAACAAAACTAAATTTTTTTTTGAAAACGGAGTATTTTATCCTATCATATTTAATATCTGGTAAAACCTGCACAATTTGGCTTCATCAAAATGAAGGATATTTTCAAAAGTTTACTGAGGGATAAGAATCTAATTACTAAAAAAAAAAGAACATCTGAGAAGTTGTTTTGTCAGCAATTTCATCATCAGAATAAGATAGAATAATCGATCTCAATTTAATTTTAGCCAATAAGAAAGAAAGAAATAAGATAATAAGAAAATAACAATAAGAAAAAAAACATCTTAGTGAATAAGAAGTTACAGTAAACTTGGGAGAAAATAACAAGGTAATTTTAGAATTCATAGTAAATAGTTGATGAAGAGAACTCTGGCCATAATCAGACATTTATGCTCGTCTTTAAAAAAGCACATTAGCCCAAAATGAAAAATAAAAAATAACAGCATATTTACAGAATCAGAGATTCTGAATGTAAAGTTAGTTCAATATACATAGGTTCATCAGGAGAAAAATGAGATAATATGATTTTTGAATGATCTCCAAAAGATAATTAAAAGGAGATTATCTAAAGAAACAGACAGGCCTGCAAGTGGAACTCTCTACAAATGCACTATTTTCTTTTAACGTGTCCAAGATGGAAGGAGAAACATATAACCAAGAACAAATAGAGAATATTGGCAGAGATCTATAAGAATAGTTTTAGGAAACCTAAAGAACATTGAAAACTTAAGACTTGAGGGACATAATAAGGATAATAAAGAGAATTTTATTTAGGTTTGGGAAAAAAAAACAAGGAAAAAAGACATTATACTAAGCTATCATTTGCCTACCAAAATATTCTTCCATTTTCTATCTGCTATCCGAGTAAGGCTAGATTATTTTCATATAATCCAACCAAAACAACAAATGCTGAAGTTGGTATAATCCTTCTATTAAGCCCCAAAAAAATTTTCATAAGATGAAGGGACTCTACAGTAGGGCTCAGCATTGAAGGTATTTGGGATGTGGGCATTTCCACACCAAAATGGGGTGAAAAAGCTCCCACCCAAACATGAGCTGATCTACCCTCCTCCACCCCACCTATGGAGCCAGAGTCAGGGCCAGAGCATGCCAGAATCAGAGAGGGGCACCTCTGGAGTGAGGAAGGGGCAGCTCTAGGTCTTTGGAGCTGACTAAGACCACTAAGGACCTACCCCTGAGAGCAGTTACATCCCAAAACCTGGCGGGAGGGTGGGGGAATGCAGACCTTGGGCACTGAGAGCCAGCGTGTGCCAGAATCAGCAAGTGAGGGGCATCTGTGGAGTGACCAATGGGCACATCTATGTCTTGGGAGCAGACTAAGACCACCAATGACCTTCCCCTGAGAGCAGTTATACCTGAAACCCCAGCAGGCGGAGGAGCATAGAAAGTGAGTGTCCCCAGGAAGGTAAAGCAAAGCTGCAAATGGCTTGATTATTTGAGAGCTTGCCTCAGGCAAAATCCTTGCACCTTAACTCCATACATAGATAACCTGCCTAGCTCACTTAGATTTCTGACTAAAAAGGGAAGGTAAGTCTTCCACATTGATAGCTAATAGCACACAGGAACCCCAAACTTCTTCCCCCCAAAAAGCAAAAAAAAGGCAGTGACCCTCAAAATTTTTATGAAGGAAAAACCCAGGCTATAGAGGATATACAGGAGAAAATTCAAACAAAATAAAACCTTCTAAAAATGGAAATTGTCCATAAGCTCTGGAAGAATTTAAATTGGAGCTTATCAAAAAGATGGATGTCTTCTGGCAAGATAAGTGGGACATGGTTCAAAAAGAAAATAAAAAATTTATAGCAAAAAAACAAGAAATTAAAGCAGAAAACCAAAAAAATATAGCTGAAAATCAAAAGGTCAAAGCAGAAAACTAGGTCTTAAGGACCAGAACTGAGCAACTGAAAACCAATGATGTTGCAAAACAACAAGGATTAATAAAGCAAAGTCAAAAGATTGACAAAATAGATGAAAACATAAAATATCTCACTCATAAGGTGACAGATCAGGAAAACAGAGGAAGGAGAGACAATTTGAGAATCATTGGTCTACCTGAAAAGCCAGAAATAAACAAAAATCTTGACATCAAAATACAAGAAATCATCCAAGAACACTGCCCTGATGTTCTTGAACAAGGGGGAAAAATATAAATTGAAAGAGCTTATAGAACACCCTCTATACTAAATCCCCAAAAGACAACTCCTAGGAATGTAATTGCCAAATTCCAGAGCTTTCGTGCTAAGGAGAAAATTCTACAAGAAGCCAAAAAAAAAATCAGATACCAAAGAGTACCAATCAGGACCACACAATACCTGGCAGCTTCCACACTAAAGGACCACAAGCCATGGAGCATGATATTCAGAAAGGCAAGAGAACTGGGTCTTCAACCAAGAATCACCTATCCATCAAAACTTATAAACATCCAGGGGAAAGTATGGGCATTCAACAAAATAGATGATTTCTAAGTATTTCTAAAGAAAAGACCAGAACTAAGTGGAAAGTTTGATATCCAAACACAAAGATCAAGAGAAACATGAAAAGGTAAATAAGAAAAAGAGGGAAAAGGAGAAAAATGTGTTTTTTTAATTCAAATTCTCTTTTTTAAGGGCTACAATTAGATCAAATTCTATATATTAATATATGGGGAAAGTGATATTTGTAACTCTCAAAAACTGTATTCATTAGAATAGTAATTCGAAGAATCACTCATAGGAAACAATTGGAGCATTAAGGGCTATAAGATGATATGCAAAAAAAGAAAAAGGGTGGGGGGATCGAAGAGGGTACCAAGAGATATTTGAAGAAATAAAATAAATAGAACAATCTTTTTCACACAAAGATACACAAAGGGAGGGGAAGAATGTTCTTATAAGAAGGAGAGGAAGAGAGTGCTAATAGATAATACTTAAACCTTACTCTCAGTAAATCAACTCTGAGAGGGAAGAGCATCTAGATCCATTGGGATCTTGAATTCTATCTTATCCTACAGGGTAAGGGAGAAGGTAAAACTAAGGGGGGTAGGGGAGAGGGAGTACAAAAAGGGAGGGAAGGCGGGGGGAGGGAACTTAACAGACCCTAAATAAATTAACAAGGGAACAAAAAGGGAGGGACCAGAAAGGGAAGCATATCAAGGGAAGGTGTTAGGAGGTTGATTAAAAGTAAACCCCTGGTTTAAAAGGATATAGGAAAAGAAGAAAGGATAGAACTAGTAGAGGATATCAAAATGCCAGGGAATTCACAAGTGACAATCATAACTTTGAATGTGAATGGGATGAACTCACCCATAAAACATATACAAATAGAAGAGTGGATTAGAATCCCAAACCCAACCATATGTTGTCTACAAGAAAAACACATGAGGCTGGTAGATACTCACAAGGTCAGAATTAAAGGTTGGAGCAATACCTATTGGGCCTCAACTGATTGAAAGAAGGCAGAAGTTGCAATCATAATATCTGATAAAGCCAAAATAAAAATAGACATGACTAAAAGGGATAGGGAACGTAAATACATCCTGAAAAAGGGAGTATAGACAATGAGGAAATATCACTAATCAACATGCACCAAAAGGTATAGCACCCAAATTTCTAATGGAAAAACTAGTAGAATTGAAGGAGGAAATAGATAGTAAAACTATACTAGTGGGAGATCTGAACCTACCAAAATCAAATTTAGATAAAACAAATCAAAAAATAAATAAGGAAGAGGTAAAAGAGGTGAATGAAATCTTAGAAAAATTAGAGTTAATACATATATGGAGAAAAATAAATAGGGACAAAAAAGGAATACACCTTCTTTTCATCAGTACATAGTATATTCACAAAGATTGACCACATGGTAGGTCATAAAAACATGGCATACAAATGCAGAAAAGCAGAAGTAATATATACAACCTTTTCAGATCATAAAGCAATAAAAATAATGATCAGTAAGTACATGGAGAGCCAAATCAAAAATTAATTGGAAATTAATATGATTCTCCAAAATCAGTTAGAGAACAAATTATAGAAAAAAATAATAATTTCATTGAAGAAAATGAGAATGATGAGACATTCTTTCAAAATCTATGGGATGCAGCCAAAGCAGTACTCAAGGGAAAATTTATATCATTAAGTTTATATATTAACAAATTAGGGAGGGCAGAGGTCAATGATTTGGACATGCAAATAAAAAAAAAACTTGAAAGCGAGCAAATTAAAAATCCTGAGAAGAAAACCAAATTAGAAATCCTAAAAATTAAGAGATAAATTAATAAAATTGAAAGTGATAGAACTGTTGAACTAATAAATAAGACTAGAAGCTGGTATTTTGAAAAAAAACAAACAAAATAGACAAAGTACTAGGTCAGTCTAATAAAAAAAAAGAAAGAAGAAAATCAAATTAACAGTATCATAGATGAAAAAGGAGAACTCACCTCCAATGAAGAGGAAATCAAGGCAATCATTAAAAATATTTTGCCCAATTATATGGCAATAAACATGCCAATGTAGGTGATATGGTGAATACTTACAAAAATATAAATTGCCTAGATCAACATGAGAAGAAATAGAATTCTTCAATAATCCCATATCAGAAAAAGAAATTGAACAGGCCATCAAAGAACTCCATAAGAAAAAATCCCCAGGGCCTGATGGATTCACAAGTGAATTCTATCAAACCTTCAATGAACAGCTAATCCCAATACTATACAAACTATTTGACATAATAAGAAAAGAGGGAGTTCTACAAAATTCCTTTTATGACACAAATATGGTACTGATTCCATAGCCAGGCAGGTCTTAAAAGGAGAAAGAAAACTACAGACTAATTTCCTTAATGAACATAGATGCAAAAAATCTTAAATAGGATATGAGCAAAAAGATTCCAGCAAGTGATCAGGAGGATTATTTACTATGATCAGGTGGGATTTATGTCAGTAAAACCATCCACATAATTGGCCATATCAACAAGCAAATCAACAAAAATCACATGATTATCTCAATAGACACAGAAATAGCGTTTGACAAAATACAACACTCATTCCTATTAAAAACACTAGAAAGTATAGAAATGGAAGGGTCTTTCCTAAAAATAATAAACAGTATCTATCTAAAACCATCAGCCAACATCATCTGCAATGGGGAAAACCTAGATGCATTCCCAATAAGATTAGGAGTGAAAAAAGGGTGCCCATTATCACCTTTATTATTTAACATTGTACTAAATACACTAGCAGTATCAATTAGAGAAGAAAAAGAAATTGACAGTATTAAAATTGGCAATGAAGAGACCAAGCTATCACTCTTTACAGATGATATGATGGTCTACTTAAAGAATCCTAGAGAATCAACTAAAAAGCTAGTGGAAATAATAAACAACTTTATCAAAGTTGAAGGATACAAAATAAAACCACATAAGTCATCAACATTTCTATTTAGCTCCAACACATCTCAGTAGCAGGAATTAGAAATTCAAAATCACCCTAGATGATATAAAATACTTAGGAATCTATCTGCTGAGGCAAACACAGGAACTATATGAACACAAGTACAAAACACTTTCCCTGCAACTAAAACTAGATCTGAGCAATTGGAAAAACATTAACTGCTCATGGATAGGACAAGCCAACATAATAAAAATGACCATCCTACCCAAACTTATCCATCTATTTAGTACCATACCCATTGAACTTCCAAAAAAAACCCTTTTTTTTACTGAATTAGATAAAAACATAATAAAGTTGAATTGGAAGAACAAAAGATCAAGAATATTCAGGGAAATAATGAAAAAAAATACAAAGGAAGGTGGCCTTGCAGTCCCAGGTCTCAAACTATACTATAAAGCAGTGGTCATGAAAACAATTTGGTACTGGCTAAGAGACAGAAAGGAGGATAAGTGGAATAGACTTGGGGTAAGTGACCTCAGCAAGACAGTATATAACAAGGCCAAAGATCCCAGATTTTGGGACAAAAATTCACTATTCTATAATGACTCCTGGGAAAATTGGAAGACAGTGTGGGACAGATTAGGTTTTGATCAACACCTCACACCCTACACCAAGATAAACTCAGAATGGGTGAATGACTTGAACATAAAGAAGGAAATTATAAGTAAATTATGTGAACACAGAATAGTATACATGTGTAAGGGAAGTACAAAAGTGTACTTCCCTTTGAGAAGGGAAAAAATTTCAAAACCAGGCAAGACTTAGAAAGAGTCATGAAATGTAAAATAAATAATTTTGTCTTCAACAAATTAAAAAGTTTTTGTACAAACAAAGCCAATGTAACCAAAATCAGAAGGGAAATCAACAAACTGGGAAACAATCTTCATAATAAAAACTTCTGACAAAGGTCTGATTATTAAAATTTACAAAGAGGTAAATCAATTGTACAAAAAAATCAAGCCATTCTTCAATTGATAAATGGGCAAGGGACATGAATAGGCAATTTTCAGTCAGAGAAATCAAAACCATTAATAAGCACATGAAAAAGTGTTCTAAATCTCTTATAATCATAGAGATGCAAATCAAAACAACTCTGAGGTATCACCTCACACCTAGCAGATTGGCCAACAGGACACCAGTGGAAAATAATGAATGCTGGAGGGGATGTGGCAAGTTGGGACTTTAATTCATTGCTGGTGGAGTTGTGAATTGATGCAACCATTCTGGAGGGCAATTTGGAACTATGCCCAAAGGGCACTAAAAAACTGTCTACCCTTTCATCCAGCCATATCACTGCTGGGTTTATACCCCAAAGAGATAATAAGGAAAAATACATGTACAAGAATATTCATAGCTGCTCTCTTTGTGGTGGCAAAAAAAAAAAAAAGAAAATGAGAAGATGCCCTTCAATTGCGGAATGGGTAAAAAAATTGTGGTAAATGTTGGTGATGGAATACTCATAGGAATAATAAATTGGAGGAATTCTATGGGAACTGGAACAACCTCTAGGAAGTGATGCAGAGAAAGGAGAACATTGTACACAGAGATTGACACCCTGTGGTACAATTGAATGTAATGTACTTCTCCATTATTGGCAGTGCAGTGATCCTGAACAACCCAGAGGAATGTATGAGAAAGAACACTATCCACATTCAGAGGAAAAACTGTGGGAGTAAAATCATGAAAGAAAAAACAACTATTTGATTGCATGGTTCGAGGGGATACGGTTGGGGATGTAGACTCTGAATGAACATCCTAGTGCAAATACCAACAATATGGAAATGGGTTCTGATCAAAGGCACATGTAATACTCAGTAGAATTGTGTATTGGCTAGGGGAGGGGAGGGGAGAGGAGGGAGGAATAGAAAATGATTTTTGTAACCAGGGAATAATGTTTGAAATTGACCAAATTTTAAAAAATATATATGTATATATATTTTAGTAATATAAAAAAAAAAAGATTGGAATTGACTCTCCTCTGATTGTAACAATGAAGGTACTTAGCTCTTCTTTTATTGTGAAATTAAATTGTAATCTCTTGTCTATTTTTACATTTTAATCCCCAATGTGTAAACCCAATATTTAAAGTAGATCTACCCATTTAACCAACACAAAGGTATGAACTTACCACAAATGGTGTGAACACCCATTTTATACATTGAGTGGGGTGTGAAAGAATGGGTAGCCCTGGAGAGGTGCATCTGCTGTGATTGGTATATGTAAAGTTTAGGGGAGGTGACACAAGAGAAAAAAGGTCTTTAAATAGTGGAAACAGAGACACACTGGAATTCAGTCAGTCACTCAGAGTTGGACTAGAGGAACAGTCACTCAGTCTTAGAGTGAAGATAGTTGGCTGTGGAACTGGACCCCTGAAGGAACTTGTGCAGGAGACCTCAGACTGCTTTCTTTTTATATGGTCACCATGGTGAGTGTAAAGGATGACTTATTTCCTTGCCTTTTCTGGAGGTGTGAACCTCTGAAAAAGGCCCATTGTCTTGAGACTCCTTTCCCCAGAATGGTGCCTTAGAATTTCTACCTGGCTCAGAGGAAGCTGGAGCTTTCTCCCTCTCTCTCTCCCCTTTTCTCTCTTCCTTAATATCTTCCTCTATTGTAAAATAAAGTACCATTAATTCCATTTACTTGAGTAATTCATTTTGGGATTTAGAAATTAAATCCCTGGTGACCACTAATTTAATATTAAATCCAACCATAAATTTAACAGTAAGAAAGTGTATTATTTTTACTACTTTGAGTCTCCTTTTCTGCTTCTCAGTTCTATACTTGTAGAACTTTACATATTTGGTGAATCATCTTTGGACCTATATATAAACAGAAGGGGATATCACAGAAATGGAGAGATCTTTTATTTTATTTTGTTTTGGTTTGGGTTTTTGTTTATATTTTCATATGCTGCTATGATCAAGCCATTTGTCACATAATGTTCAACCAATTGATTATGAGCCTCTCTGTTCCTAGCAAGGCTGGTCTTGGAAAAACACATATTATTTGTTCCTAGGAATAACTTATTTCCAGCCCTTGTGAACTTCATAGTGGATATTCCATTGGCAAAAGATTTGAGAGCTGCAATCACTTCTTAATCACAAAAAGGCAACAGAGTAGAAAAATAAAACATGGCTAAATGAAATAAAGGGAATTGAGTCAATAAAAATTTATTAATCACTGATCATCATGGTAAAAGCTGAGGATGCAAAGAAAATGTTAAAATTGTTCTTGTCTTCAAGAAATTTTCAATCTAATAGGAGAGATGAGATGTAACTAAGTTGGGTATACCAACCTCAGAGTGAAAGCCTTCTGCAGAAGTATTGTTTAATGTGAGTCTTGAAGGAAGTCAGTGATTCTGAGAAAGTGTGGTAGAAAGGAAGTTATTTCTAAGCTTATGGATAGCGAGTCCAAAGACTGGGAAATCAGGCTCAAATGTCTTATGTGAAGACTATCAAGTACATCAGTGCTGCTGAATGATACAGTGTAGAAACAGCGTAATTTGAAATTAGCCTGGAAAGGTAAGAAAATAGATTGTCCAGAGATTTAAGTGACAGAGGAGTTTATATCAAATCTTAGTCATGATAGAAAATCAGTGGAGCTTATTGTAGGAATGTGGGTTGCTCAGTTAGACATGTTTTAGGAAAATGTTTTTGGCACCTAAAAATATATGAGACAAGATGAGATCAATTCTCTCAGTTGTAAATAAGTATATTCCCTATTTAAGATAAATTTAAACCCACTATTACCAAAGAAATATTTTTATTTATTCCTAAGCAATTGTGGAGCATGAAAGATTTTACAATATTGGATAAATGTATAGGTCTTGATTAGTGTGAATGATGAATTCCCATAAGTAGTCACATCTCTTCAAATTCACATTCTTCCAAGTTATCATTAATTATGCAAAATATGATCTGTGGTCAACACATGTGGATGCTAAGGGAATCTGCTTATGAGAATGCAGAATGAAGGACCCTGACCTTCATCTCATAACATGGACAGATATTTTGTAACTATTTCCTATTTTCTTGCTGTGTTGATGAAAAGAATGCACTGCTGAGCCAGAACCAAGTGTTCATGTAAAAGCTTCAAGAGCCCCCATCTCTTCCTCTCTCCATGACTGCTTTTGAGTAAAGAGAAGGAAAAAAAAATCTATCCATCAGTGGAGGGGAGAAGGTCAGGAATAGGTATTATTTAGTTGTTTTTGTTTGTTTGTTTTTATGAAGGGTCATGTAGATCTGTGTAATTTCTACATTAGCATAAAATGTCTATTCAAGGAATCTTTTCACTTTTTTTCTAGAATGACTATCTAGCAAAACATCATTAAGTAACTATTATTTTAGTACAATTATTTATTACAATTATTTAGTACAAAAATGGGAGGGGAACTAAGCTTTTATGTGATTTTAATTGGAGGTCATTCATCATTGAAAATCAAATGTATGGCACTGGTATATTATATGCATCCTTCATTTCGTATATATATCTTTATGTGTGTGTGAATATATATATATATGTATATACATATTTCTTTGATGGATGTTTGCATCCATCATGTTATTACCATGGAGACAAACACAATGAAGAGTTTAACTACTTATAATCTTAAATTCCTCTTTTTACTTTCTTTCATAACCAAGTACCAGAAACGTCAGAGGAAGAATAAGGGTTTGGTTTCCTACCTTGTCGTTGGCTCTTGATTGGGATAAAATGATTTTTAAGAAATTTTTATGCTGTTTCTTAAAATTTTGAAGTAAAGTGGAATTTGGAGGACCCTACTTTCCACATATATTTCTCTTTTTTTTGACCCTTATCTAGTTGTCACAATGCTAAAAGGCTCAAAGACTCATTATTTTAGCAAAGACAGGAAGTCTGAATTGTACTTGAAAGAATAGTTCTGTAGGACCCGAGGTGTTTGGAGGCTCAAATGAGATAATGAATAAAAAACTTTTTGCAAGCCAAAAGTGCTATATAAATATCAGTTATTATTATTAACATTATTATTAATATGTAATTACCAGTTTTCCAATCTGGCAATGACAATTTCTAAGACTCACCTACACAATCAACTAAGCAATGAATCAATTCCTGATTTGTAGCCACTGTTGATTTTAGAGATCAAAATGCTCTTACTGAAAATTTAACAATTGTCTAGCAAGAGGGATTAGATTTAGCTCCAGTATATTCCTGAGTGGGATCCCATAGTGTGTATTTTTAGTACAACTTTTAGCCTTCCAGAGCTACTTTCACTGCAAATTGCAACTTCTGTCTTATTGTCTCCAGTATCTTATCTGCATGTATGTTAATTCCCTATCATGAACATTTGCTTGTTTATTCCCTAACTACGTGTTCACCTGGCTGTTGTGTACTATTAGAACTTGTTAACAAGATATGTTTGAAACTACTATTTTCAGAAAAGAGTGTGAAAATGAAAGTTTTTAGGTATAATATCTTAAGATGTACCCAACTCCTCAAAGATAACTGATTCTTTGTCACAACCCCTTTGGCTTCTTACTGAACCAGTTCAAGTACTTTTTAGTTGAACTGATTTTTGAGATATGAGAAATTCTAAGTATTGAACTCATTTCCTAAAATAGAAAATTGCAGAAATTCTAGAGTAATTTTTAAGACTGTAAGTTCAGCCTTTGGAATATAGCAGTAGGAGAAGAAATGAGAAATCTTCACAGTTTTTTAACATTAATTTTGATATTTGAAAGTATGTGTAGTATATATAGATTTAGCTTTTTTAAAAAAATACAGATGTAACAAGCAAAGTTACCTGAAAAGCAGAACAAATTTAGGAAAAAATGAGAGAAATTTCACAGTAACAGTGGCATCCAGATCAGAAAAGATTAACTCTATGTGGAAGTGAAAAGCTATCTGGCTATTTTAGAAATGTGGATTAAAAACTAAATGATAACATATTTTTGAGTCTTCCTTTTCATAAATAATGCCTCAGGTATTTGAGGATTGAGTGTTATGTATACATTTTCAGCACTTTGCAAATCCTTAAATAATTTTACATCAATGGCATATCATTGTTATTGTTTTATTATATAGTTTACAGTTGCTTAGAAAAATTAGTACCATAATTCTTATTTTCTTAACATATAGAACCCTTTGACTAACTCAATATACTTTCTCCCTACCTCCACACCCTCACACCCTCACACACACAGAGACACACATCAACACTCCATCCACCATAGATCCCATTCTTAATGCCCTGTATAAGTTACAAAAGGCACAATTATGGTGATAGATACCTCTAGTCAATATATCCCAGTTTTTAACTGTTGTTCTATTCTCCTTGTTCTTTGTATTTTTTTAATGGCAACTATGGACATATGTCCATATTGTGAATTTTAGATTTACTCCACTCTGCTTAATCTTTAGAATTTTAGCAACCAGGAATGTATACATTCCCACTTAAAGATTGAATGTGGGAGAGGAAGGTCTATGACCTGTGTGCTAGAAAGTGACAAATCAGAAACAACTGACTGACCCTCTGGGCCATCCAAAGCCAAGTTTAAGCCACCATTGGTACATGTGAGACACAGGAAGTGATGTAAAGAGCTGCCTTTATATTTTGTGTTGCTTCCTGTGAGAGGGACTTTTGCTGTGAAACTTGGCTTGGAGGACTGAAATGTGGGACCTCAGACTACTTCCCTTAGATTACAAAGTGGTGAGTGTTAAGGCTGACTCCCCGTTTCCTTGGATCTTTCTGGAAACACTAGCCTTCAAGGACACCCCTCATCTTGGAGGAGGCCTCATAGCTGGAAGCCCAGCTAGATTTAATCTTCTGGGAACGCCCCTTGGCTGAGGCTTCTGAACTCCCCCTGACTCAGACCAGGCTGGATCAGATCTTTTTCCCTTTCTCTCTCTCTCCCTCATTCTCAATTTCTTCCTTCTGTTGTGAATAAGCCACCATAAAATTCCATTCTGACTTGAGTATTTCATTGGGATTTAGAATTAAAATCCCTGGATCTCAAGCCTAAAATTTACCCTTAACAATATGTCAATAGGAAACACAAGTTAATCAATCTATGTACTTCCAAACAAATTACATATTTCAGGATAAGGTCTAACTCAGGTAAATACAGTGCTTGAGACTAAATATTAGAAGACTAGGTATTCATAGGTCATATAATAAAGAGAGAAATTTACTATAAAATTTAAGGAGATACCTGCACTGACCAAAAGAACAATAGATACTCCTTTCACCAGACCCAAATCTCAATATTACTTGAATTTGCAGGTCATTTTTCTACCCCAAAAACTCATCTTTTGTTTTTCTAGACTTCTACAATGGGGTATTCCCTACTTAAAATGTTTATTAAGTGGAGTTCCACCAAAGTTCAGGATTAAATTTCTCCAGAAAAAAAAAGATAGTTAAATCAAGAGGATCTAAGGGAAATAAGTAAGAATTTATTCACATCTTATTTGACCCTTACCAGCGATGTGACCTTGTGTAGTCTTTTACTCTCTGTCAGTCTTAATTTCCTCATCTGTAAAATGGAAATGAAAAGAACATGCTTCTCTCAGGGTTGTTATGAGGATCAAATCAGATAACATTTATAAAGTATTTTGAAAACCTTGAACCATGATATGAATGCTAGCTATTATACTATATGGTGAGCTCTGCTGTAGAAACATAAATTCAAGTTGCCAAGTTTTGAAATTTACTCCCTTGCTTGCTGACCCTCATCAGGGAATCTTACTACAAAAGAAATACATTCAAAAGGCCAAATATACATAACTCCCTAAACCTCTAAAAGTAGAAAAGGACAAACATCATACAAGGCCTTGAAATGATTCATATGGCTTTGAAAAAGTGACTTTTCTGTATCATCCCTCACAGCTATTAAAACAGTAGTAGGGAAAATCTCTGAATCATCCCCATTATATCATCTTTTCATGAACCATTATTCCAGCGACTCATTGGATTGGATGCAGTCTCTCAACATCCTTGGTGGTAAATGTTGGTTCATTTCTGTGAAGGAATTTGATATGGCCCCCAACTGTATTACTATCTGCCTTTTCCATTATTGTTCACTTGATTGCATATTTTAAAGAATGAAAGAAAAGAAAAGAAAGAACAAAAATTAAGCAGAAATTTTAACACTTAAAGGAGCTTGGAACAAAAGAAATCTGTGAGATGATGGACTGTAGTGTTTAAAACTCTGATTCATCTCATCTCTATTTCCAAATTCATGCCTTCTTATTAGATGTTCTTTATTCTCAGAATCATGTCCTGCCTCTCCTTTAACCACCTAGTTTCCCGGTATCCTTTCACTACTCAGCTTACATCTTACTATCTTTGGGAAGCTTTTTCCAGGTACCTCTTTCATTCTTACTCTTGTACTTTGCCTCTGAGATGATCTTGCATTTAAGCTTTATGTGTACATATTTATTTAAGCAACTTTTACATATGTATTTATTTGCATGTTGCCTCAGATTAGAATATGAGTTTTTTTTTAGGTTAGGTATGCTTTTTTGTCTTTCTTTGTATTCACAGGGCAAAGCTCAGTACCTAGATCACACTAAACATTTAATAATTACTTGCTGATTGACCAACTGACTATAAAGTATAAGATAGGAGAGATAAGGCTAAATGCAGTTTATGTTAAAAAAAGACTTGAGGTTTCAGCTGATTGCAAGCTCAATTCGTCAAAGGGCATAGTGGAGAAAAGTTTACTGGACTTGGAGCTAAAAGTCATGGGTTAGACTTCTCTGTACAATGTACTAGCTATGTCATCATGGATAATTGACTTAAACACTGAACTCTATCCATCTCTAAAATCATTAACATTATACCACATTTTAAAATGAACTAACTTTGAGGAATAGTATTTAACTGAAAAGAACAAGAATATAAATATAGATACTTTGCCTTCTGGAAACATTTTGGGCAGGGGGACCTTCACCAATGTCTAAGACTGCTTCTACCTTTCAGTAAAATCTCTATGAAATGGTTCTGTCTTCACTTGCTTTTTAAAAAGTATTTATAAATTTAATTTTTAATTTATCTACAACTAAGGGTCCTCAAGACAAATCAGTTTTGGTTCATTCCATTAGTAATCAGGTGTTTTTCTGGGTCCTCTTTTTCACATACTTCTTTCTAATGACTTCTCAGAGTACTTCTCTTGTATTTCTCCAGGAAATTTTGCATTCTATTTGGCATCCCACTTTGATAAGCTTTACTTCTTCTTCTAGATGGTAAAGTCTTTGAGGGATTGGACTCTCCTAATAATTTCTGTACCTTCCTCCAGTTCCTAATAATGGATTGATCAAATTACAGGCTATAAAACAGACTACAAGAAGAGCTAATAGGTTGTATTAAGCACCTGCCACAGTGAAAAAAAGGATAAGAACTCAAAGTTAAATCATTAACCTTCCAAAGAACAAAGATAGGATCCTCGATTAGGCATCCATTTTAACATTTTTCTAATCACAACTGATTATACTAGAAGAAAATAGAGGACTACCTTTTTGAATTATTAGTACTATCTTTCTTCACAATTTTACAAACTATTAAATAATTAACATTCTGAATATGAACTTAGATTAACAGCTTAGTAGAATGATATTGAAACTATCAGCTAAAAATATTCTGAATTGCCATTTTCATGACAATGTTATATCTGATGAAAGAGGAAAAGTTCCTTAAAATATTAACTACAAGTGTTCAATTTCAGACAGTGCATTTTATTTTTATTTTTTATTCAAATTCTTAATTTGCTTACTGATGTTAATGACTTTCAAGTGTAATTAAGGTCCTTTTAATCTGTGAAAGAGGATTAAATCTTTTTCCCAAGTGACTTTTCTACAAGTTGGTAGGAGATATAAAAACTGAAAAGGGGGAAGATATCTTTTTATTTAGATGAGTTTTTTTTATTTGTAAATTCTGTGATATTATATAGAAATCTTACCACACATTGTTTTTCTGATATATCATTCAGTAGATCCACAAACAGGTTGTCATCACTTCTTATAGAACACAATTAGGAAAAAGGCAGATTCAGATAATTTATCCTGGCCCTTTTCTTCTTTCATACTCTAAAATAGCTTCTTCCTATTGGAGGAAAAAAGGTTAATCATTCTGTCATAATGCCTAATGCTAATATAATTTTCAGCTAGCTAGATTTGTCATTTTGGAAATTTAAAGTATAAGATGCTAAACAATCAAAACTGTGATATCAGAAATGGGCCCCAGAGAGGAGCTGGTATAGTAGCAGCAGCCACAGCAGCAGGAAAGTCACCATCTTGGTCTGTATGTTCCATCACTTAGTTCTAAAATTTTGTTGACTAGGCGTTGACATTTAGAGTTTGATTCTTATTTAAAACTATGCAAAGTATAGTGAAGAATGGGTACAAGAAGTATAATTCAACCAGTAATTGTTATGGACAATAGGCACCCAATATTTTAAGGCTTAAGCAATATGTGGTATTTTGGCAAGAAAAAGTTTAGTTATTCCTGATAACAAGTGATTATATCACAGTAGATACAGTTAAGGGCTTTCCTCCTTACTCTGACATAGCCTTTTGGTAGGATCTTATAGTTTTGGATGTACTTGGATTAGATTTGCCTATCATCTTTAATGATTTATTTAAATAAGCTACATGAATATATTTTATTTCTTCTGTAACTTCTATCATTATCCTTTTTTTTTTTTAATCCTTACCTTCTGTCTTGGCGTCAGTACTGTATATTGGCTCCAAGGCAGAAGAGTGGTAAGAGCTAGGCAATGGGGGTTAAGTGACTTGTCCAGGGTCACACAAATGGGAAGAGTCTGAGGCCAGATTTGAACCTAAGACCTCCCATGTCTAGGCCTGGCTCTCAATCCAGTGAGACACCTAACTGTCCCTTATTGTTATTCTTTATACATTCTAGTCATTAAAAATATTGAAAGAATTATTGCAACCTAAAATACAACAAAGTAAATAAGTGTAACTAAATTTTACCTAAAATAGTTTAATTGTTTTAAAGAGGTAGACCATTTAAAAAATTTAGGAGTATTAAAAGAAGAGAACTCCTTTAGTCTTCATAAGAATGAATCTCTTCTAACAGACAACAATTTAATTAGATTTAATTTATGTCAGACATGAACTTAGTGTATATTAAAAAGATACTATTAAAATTATTCTTTATAATTGGTAACTTTTTCTTTATGTAGACATTCTTAAAGTTATAAATTGACAATTTTTTAAAACACAAGTATTGATCTGAGCATATGAATTCTTTATGTTTTTCATAATTACATTTGTAGTATTTTCATTACTTTGGCTACTGAGAAAAGAACTTCACGTAGTAGTGTCATAATGTACTCACTTAAGGTCAAGAGCTTCACAAGTTGATGTGAGTAATTTAGTTACAGGTTAGGATATAAAAGGTTTTTAATAAGATAGGAAGGAATATCTTCTTGATAAAAAGTACTTGTGATTTATATGGGCTTTCTGTTCATTTCAAAATATATAATTATACTGAAATAGCTGAGCAACTTTATCAATTACTAAAATAATTTAAAGAATTAAAATAAATTATTTCTTCAACCAAATATGTATTTCTCCATAATAAACAAAGATGGTTGTTCTCAAAGCAGTGTTCTTGAAGTTTTCTTATCTTGCAAAGAGTTTATCCCTTTATCATTAATGCAAAGAATCATAATATGAATGCCTGAATGCTTTGACATAGATTTGTAGAAATTTTCTCTACTATCCTATGGTCATTCTTTATTCAGTAGTTTGTAGATGTCCTCTGCATCAATTATAGGAGAGACAAAGAGATCTTGAAGTACAGAAGTCCAATTGCAAGCTTAGATATGTAGCCTTTACCTCATTTTTAATTTATTGATACTTTTTTTTAAAACCCTTACCTTCTGTCTTGGAGTCAATACTGTGTATTGGCTCCAAAGCAGAAGAGTGGTAAGGGCTAGGCAATGGGGGTCAAGTGACTTGCCCAGGGTCACACAGCTGGGAAGTGGCTGAGGTCAGATTTGAACCTAGGACCTCCCATCTCTAGGCCTGGCTTTCAATCTACTGAGCCACCCAGCTGCCCCAATTTATTGATACTTTAATTGCATACTTATTTGCATTTTATAGTTTTCTATTCTGAAAAAATAGGGCCATATAATTACACTCAAAAGTTTAAGTACTTTGAGGTGGGGGAGGAAGACTTTGGAACCTTCATAAACGAAATCCTGGGACAGTGTACCATTGTCAAACTTTCCTCAGGTTCCATTTTGGTGTTGCACCCTTATTCCAGTAAAATGGACTTGTGGTTCATACCTCATGGCAAAACCTAGCTCTACCTTGAAACCTAGTCCCTGCTTTATCACACCATATAGGAATATTACCATCTTAAGCAACTGATAAAATTTTAGGAGACTTACATTCTGTATCACAGGAGAGTATTATTCACATGAATGCAATCATGGCTCAATCCTGATCAGAATACACTAATTAGCTGAGCTAAAGATTAAAATTGGGACATCCAGACAGTTTAAAACAATTGATAGGATCAATTGAAAAAGGAGAACCAAAAACTGACAGAGGAAAATCAGGTCTTAAAAATAAGAATTGACCTTCTAGAAACCAATGATTTCATGAGAAATCAAAAAAAAACAATAAAGCAGAATCAGTAGTGGTAGTCTCTCGGTAACCGAAGATGACGATTGTCTCTGTGTGTTTTCATCTATGGTGTATAGATGAGTGTACACAAAGACACTTGTGCGTGAAGGAGATTTAAGTGGAAAAGTCGATGCACAGACAGTCCCACTCTCTTGGCGTTGGAAGCCTCGATCCAGTGGCATGAAAAGTTGTTACACCTGGAGACTTCCTCAGCTGCATTGGATGGCCGTGTTGTCTTTTGTGCTCCATCACGCGCTGAGCACTCCACAGTGCTTTGCTGCGTCGCCATCTCAGCCGTTGAACCTTCTTGTTGGTTTCTTCCACCTGTTCCGCCGAAGCAGTCTTCACAGGCTGGGTGAGCAAAGCCTTGTTTCACCAGGGGTCTACAACCCGATGGCTACCCTCATAAGGTTTAGTTGGCCTGTCAAAGCCATTGCCCGGGGTGTGGCCACTGCCACTATGAGGAGCCACAAGTGAGAGCTGGGTGTCAGGTGAAGGTCAGAGGCTGGAGAGCTGCCCTAAGAGGGCACAACAAGCCCTCCATACCAGAGTAATCCTCATTTTATATATGAGGAAACTGAGGCAAATAGAGGTTATTCAACTTGTCTAGGGTCACACAGTAAATATTTAAAATAGAATTCAGACTCAGGTTTTTCTACCTTCAGGACATACAATCTACCTCCTATACCACCTAGGTGCTTGGTATTTTTTCATGACACATTTTCATCTTACCATGCTTATCCACATACCTGTTGTATCCTCAGAAAAGAATGCAAGCTCCCTGAGGGCTTAGACTCTTCTTGTCTTTGCGTCCCAAAGGTCTATCACAGTATTTTATACATTTGGATGGCTCAAGATCTTCCCTCTAGGATATTCTTTTGATATGGCTTTGGGTGGCTGTCACTTCCATTCTCTCTCACCTTAAATCTACCCATGACCATGTTTTCCTGGATCAAGTATCTCATGAGTTTTCCATTTTAAACTTGTTTTATCTCTGAAATAGTGTAGAAGGGTTGGGATTGGAGGTGTGGATTGTGCTCAGATCATCTTCACAAGACTTGATGATTATTTCATTTCTTAATCACTCACTCATTCTTGTCTTTTCTAACCTCCCTTCCTAGGGATTCTTTAAAGGAGGGTAGCCAAGATAGTGAAAGGAATAGAGACCATTTCACATACTTACAAATATATTGGTGTCATTGTTGTTGTTGAGTTATTAACTCTTCCTGACCTGTGATATGCCATTTCCTTCTCCAGCTCATTTTGCAAATTATGAAACTGAGGCAAACAGTGACTTAACCAGGGTCACAGTAGTATCTTCTCTGTCCCCACAGCAGTTATAAATAGTTAGGCTCTTTCTCCTTTGCTTACTCATTTTTATTATTATTTTTTTAATTTTAGCACCCAGGACAATAGATTTAATTACTGGCTTTTTACTGGACTCTCGGGGTTTCTATGATGCTAGCATATGTTACCTCAGATTTCAGAATTTTGCATTTGTTTTTACCTCTGCCCTATTCAGTTTTTCCACTTTTTATAATCCAGAGACTGAAGTAATACTGGGTCCCCTACTCAAGCCCCAGTCCATGTCTGATCTCTGGTGTTCTGGTCAGAGTAAGCCACTGCTTACCTCCACTACTGCAAGTAAGAGGCTACTGCAAGCCTCTTTCTGTGGCTTTAACCACCAACTCCACTGTCCTGGGAGAGATGACCTCAGACTGGCCCCAGTCTTTCAGCAACCACACCCATTAATGTTTGCTCCCTCCTTGCACCTCCTCTTCCAGAACAGAGCAGGGGTCCAGTCTGCATTTCCTGGCCCTCCAAAGTCCCCCCTCTTGGCAGCAAGTCCCTTCTCTCATGGCCTCGCACCAGCTGACTCAGCAGTGTCCACTTCTTCACTCCCCAGCTGTGGGGCAGGGGGTGTCCCAAGCAAAGTTGGCAGCAGTCACAGCTGCTCTGAGGTCCTTTTGTAGGCAGATTCTGGTTGTATCCTCAGGGAAGCAGACTCCACAGATCAGCAAATACAGTGAGGTTGATGATCCTGCTCCCTGGGAGTATTTTTGGATTGTGTTCTGTTTGTTCAGGTCCTACCCCCAGGGCCTAAGGCCAAGGAAGTCAGAAACTTTCTTCTTTAGTCTGATATTTTTTTCAGCTTCTCTCTGAACTCCTGTCTGGTTTTGCTGCTCTTAGTGACAATTTTGTGGAGTTATTTTTGGTGGCTTCCTGAAGATATTAGGATGGCAAGAAAACTTAATGGCTGACTCCCCATCCCACCTAGTCTGATTTGAAGTCCTGAAGATGAATCTTCCTGGCTCCAGGCCCAACACTCTATCCACCATGCCTCCTAGCTGCCCCCCCCCCCACATGTACACACATACGTGTAAAGACATACATATGTGATCATTGAAGGGGAAAGCAGAATCAAAGGAATGAATAAATGGAGGAAAACATGAAATATCTTATTGAAAAAACAAGAGACCTAGAAAATAGATCCAGGAGAGACAATCTGAGAATTATTGGATTACCTAAAAGCCATGACAAAGAAAAAACTTTGAATATCATATTACAAAATAAAAAGAACTAATTAAAAATTCCCAGAAAAAAAAACTGAATTAGAAATCCTAAAAGTTAAGGGAGAAATTAATCAAACTGAAAGTAAAAGAACTATTGAAATAATAAATAAGCCTAGGAGATGGTACTTTGATAAAAATAAATAAAATAGATAAACTACTGGTTAAACTAATAAAAAAGGAAAGAAAGAAGAAAACTGAATTAACAGTATCCAAGATGAAAAGGGAGACCTCACCTCTAATGAAGGGGATATTAAGTCAATCATTAAAAACTATTTTGCCCAATTATATGGCAATAAATAAGGCAATATAGGTGAAGAAGTACTACCAAATTCCTTTTATGACACAAATATGGTACTAATTCCAAAGCCAGGATGTTCAAAAACAGAGAAAGAAAACTACAGACCCATTTCCTTAATGAACATTGATGCAGAAATCTTAAATAGAATACTAGATAAAAGACTCCAACAAGTGATCACAAGAATTATTCACTATGATCAGGTGGGATTTATACCAGGAATGCAAGAATGGTTTAATATTAGGAAAACCATCTATATAATTGACCATATCAACAAGAAAACCAACAAAAGTCACATGATTATCTCAATAGATGCAGAAAAAGTCTTTGATAAAATACAACACCCATTCCTATTGAAAACACTAGAAAGTATAGGATTAGAAGGGTCATTCCTAAAAATAATAAGCAGTATATATTTAAAATCATCAGCAAGCATCATATGCAGTGGGGATAAATTAGAAGCCTTTCCAAGAAGATCAGGAGTGAAACAAGGATGCCCATTATCACCTCTATTATTTAATATTGTACAAGAAACACTAGCAGTAGCAATTAAAGATGAAAAAGAAATTGAAGGTATTAAAATAGGCAATGAGGAGACCAAGCTGTCACTCTTTGAGGATGTTATGATGGTAAAGAATCCTAGAGAATCAGTCAAAAAGTTAGAAATAATCAACAACTTTAGCAAAGTTGCAGGATACAAAATAAACCCACATAACTCATCAGCATTTCTATAAATTTCCAACACATTCTGGCAGCAAGAGTTAGAAAGAGAAATTTCTTTTAAAATCACCCTAGACAAAATAAAATATTTAGGAATTCATCTGCCAAGACAAACACAGGAACTATATGAACACAACTACAAAACACTTTCCATACAATTAAAATTAGATCTAAGTAATTGAAAAAAAAACATTAATTGTTCATGGGTAGGATGAGATAACATAATAAAAATGACCATCCTAAAGAAACTAATTTACTTATTTAGTGCCATACCTATCAAACTTCCAAAAAACTTTTTTTCTGAATTAGAAAAAAATTATAGTTCATTTGGAAGAACAAAAGATCAAGAATATCAGGGGAAATAATGAAATAATTTATCTTTTAAAAGAAAGAAGAAAAATAATCATTGTACCAAAAGTGAAATAATTCACAATTGAAGGAAAATTTAATTATTAAGTATTGTGCCTACCTTTCTTTATATCAATAAAGTTTATATTCTTAGTAAGCTCCAAAAATGTTTAAAGATCATCTTTTAGTCAATACTCTTTCATAGTTAATATATCTATGGAACAAGTCTATATATTGGGAAGCATCTATATGTTATATATAATTATATGTGTACATATTATATTATTATATTATTATATTATATTATATGTGTGCATGTACCCTGATATGCATTTATATTTCTCCTCTTTTTAGGTAACTTCATGTTTTTATATGTTTATTTGAGGGTAAGTTGTAGCTTGCTTTTCTGTTTACATTCCCAAAACTTAATACACTGTTTTTGGTTTTGTTTATTTGTTTGTTTGTTTTAAACCCTTAACTTCCATCTTAGAATCAATACTATATATTGGTTCCAAGGCAGAAGAGAGGTAAGGACTAGGCAATGGAGGTTAAGTGACTTGCCCAGGGTCACAAAGCTAGGAAGTATCTGAGGTCAAATTTGAACACAGGACCTCCCGTCTCTAGGCCTGTTTCTCAATCCACTGAGCCACCCAGCTACCCAGGAAATACTTTTTCCTCTCCATGTTGGGGAAGTGAACCCCAGTCTTCCATGTGACAGGCAGGGATACTGACCACTATACCAATGAGGAGCCGATTGCTCAATACACTATTGAACATAGTAACCTTCAGTAAATTATTTTCCAATTTATTAACAATCTTGTTTCATTTAGAGTACAGTAAGCTCTCAAAGGAAATGACAGGGGATAAGAAATGCATCAAGAAAGGAAGGAAATTAGCATTTATTTGTTCCCTATTATGTACCAGGCACTTTCCTAAGTGCTTTACAAATATTATCTCATTTGATCCTTACAAAAACTCTGGGAAACAGATACTTTATATTATTACCCTCATTTTGCATTTGAGGAAAAGGAGACAGAACGTTAAATGACTTGCCTTGACTACATACCAAATAAGATTCTGAGGTCATCCTTGATCTCAGTCTCCCTGATTCCAAGACAGTCTTTCCCTCCACTGACAATCTAGACGTCTGTAGTTGAACAATCCAAGGGCTCTGTTGGGATTTTTGTAATTTTAGAAGAAAGAAACAATGTCAGGAGAACTAAAAGAAATACCACATCAGCTTGCTGTGGTGAAATTATGGATGGATTATTTCATGGTTGGGTTATGAGCTTCATCTTCCAAGTCAATACACACATCGACGAGAACATCAATTCATTTGAGTATTAATTTATACTGATATAGCAATTTGCCAAACCAATGCAGTAGATAATAAAAATTGGGGTGGGAACATTATAGAAATTGTACCAGGAAGCAAGCCAAAGGAGAGACTGAATCTTCTTGAGCCTCTCCCCTACACTACTTCCTCTTCCTTTCAACTATCTGGGTAATGATCTTCTCACAGATGGTAAGTTGAAGATTTTCTCCCTAATAACCAAATCCCACATTCAGTTCTTTAACTAAAGGGTCTTTATTCTTTGAGGAGAGGGGCAAGAAGAGGTTAGGGGGAAAGAGGGAAAATTAGGGTATCCCTAATATCTAAGTTATCTTGTTGATTAAAGATTTGAGATATAGTCAGTTCAGAAAACAAAATTATCTTCCCCTAGAGGTAGATATTAACAACACAGCTGACAAGTCTCTTTTGGGCTAAATCAAATGTCTCTTCAGCTCACAGTCAATGTAGAAGGCAATGGCTAGAGAGGAGACAAAGGGGTCTGTCTTCAACCTTCAGGCAGCTGAAGCTTCTTAACTGCTTTTTTCCAAGGTTCCATTGGAACTGTCTCCCCTCCTCAGTTAATTGGCGATCCTAAAAGTTCTGAGCTCCTTTTCTTTTTGTAGATGCATTTTTCTTTACCCAAATAATTATTTATTTACACCAAGCAACCTACCAAGCAAGCCGAGGTATGTTAATAATGCTGTAGTAAACACATAGTTAATGCATTTTTTTAAGGTGTCCAAAATACCTTCAGGATATAACTTTTTTTTTTTTAAATTAGGATTTGGCTCATGAAGCATTTCAACTGTTCATTGATTAGAATCTGACCATTCCTTTCCACATTCTCCCCCCTGACCCCTTACCTATGAATTCAGAATTTCGAAGGCTAATGTATTTAATTAACATTTTAAACAATAAAATACTTAAAATGACAATAATGCTTTAATTTATTGTTTTATGTTTTAAAGGCTTGCATGAAGCATACCTTATAATAACTACTATAATTCTTTCTTCAAATCTCATGTTTGTAATCCATACTGATCAATTGTTTAGCAAAGTGGAAGATCAGGGAGACTTTAATATAACCCCTGGTGTAGTTAATGTGTTGACAAGGATTGGAAAAGACATGTATTTTATTTTTCCATGGAATATAAAAGGCAATGAATAACTATTAATTAATTTATATATATGTATATATATATATGATTTATAAAGTATCAAAAAAGTGAGAGAAACAGTGATACAAAAAGGGGAAAACACAATACTTTATTTTAATTGAAATCTAGAATTGAATTATCAGATTCTATCTTTTTTTTTTTACAAGTGAATGTCATTTTTATTTGAATGGACAGAATTGTAAAGCAGAAAATGTTATGAAGCATATATTTGGATCTGGTAGTTTTAGAGGTAGAGGTGACCAGTATAGGGATTGGGAAACTGAACTTAAAGTCAGGAAGACCTGGATTCATCCTCCCCTTTGACACTGACTGACTTCAGGATCCTCTACAAATCAATTAACTTCTTAGTACCCCAGACAACTTTATAAGACATGAAGTTACAATACAGATAACTATGTGATTTGCAGAGGGAAATTCCTCAGAGCAGGTCTCTTTAATTTTTTATAAATATGTAATAAATTATAAGAAATATATCCAATAGAAATAAATTCTCCCATTAGCTATATCTAAAAATCCATGCCTTAGTCTTTTTTCTCCATCTCCCCCATAATTCCCTAACTAAGAAGTCAGGTAATTCAATGTAGGTTTTACAAATATTATCATATAACACAGATTTCCCTTTTGATCATGTGAAAAACAAAATAATTGCTTTCATTAGAGAAAAATTCATATAGGAAATGAGTGAAGAATGGTATGTTTCAGTCTGCATTTGGACTCCTTCTGTTCCTTCTATAGTGGTGGATACCTTCCTTCATTATGACTTCCTTGGGATTGTCCTGGAACTTCACATTGTTTATAATAATTAAGTCATTCACAGTTGATTATCATACATAATTGTTGTTACTGGGCACAGAATTCTTCTGGTCTATTAACTTCACTTTGTATCACTTCATCTAAGTCTTTCCAGATCTTTTTTTTTTTTGTGATCATCTTGTTATTACTTGTGGCACTACAGTATTTCATTGTAGTCATGTAACACAACATGTTTGTCCATTCCTCATTTGATGCCTATCCATCAGTTTCTAGGTTTGTATCAGCACAAAAAGGCTGCTATAATATTTTAGAATATATAGGTCCTTTTTCTTTTTCCTTGATCACCTTAGGAAATAAACTGTATAGTAATATTATTGGATCCAAAGGTATACACAGTTTTATAACTCTTTCATTATAATTCCAAATTTCTCTACTAAATGGTTAGAATAGCTCATAGGTCCATCAATAGTGGTTTGTCTTTACTTTTCCATATCCCTCCAACATTTATCATTTTGTTCCAATATCATTTTTCTTTTCTAATCAATAATGAGTTAGAACAGTTTTTCATATATGTATGTATATATTTTTATCAAAAATTATTCATTTATTTTAACTACTTATCAACTGGGGAATGGCTCATATTCTTATATGTTTGACAAAATGTTATCTATATATTATATATGGGCCCTTGGCTATATTAGTTTTCTTTAAAAATCAATTTAATGTAGTAATAATTATTGATATTTATATTTAGTAATGCTTTCTGTATTTGTTTATTCATAAATCCTTCTCCTATTCACAAATATGATAGGTAATATATTCCCTGTTCTTCTAATTTGTTTATATCTCCCTTTATTACCTAGGTCATGAATCCATTTTAATCCTGTCAGTAAATGGTATAAGAAATTGATCTATTTCTAGGTCCTTCCAAACAATTTTCTAAAATATTTTGTCCAAATGGTGGATTCTTATTTTAGAATTTTACCTTTCAAACATGAGATTACTATAATATTTTACAACTGTTTGTTGTATGTCTATTGAATTTCACAGATTCACTTTTCTATTTCTTAGTCAGTACCATATAGTTTTGATAATTGCCACTTAATAATATAGTTTGAAATCTGGTACTCATTGAAAATACTCCCTGGAACCTGCTTTACATTTTTTGTCATTTCTTTTGCTAATATTGACCTTTAATTTTGTCTAAATGATTTTATCATTTTTTTTCTCATCCAACAAAATATTTAATTGGTAATTTAATTGGGAAGGCATTGAATAAGTAGTTTAGTTAAGGTATGACTGTCATTTAAATTATATTGGCTCTGCCAACACATGAACAATCAATATTTTTCCAAATATGTTTTCATGTAATTTCTGTATTTGATTTGGAAGATATATTCCTCTGTATTTTTTCTTCCTATGATTAATTTAAACAGATTATCTTTACTACTGGTATATAGAAATGCTGATGATTTATATGAGTTTATTTTATATTCTGCTACATTGCTAAAATTATTGGTAGTGTGAATTAAATACAACTTAAATAAGCATTTTCTGAGTCCAAGTAGTTAAGAAAATCTTTATTTAAGAAGCCTTGCATTTTCTAATGAAATGTTTGCTCATTTTGAAACCTGTTTTGTTTAATTGTTCTTTGTTTGATTATATCTGAGAATTTGAATGTTATTATGCATCAGGAGGAAAGGAAAAAAGAGATTTGTCTTTGTAGAATTCCCCATTTCGAAGTAACAGTACAAAATACAATTGATATTATTATTTATGGGTGACCATTGTAGATGACATGAAGCTATCTGTGTTTGAATTCTAATAGAAAGCTACAACTTGCCTAAGAGTAACATCACAAGACTGAGTAATACTATTCTAAAAACAACAAATAGTTTCTAGCATTTATATACCCCTTTACAGTGTGTAAAGTAAATTTTGCATGTTATCTCCTTTGGTCTTCATAACAACTCTGTGTGGTGGGGACTCTTCTAATCCCCAATTGGCAAAGGAACAAATTAAGATTGAGAGAAATAATGGAACTTGTCCAATGTAATACAACTAGGAAATTTTTGAGAACCTGAGATAACTAGTAAATTCCATGTGTAGTACCGTACACACTGTGCCATCTAGCCTTTCTACTATGGCTCTTTCATTCATTCGTTACTGCCATGAACATTCATTGGACACTCTACGTCATCTTTGATACAAAGCTGCATATGATATATGAGAAATCTTACCTGTTTTAAAAGACAGAGATAGCTTGTTGATGCCTGTTTAGGCTCTTGACTCTAAACTACATATGATATATGAGAAATCTTACCTGTTTTAAAAGACAGAGATAGCTTGTTGATGCCTGTTTAGGCTCTTGACTCTAAACTACGCTGGTGTTTT
Organism: Monodelphis domestica; assembly: GCF_027887165.1. NCBI lineage: Eukaryota > Metazoa > Chordata > Mammalia > Didelphimorphia > Didelphidae > Monodelphis > Monodelphis domestica. The sequence goes on along the minus strand of NC_077234.1, from coordinate 104,384,216 downwards.
ATTCAATACTTATCCCCCTAAATGCATATTTGCTAGTATTTATTTTTTAAAACTTGTAGTAAACAAGATGTCACTTCATTCTGGATACCTCATATAAGAACTGTGGTATCAGGAGCAGAAGTAATTTCAATCCATCGTGGTGACATGAGAAATAACTTTTCAGGTGTTTCATCAACAAAGTTAAAGGAACGAATCTGGCTCTGAACTTGTTGAAACATGTATTTCTCCTCATTTCACACATGATTTTAGCCTCAAGTGCAAAACATATAATACACTCTTATCTATGTGACCTGACAATTTCTTTCAACTGAATCAATTATTTGTGTGCTGGCTTGTATTGGTTAAAAGAAAATTCTGCTTAAGTTTATAGCAGCTATTCAGCTTAGAGATGTGTGTTTGTTTTGTTTTTAATGGACATGTTTTCTTGCTAACAATGTGGCTGCTTATGAAAATCATTTGGACCTTGGGAAAAATAAATATTGTTGGAATATCATAATGTTTGGAGCCTACGATATCCTGTTGTGAAAGCAACCCCAAATTTCTAGTTCCCTATTCTGATAGAGTAATCCATTACTTAGGTCATTAGATTTTTTTTAAGCTCTTTTTAAAATTAAGTCAATTCTTTATTTGGTACATTAAAATACCCAATTCACTCCATCTCTTCCTACTCTCCCCCATTAGAGGAAGACATTATTTGACAAAAAGGTATATGCACATATATTAAAGTGATTTTGGTTTATAAACTTCCATAAGAAATATTGGGACACTGTCAACCACAGAGTTGGTTTCTCCTTTCTAATAATTGACTAACTTGTGAGTGTAGTCATAGTTGTGCAAATGATGGAGGGCAAGATAGGGAGGAGGTAGGTAATAACATGACATGAATTATACATACCATGGGAAGTTAAACAAAGCATATAAATTCACAATATAATATTCAAATTGGCCAGATGATATCCAAAGTAGATAATATAATATGTAAATCTGATGCCATTTATACCATTTATTAAAATTTTTATCTCATCTGGACATCAAGGTCTATACACTTGCAAATACAGTAAACAGTAGTTATGCATATCATTCCAGATACATTATACACCAGCAGAAATCTGTAATTATTATACTCTAGGAAAATGCATAATAGCAGAAAGATAAACATATTCATAAAAGCTTAGCTTTACAAGTTGGGTTACAAAAGAACAAACTTTCTAAATTCAATTTACATAAGGTAACTTGATTTATGACCTTATTGTCTTGTTATGGAAACAGCAAGGCAACCTAAAGGAAAGTTGGATGACAGAATGTACCAAAAGCAAACCATCACCTCAACCATTATCTCTCCTTCAGATCCTGATGGCGATGGCCCAGTAGCATGATAATCACAAGACCTCTAGGAATAGCAATGTCCCACAAACCAATCGACGTGGAAAAGTGACAATACCTTCTTCTCCACCATGACCATCAACTGTTGATCAATTGCTACCAATGGATAAGCCCTACATTCTGGGGAGTAGTTCTAGCCTCGCCTTTGTAGTCACCATGACAGGAAGCCATCCTGTGGTGATGTAGCCTAGTGACTGCTTCTACAGGTGCCATAGTCAAAACTAAGAGAAGAAATTTCTTGAGACCAAAATCCTTGACACTGTCAAATGATTCAACATTTGAAATAGATACACATGTATTAGTAAAAATGTCAATAAAATGGATGGCTCACAATCTGCTTGGTACAGTACTCTAAAGATCATAAGACTTTCCATGGCTTTCAACTGACATCTCTATGTGTTTTCTCCTCTAATTAGAATATGAACTCCTTGAGAACCAGAACTGTTTTCCTTTTCTATTTGTATCCTTGGTGATTTAGCACAATACTTTGCACATATTAAAAGCTTAATTACTTTTTCACTTATTCATTCATTGTGTTCCTAGGATCCAGATGTGAATGTGTCCCTTACTCTTCCCCCCACCAAAAAAAATGTGAAGTTCTCTATTTTAGATAAATCTTTAAGGATCTTCATGAAACATTTCCCAGTCCTCCTTAATCATAGTGCCTTCTTTTGAGAACTATTCCTAATTTATCCTGAATTTATCTCATTCGTATACTGATAGTTGTATATTGTCTTATTACGTCAAATCATGAGCAATTTGAGAGCAGGGTTTGTTATTTGCATTTCTTTGTATCACTAGGGTTTAGTATAGTGCTTTTCATCTGGTAGATATTTAATAAAATGCTAGTTGACTGACTGAACTCCTGATAAAATTAAATCCTTCTCTTTGCTTTCCTTTGCCAAAATTTTATGGTAATTCCATGGTAACTTCATTTCCTCTCTCCATTCCTTCCTTAATATCATATAATCTGGTTGTTTCACCTCCTCCAAATAAATTTGTTTTATCTATCAAGATCTTTTTGTATTTTTTCTTGTTTATGCAATGTACTAGCTATATATCCCTAATATCATTCCCAAATCTGATAAAGTTGCTTTTACCAAAGTTCCTGATCAAATTCTTTAAGAAAGCCTACAAATAAACACAGATCCCTGAACTTTTCCATTGTTAAAGTCCTTCAAGTAGACATAAAACAATTATTTTTTAATCTGTCCGTTAAATAGTTTCCTGATATTTGTACTATGATCTCAGTAAAATATATTTATCTTTTCAGCAAGATTTACATGACATGATTGATTCAGTGGTTTGCTAAAATCTGGGTAAACTATATAGTTTTTTTCCTGATATACTAATTGAGTAATTCTTTCCCCAAAGAAGTAAGATCAGTCTAGCAACATATGTGCTTGGTGGAAACATGTTAACTTTTCATGGTGGCTACTTCCATTTCTAGTTATTCACTAACCACCTTTTGAAGATGTGCTACACTTTTTGTAATAATGAAAATCCATCTCAATGGTCCATGTTTTATAAACTCTTGTCTCTTTTCTGAAAATCAGAACTTTTTGCCTTCTCCAGTCCAATGACATCTCTCTTCTCTACAATGCTTTTAAATCACTGATGGTGGTTCATCAATTATAGCCATGATCCTTTTAATATTTTTATGCTTTTGTTTATCTGGGCCATGTAACTTGAATTCACTCAGGGCAACTAAGATATCTTTTATTTTTCCTCTTACCCATTTTAAGTATTAATTCCACATTTATCAATTAAATGTGTTATTTTAATTGCTATCCAAATATTATCTTTCTTAGCATAAACAGAAGAACAAAAAAGAAAAAAAAACACAACACCATTGCTTTATTTACTCCATTATTTATCATTGACCCACATTTTCTAAGAAATGATTCTTTGTCTTTGATCTTCCTAATTTCTCCACTACGGGGAATAAAACAAATATATATGTATATGTGTGTGTGTATATATATATATATATATATATATATATATATATATTTTTTTTTTTTTTTGTCCTGAGATTAACTAATTTTGAACTTTAGTATCTTTGACACATTTTTTCTGGATTAGTATTTTCTTTAGATTTGAACCTGTCATAGGACCTTGTTTTTATCATTTGTCCATATATAAGATAATTTGTAAGCTATATATGCATATACACTAATATATTTTTAAAACTCCATTTTTCCATTCCATTGGATTATTTTCCATGCTGTCTTCACAATTTCAGTCTCCTTATATTTCTCTCCCCCTTGGACTAACATTTACAGTAGAATCTTAGCTCATGGAACCCTATTTTGTAGCATCCCTCCTTGTAACCCTTTTAACTTTGTTTCTATCAAAGCCAAGGTTCATGCCAGATTATATTAAGTTTCTTCCCCTTTTCTATCAGAAATGTTATTAAAGAATAGTCAGGCAACTTCTCCTTAGAATCTAATAATTTCCACGTCAGCATTTCCTTTCTATTAGTCAGTTCATAACAACATTAGAATCCTATCTTGCTGACTTCTCTATCTTATAAAGAACTAAATTACTGTTAAAAGAAATTAAGAAGTCCCTTGATTCTGAGCTGTTTGTAGGGAAAGAGATTTGATACAACCTAGATAATTGAAATTCACCAGAGCTATGAGAGGAGCTGAATGCTGGACAGACCACTGATTGGTTAGAGCGACTCTTCAAATGCGCATTGCGCCTCGCCATCCAAAACACGCCCAGACAGTTCCCACATTTTACAATGTGAGTCATCTTAGAGATCCATCTTATTTGCAAACATTCCAGTCCTGCCTGGACGACAAGCTGTCTGCCAAGGGACCACTCAATGGAAACTCAACCGAGTAATGGAACCAGTTCAGAGACGCAATGAAGGAAACATCAAAGGCAGTTCTAGGCCCCAAACAATGTAACCACCAGGACTGGTTCGACAAGAACAACACTGCTTTTGAAGACCTATTGAGCAAAAAGAACAAAGCCTTTATGGAGTGGCAAAATAACCCAAACTCTGCTCCTAAAAAGGACAGATTCAAGTCTCTAAGCAGCATGAGATCAGGAAGATGCAAGACCGATGGTGGGAAAAAAAGACAGAAGAAATTCAGCGTTTTGCTGATATGAAAAATTACAAACAATTTTTCAGTGTGCTCAAAACTGTCTATGGGCCATTAAAACCCACCACTCCCTTGCCATCCTCTGACGGTGACACTCTCATAAAAGATAAAAAAGGCATCAGCAACAGGTGGAAAGAACACTTCAGTCAGCTTCACAACCAACCCTCTTCAGTCAACCAAAGTGCCCTTGACCAGATCCCCTAAAACTGCACCACTGAACAACTTGACATCCCTCCTTCAATAGAGGAAGTCCAAAAAGCCATTAAACAAATGAGTGCAGGCATGGCACCCGGTAAAGATGGGATCCCAACTGAGTTATACAAGGCCTTAAGTGGAAAGGCACTCCAGGCATTCCACATAGTGCTGACCAGCATATGGGAAGAGGAAGACATGCCCCCAGAACTCAGAGATGCCTTCATCGTAGCCCTATACAAGAACAAAGGCTCACGAACAGCCTGTGACAAGTACAGAGGCATCTCACTACTCACCACTGCTGGAAAGATCCTCGCCCGTGTTATACTCAACCCTGTCATCTGTTTCAGAGCAGAACCTGCCTGAATCACAATGTGGCTTCCGACCAGATCGCAGCACCATCAACATGGTCTTCACGGTGAGGCAAATGCAGGAAAAATGCCTTGAGCAGAACCCAAGTCTCTACATTGTCTTCATAGACCTGACAAAGGTGTTCGACACAGTGAGGAGGGACGCATTGTGGGTGATCCTCAGCAAGCTCGGTTGCCCAGAAAAATTTGTCAAACTGATCCAGCTCTTTCATGTTGAAATGACAGGGGAAGTCCTATCTGGTGGAGAGACTTCCAACCTCTTCAACATCTCCAATGGCGTGAAACAAGGCTGCATCCTTGCTCCAGTGCTATTCAACCTATACTTCTCCCAAGTATTACAACATGCTGTGATGGATCTAGACCTGGGCATCTACATCAAATACCGACTGGATGGCTCACTATTCAACTTTCGCCGCCTGACTGCAAAAACAAAGACAACACAGAGACTCATCCTGGAAGCTCTCTTTGCAGATGACTGTGCTCTCATGGCCCACCAAGAAAATCATCTTCAAACCATTGTGGACAGGTTCTCCACCACAACAAAACTGTTTAGCCTGACTATCAGCCTCAGCAAAACAGAGGTGCTGTTCCAACCTGCACCAGGGAGGCCAACTAACCAGACATGCATTACAATTGATGGCACGCAGCATTCTAACATCAACACATTCAAGTACCTGGGCAGCACCATCGCCAACGACGGGTCCCTAGACCACGAGATTAATGCCAGGATCCAAAAGGCCAACCAGGCACTTGGGCGGCTGCGCTGCAAAGTCCTCCAACACAGAGGTGTAAGCACTGTAACGAAACTCAAAGTGTATAACGCAGTGGTCCTCAGCTCGCTCTTGTACGGTTGTGAAACATGGATACTGTACAGGAAGCACATGAAACAGCTGGAGCAATTCCACCAATGCTCTCTCCGGTCAATCATGAGGATCTGATGGCAGGACCGAATCACCAATCAGGAAGTCCTTGACAGAGCCAACTCCACCAGCATCGAAGTCCTGGTCCTCAAAACTCAGCTACAATGGTCTGGACACGTCATCCGCAGGGACCCACAGTGAATACCAAGACAGGTATTCTACGGTGAACTGTCAGCTGGACTCAGGAAACAGGCCGACCAAGGAAAAGATTCAAGGATCAGCTAAAGTCCAACTTAAAGTGGGCTGGCATTACACCAAAGCAACTAGAACTCACTGCCTCTGACAGAAGCACCCACATTAATCATGCCACCATCACCTTTGAAGATGAGCGACGTCGCGTCTTCCCGCTACGCATGAATGCCGACACCAGGCCACAACCGCACCTCCCATAACAACTGGCTTCCCATGCCCCATATGCCACAAACTCTGCGCCTCAGTCTTTGGACTTCAAAGTCATATGAGGGTACATCTTAGATGAAACTGCACAAAGACAATTGTCATTCTTGGTCACTGAGAGACTACCACTAATGACTATGATATTACAACTCTGTGACAAACTTGTAATGTTTCCCAACTTCCTTATCTACTTTCTATTTTTTTCTAAAGTATATTCTAATAACTTTCCTAAACTAAATTAAAATTACTCTAGTTCTCTTTAAGTAAAGTCACTTCCCCTTTCTTCCTGTATTGATTTTTATTAAAATGATCTTCATCTTACTTCCACTTCTGATTCCTGGAATCACAATTTGGATAATGCTCTGGGCATAGTTTATTGATATAGTTACTTTATTTTATTTTTGTAGAAATGATGGAGAGAAACAGGCATTATTATAATGAGTATTAGTCAAAACTATTTAATGGCTATATAAACAGTTGTAATTCATTTGGAATTATCCAGGGAATGGTTCCAGGTAAGGGTTTTCTGCATTTTTGTAAGCAAGACTTATGTTTTATCACATCTTTATCAATATCTTGTTTAAAATTATAGACAGCACACTTTTCACACAGGTAGAAGACACTGTTTACACAGGATTGTCAGATTTAATAATGATGTTGATATACTAGATCATTGGAGTAACTTTTATAAAATAAAAATTAATAAATTTAAGTTAAAGCAAAATCAGCATAGATCCACAATGGATGGGATTTCATAGTTTTTATGGTTAAACTCTATTGTTCAATTAAGATAATTAAATGACATGTCTAATATCACATAGATCATTAAGTGGCAGACAGGATTAGAACACACATACTCTGATTTGAAATTGGGCACATATTCCAATTTTCAGATAGACATACTTGGGCTCAAAAATAAAATTCACACATGTGAGATGGCAAGACAAGTATACTCTCAGTTCACAGCTTATCTGGAAAAGTTCTGAGAGTATTAGTAGAATGTTGGATCAATGTGAGTCAACAGTGCGATATAGAAAATAAGAAAGCTAATGCAATAGTAAAAATAAATGACAGGCCTGTAGAGCTGACAGTGTGAATTCATTCTGCTTTGTTCAGACCACAATGGTTATATACAGTTCTATGTAGCAAAGATGAAGTATGGCATGGATATACTAGAACCTTTTTAGAAATGGGCAATCAGGATGGTGAAGGATCTCAATTTACTATCATTTTTGAAGCAGTTGAAGACAATGAGGTTGTTTAGCCCAGGGAAATGAACACTCAGTGGGTCACAATAGCTATCCTTATTTGAAGGGCTGTCATAATAAAGGTTGAATGGATTAGTTTGCTTCAGCTAAGAGGGAAGTTGGAAGAATTGTCAGAAGTTTTAAAGAATAAATTCAAGTTTGATATAAGAAAACACTTCCTAACAATTAGAACTATAAATAAAAATGAAATTTCTTTCCTTAGGAGTATTAGATGACTGCTCAAATAAATGTTTTGAATCTAGACTCAGTTATCTGGTAGAGGGTTGATGGAACTCCAGTTTAGGTACTAACTGAATCAAGTCACCTGTGTATTCCTTTCCACCCATTTTGTCAACAGCTCAATAAATAGCAGTAGAATACTAATATATAATTAGTTCAATTACCTCATTAGACAAATGAAGAAACTTGTGATTGAAGAAACTTTATTTCATATTTCTGGAAAATGACACAGAGGAAGAAGTACAAGAAGATAGGAACCAGGGAAATAGCTTGATTTTCAAAAGGGAAAAATGGTAGCTTCAAAATGAGATTAATGTTGATCTCCTTCCCCTAAATATAGATTTGATTGTTAAATGAATGAATTATGAATGCTTATAATAGAGTGTCCAGAGAAAGGAAGGTAACAGTCCCACTTAACTCTATAAAGTAGACCATATCTAAAATTCTATTTTCTGCCTTAGGCAGTGAATTGTAAGACAATGTTAAAACTATTAATGAAAATTATGAAGATATCATAAAGATAAGATTGAGTGAGATTCAGATGAGGACACATCCACAAAATGATAAAACATCTCAAAACCACATAAAATGAGAGATATCTGAATAATTAACAACAGCAGCATTTCAAGACTGTGTTTTGAAAAGTGCTTTGCCCATATATCATTTATAGAGGAATCAGCTCTGCTATATCCTCATTGGCTTCTGCCAGAATATTCCCTGTAATAAAAAAGTTCCCTTTGTCAATAAGAAACACTATTATCTTTTGAGATTCATCTGTTCAGAGCCTTTCCATGACTTATTTTTTCAATGCATACTTCATCTATATACTCCATACTAAAAAATGTGGAATATGAAATATGTATTTCAATAAAACAATTAGTTCATCTATATTTCACAATGACTTTTGAATCATTTTATGAACTGGGTCTATCATACTTTTTGGCCTGGAATATTGACCCTCATTTGATTATTTTGCTTATTTCTACATGTTCTAGACATTATTCAAAGATATCAGAAAGTCTAATGTAAGAGAAGAATATGCAAAAGAGAGGAAGATGCAAAAGAAGGAAATCTGATACAGTGAAGCAAGAAGCAGCCCATGTTGGGGAGGGGCAGAAAGGCAGAGACTCAGGATTCCAGGGTGAGAACAGAGGCTGAGTAGAACTCAAAACTGCCACTTCAACTCTCACTCCTTCAGCTGAGAGCCTGACAAGAGGACCCTGGAGGCTGAAGATCTCTCTTTGAACTCAAACTGCTTCCTAGTGATCCCTGGAAGTCTTTTGCTCATCTCAAACATTGTAAATTGGACTTTGAAGAAGTCATCTACTGAGAAAATCCTTTTCTCCATTTCTCTATCCCAAATTTGTCCTGAACTCCAGCAACTTAATCAAATTAGCTCAAGAGTAGGGACAACCAGCAGCTGACTAGTTCAGGGGTCAAGGCTAAAGGCCTGGACCCTCCCCAAGATTGGGGAGGTCAGTTTGTCAGTCTCTAGGGACTCCTGCAACTGACTTTCCTTACCCAACTTTCAATTTCCTTTCCCTGTGTGGGTCTCTATTAAAGTGTTATTAGTTAGATCAAGCCTGCCTACTTTCTGACACCAAAGAAGGGAACTGAAGATTTGGGGAGAACCATACCTCTCCCCAAAGAGGAGGATTAGCTCAAGACCAGGGCTGAGGAGTGAACTCAGATTTTAAAAGGAAAAGTGGTAGTTGGAGGATCCACAGACAGGAAAATCTATCCTGCCTCTTAACAATAAGATCAAGAAGGGAGGTAGTGGGTCATTTTCCTAAAACTCTCTCCTCTAGTCCTTAAACTCCCCATCCCATTCTCTGAGGAGACATATTCTATCCCTCTGGAAGACAAACTCAGGTTTTCTTCACTAAGGGGAAGAAAGGGGATGATCAACCTCTTCTCCCCTCTCATTCTCTCAGACCTTTCTCTCTTTCTCCCTAATTCAATATTACACTAAGCATAAAATGCAATTTTTCAGCCTCAACAACATTTGCTCTCCTTTTAGGTATAAGGATTCCAAATGAATTTTATAAATACTGCTACTCTGCATTGACTTTGCCTATAAAGATTGAGCTAGACCACCAGACAGACACAGAAACATGTTGCTATAAAAGGGGCTTGTGCATTTTACTTCCTATGTTTATCTGAAAGGTTCTGCTCAAGGAAAGTAATAAACCATGTCTGAAAAGAAACTGAGAATTGTTCCTTTTTTTCAAGGGGCAGACAGCACTCTTCAGTACGTTAGAATCCAATGGTTTGCTTGTAATCTGTACAAATGAAAGGCATATCTATTAAAATTTTCAACGTAGAGTTGGCAATTCATCATGTCAGAGCAGAAGGTCATTATATTGTATAATGCAAGAGAATGCCACAATGCTGGGGATGATAAAATGCCAGCTCCTAACTGAACATTTAAAGAGATATGTGTTTATTTTCAGAACACTCAACTACTAAATAAAGTTGCTGAAGAAGAGAAATCAGCTGTAATGAAGATGCAGACAAATGACTGAAACATTCATTTCAGAAGAAGATCTCATTTTCATATATAATGTTTCCTGATTCTTGCACTGGTCAAGAATATATGTGACAAAAGTACATATACCACAGGAATAACTGTGGAAAAGGGCCATCTTCAAAGCAATATCGTAAAAATTCACAATAAATCTCAAAGAAGACTGTAAGATTTTCTCATTGGTTTATCCACAACAAACTTATAAGGGAGAAGTTATTATCCTGATTTAAAAATGAATTAATTGGGATTCAGAGAAGTTGAGGGACTTGCCCAGTGTCACCCAGCTAACAAGTGGATTATACTCATGAGCAGTATTATTTCCATTGTATTTCATTTTCCTATCTGAAGAGTTACAAATACAGGAAACATTGATAAAATAGATATGCTACAAATTCATGTTTTAAAAGCTTTATTCTCAGAAATATGGTAAACAGGACGGGTTTTAGAGATCATATCTAACTGCCACATTTAACAGATGAAGAAGTATTCAGGGTGGTCAAATTCTGGATTCAGTTCTGTTCTGGGCATCCCTCTTATGTCCTGATTCTCCTCCACCTCCACCATGTACCTTATGCTTTCCTGCTTCCTTTCCTGTGCAGTCTCTTGCTGAGGAGCGAAATTATTTCATATTTTTAGTAATCACATTCATGAGGCTCAGGACAGGACTTGGCACAAAATAGGTCCTTAATAATTATTTGTGGGATTGGATGGGATATATATATGCATATGCATGTATATTGTATAAATGCATGCATATAGATACAAAATACTATTCAAAGAGGTGAAGAATATTTTTACACAGGTAAGTAACATTCCTGCCTAGATTAAATCCCAGTTCTACTTTCTTCCATTCAGTACACTTTTTACAATGGCCGAACTTCTCTTTTCTAGTTGAGACAATTTCAGAAAAAACACTTTGAGGGAAGAAAGTCAGATTGTCTTTATAGATGAGGAAATTGAAGCCTGGGAAATTTTAGCAAACTGCATAAAGTCCACTAGAGAGTTGAAAGCAGAGATGTGGCTAGACAGCAGAACTCTTGGGCTAGAATGATTCCATCATGTCTGAGAATTTTAGTTCATTCCCATTCACTCAACTAGCATTTATTAAATGGCCATTATGTGTTAGCCCTATACTAAGCACTGGGATTATGAAATTAAGCAAAACACAAATAAAAAAAAACAAATAAAACAGTTCCTGCCTGCAAAGAGAGTTCATATTGTAGTGGAGGAGACAACATAAAACTCATATACACAGAACACATTTATAATGGATAAATGGAGAGAAGGCACCAAGATTAAGACTTGGATACATTTCTTACATAAATTGGTATTTTATCTGAGATATGAAGGAAGCTGTGGAACCTAGCAGGCTGAAATGAGGAAAGAGAACCTTCCAAGTCTGGTGGACAATGAAAAAGCTCAGGATGAGGAGATGGAATGTTGTGCTTGAAGGGCCTCTAGGAAGGAGACCAATGTCTTTGGTTCTTACAGAACATGGATAAGAGAAAAGTGTAGGAGACTAGAAAAGTAGGAAGAGGCCAGATTATGAAGGGCAAATAGATGATTTATATATTATTTTTGAGGAATGGCTGAAGAAGTTCTTATATATGGGTCTGACAGAGTACTAAAATGCTGTAAGAAATAAGAAGAGATAATTATGAAATAAATGGAAAGATTTTTATGAACCAGTGCCAAATGAAGTGAGCAGGACCAGGACAATTAAAGAATAAAAACAAACAACTTTGAGAGCCATAAAAACTATGTGCAATGCAATAACCATTTGTGATTCCAGAGATTAGAAGAAACATGCCATCCATTACAGAAAAGTAATTGATTTAAGGTAAAAAAAGCCAGTGTAAGTACGTGTGTATCATAATATGTTCATATCCATGGATATTCTCTGCACTCTAATTGGAGAGTTGAGAGTAAAGTACACAATTTCTCAAAAACTGGTTTCTTTTATAAAGAGAGGAAACTGGACTCTTGGTTCACTACATTTTGCATCTGCTGTTCTACCTGGTTTCAACTATACAGAACAATAGAGTCCTCTTCTGGATATCCTTCAATGGTCCTATTTTCCCCCTACCTCCTACCCTCATGCTTTTCTGTCTCCTTTGCTGTGTTATCTCTTTAAGATTTTTAAGTTCCATGAGGTCAGAGACTACCTTTATTTTTATTAATTAATTTTATTAATGAAATTCATGAGATTGAGCATAAAGTTCTATACTTAATAATTATATGGTAGCATGCAATATATGTGTATTGTATGAAAATATTTATGTATATTTGTGAGTAAATACTTATACATATACATGTAGACAGATATTTTATTTTTATTTTCTTTCTTTCCCCCCATTGATCTCCTTGTGGCATATTCCTTATAATGGAAATTCTGGGAATAAGATTGAGACATTTTAGTTACTTTCTTTAGTCATAATTTAAAATTGATTTTCAAAATGGTTGGATCAGTTCATAGATACACCAGCACTTTATTAGTGTGCCTGTTTTTGCACAACTCCTCCAGCATTGACTGGTCCCATCTTTTGACATCTTTATCAATTTTATTAGATGTGAAGGAAAATCTTAATTATTTTTCCTTGTTTAAAAAATAAAACCTTATCTTCTGTATTAGAATCAATATTATGTATTGGTTCTAAGGCAGAAGAGCAGTAAAAGATAGGCAACTGGGGCTAAGTAACTTGCCTAGGGTCACATAGCTAAGAAGTGTCTAAGGCTACATTTGAACCCAGGGCCTCTCATCTCCAGGGTTGGTTTTTTATCACTGGTGGTTGTTTTAAACTTCATTTATCTTATCACATAAGAACTGAAGGATTCCTTTCATATGATTGCTAATGGCAATCCAATGTTCACATTAATTTCATTTTAAAACATACCTTTTAGAAGTCTCTTGTGTTACATTAAGAAATAATTTAATCTGATGGGAAAGCATTCAATAAATTTCTGGCTTTATCCCATCATACATGAATTTCTAATGATTTAAGGTACAGAACTTATTCTACCTTTTCTTTAATTATTCAACTGTGAAAATTGCAGTGATGACATATAGCTTTATAGATACATTGAAAGGAATAGAGCCAAAATGAATATATTTTTTATCAAGGCAAAAACTCATTAGATATGCCCTTGAATCAACTACATAATTACTGATGCAAAAATAATTAAACCTCTAAGAAACACAAATTTTATTGAGAAGGAAGGAAAAACCCACATCTTTAATGCCCTGTATATGGTCAGAAAATTTTAACTCTTCTCATTGGATAGATTATATGACACCATGAGGTTGCTGCAATGGAGGTTAATGGGTTGGGGCCAAGAAGAAAGTGACAAGTTGTATGGCCATGGTGGTAGAAAGAATCAGGTCTGAGTTGGATTACTGCTTTAAATTATACCATCTAAATTAATTGCCCTTAATATTGCCAGCTGTTTCCTTGCTACTAGAGAAATGAAAATTCTCTCAAATTATTATTTATAAATATAATGTATGTGTATATTATACAAATATAATACATTAAAATGACACTACTTTAAAATAATCATTAAATATTGATCAACACAATAAAGTTTGGTGTCTTTGGACAATGTTCAAATTATGTCACCCTATTTACAATTCTGTATAATAACAAGAAAATAGAGTTAGTAAGTAATCTAATAAATAATATGTTTTACTATTTTTATCTTCAAGACTGTGAGATACTTCTCATAATTAAGAAACAGTCATTTAAGCTAGCATTTCATACTCTTCTTATATGTACTATTTCTATTGTATAACAAAAAGAACACATGTCAAGGCATCATCAAGAAAACTTTTGACCAGGACAAATTAGTCATATATCAAGAGTTTATGTGTATCAAGATCTTTATTGCATTAGATAGATTCTCTGTGGAAGGTTTAAAGACTACATAGGAAAAAAATGAACAGGATGAGAGGGAATATGACAGGGATATAATTTGTCCTCCTAGCCAGAGGTTATCTTTTGCATCATGGATCTCTCAATATATCAAATAAAGTACAAATTATTAAAAAATATGATTTGCTATTGTAATGTTATCACATTGAAATTACCTGGCTATTATTATTTTATCTTCTTAAAGGGATGACACAAAAAATATATCCTAAGTGCTTAATAATCAAATTCTACTTCTAAGAAATTTATTGCTATGTAATACTTTGGGAATTTAGTTGAATAAACAATGTCTTAGTAACCTCTTAGAATGAAATATATTCCTTTGACATTTTCTTCATTACCTTCAAAAGAATCTTTAAGAGAATGAAAAAGGGTAAAATGAGATAGAAATTCTAGATGCCAGATTGAGAACCATAGAATTACTGAGTGCCAAAGTTGGAAAAGTTCTTAGAGACCAATGGTTTACAACATATCTGTATAGGGTTTCCCACTGTGGTTCACCAAGAAGTAGTAAAACTATTTGAAAGCCTACAGTGACAGTGAACCCATTGCCTCTTAAAGGATCCCATTTTGCTTTTGAATATCTCTTTTCTTGGATAACTTATTATTTAGAGATTTTGGTTGTGTCTTATACACATGCCCTAAATATGCAACCAGGTATCATCTATTCATTCCTCTTAGTTATGATTAAGATTCTTGTTAATGCCTACGAAATACAAATACTACATTCAAACAATATGATTGACCCTGTCTCCCAATCAAAATAGCTGAAGTTGCTTAAAATATATGTTATTAAGATACAAACCATTTCTAAAAGGTACATGATAAAGTGCCTGGTGTAAAATAAGAGTTTGAAAATGAAAAAGAGGGGTTACAGAATAATGTTTCAGCATAAATATCTTTGATCATCAATTATTGATGCTACTCCTGAGTCTGGGTTAATTGACTCTCAGTAGGTTCATTTTCCAATATAGGATGGTGCCACTTTTCATTTGTCTAGTGAAAATGAGAGCTGAAAAAAATTGAAATTTCAGCCAATTCAAACAATTTGATTTCTAAAAAAAAAAAATCAATTTTTAATTAATAAATAATTCAATTTATTACAATAATGATTTTCAGACAGCCTGGTAATTAATTAATTTTTAAGAATTATTTGACAAGATATTTTTAAAAGAATCATACTAATCTCATGGTTAATTAGTGACTAGAAAAATACGATTAATTTTATCAAGACTGAAAATTTTCAAAACAAATACAAATTTACATGATCCTCAAAATAACTATATTTAAAATAAAATTTATTACAGTTCTTTTTAAAATCATAATTATTTCTTTATACTATCAGTCCTGAATTTATACGCTTCTGTATTATATACACACAGAGAAATAATTAAAGTCTTTCTTGTCACAAAGGAAAATGGCTAATCAGAATAAATGATACAATTCCATCTTTGACAATGCATTCAACATTTTGCTGCTATATGAGAGGAAAGATGTTTTTATTATCCATTGTTCATCATTGGTTTCCTTTTTTGTTACTTAGAGTTTTTTTTTTCAAAAAGCAAACTATTATTATTTATAATATTGGGCTCAGGTACATGTTCATTTTCTGTTTTTAACACTTTTCATCTGTTCATATAAATCTTCATTCATTTCTTTGAATTTTGTCATGTTTTTCATTCTTTAAAGCACAATATTTCATTACATTTATAAATATAACAGTATTTAACCATTATTAAAAGTATGAAAACTCACTTTATTTTTAATTATCCACTACTATGAAAAGTACTATTATGAATTTTTGCAGAAATTCAATTTTTTTTGTTTTGTTGACCTCATTAGATAATGGCATTAGTGATTCAAAGAATAAAAAAAGAAAGTTTAGTCACTTTTATATATAATTCCAAATTGTCACCCACAACATGTTAAACAATTCATAGGTTCTATCATCTCTGTATTTCTAAAAAAAATCTGTCTTCCTACAGTCTCTGAAATAATAATTATCCTTGTGTTTTAATTTTTTTAACCCTTATTTTCTGCCTTGGAAGTACTAGGTAAAAGGGATTAAGTGACTTGCCCAGTATCATACAGCTGGAAAGTGTCTAAGGCCAGAATTGAACCTAGAACCTTCTGTCTCTGGACCTGATTCTCAATCCATTGACCCACCCAGCTCCCCCTTGTTTTTTTCTTTTTTAATTGTTGCTATTACCTTTCCTAATTTTCAGTGTTGCAATCTCATAATTATTTAAATATATATCTATCACTTATTTACTGGGCAAGAATATTTGTCTTATAAAAGGTATATTAATTTGTCTTATATTTTGGTTATTGTATTCATATCAATGATGATATATTCAAGTATTTTTTTACTTTTTTATTTCTCATTTTTATCTAAAATGTTTTCATTTGTATTTTTAAAAATTGTAAGCATTTAAAATGGTATGTTTTGTCTTTTATAGTCACTTCTGTCTTTCATTTGGATAAGAATTCTATCCCTATCTATACAACATTGTTGTCCATTTAAAATATGATTATTTCAATATTCAGGTCATGTGTCTATTTGGGAGATAAGATGCTAGATTAAAGTTAATTTCTTTTGAACAGCTTTGAATTCCTTTGACAAATTATGTAATAAAATATCTAAAGAAATATGAGAAGACATATAATAATAAATCAATATAATTTATATAATAAAACATATACACAAATATATATTTGTTTGTTTATTTATAAGTGCATTTATTTATAAATGCATATAAATAATATATATGTAATAAAAACAGGAGAAAAGAAAAAAAAACAGAATCATGTACAAAATGACCATTGTTTAATAATGTTAAGGCAAAAAATAACAGCAATATAATTCATGTTGAACAAGAATAAGAAAGTTCAATGGAATCAATTAGTCAATAGAACTATCAATAGACCTTTTCAAATACCAGATAGTTAACTAATGGTGTGCTAATACCAAGATGAACACTAAACAAACAAACAAAACAGAAACTCTGTTTTCAGACAACTGGAGGGTGTTTAAAAGGATGAACTATTTTGGTTAAAGGAGTACATAGTCACAGTATTATAGAAATGAACTGAAGGGAATTAGTGGTTCAGAGACATAGTGTGACCGTGAAAATATGGTTTCAAGACTGTGAATCGCCAAAACTGTAAAGATAATTTTAGTGTCTTGATTTAAAATCAAAAATAAGTGGTCACCATGGGAAAAATTCCCAAATATGAAAATACCCAAGTCAGCTGGGTTTTATTGAGATATTAATTAATACAAATGAAGGAATTAAGGGAAGAGAGAGATGTGAATCTTAAAACTTCTCAGACTTGTGAATGTTAAAATTTCTCAGACTCTACCTTAGAACATTTGGTTAAGACCATTCCCCATTTTAAACAATGAAGGTACTTGATCAGGAATGTGAGAACTCTACTCCACCCATACTTAAGCATATTTTAGGGGAAGATAAAGTTGTAAACTCTTTACTGAACAATGAAAAGTACTTAACTCATACTTATAGTGAGGCAAAAGTCTTAGGCTAAGTCTATTTTTAGATCTAATACAAAAAAGGTGCTAAGTACCTATAAAGGTCAGGCAACTTGCAAACTTGCAAGGGGCAAAGAGGTGTGAACTTACTCAGAAGTTTTAGTCTACCCAGAGAAGTTGAGAACTAAAGAAGGTGTGAATTAAGAATGGTCAGTCCTGTGAAAACCTCTACTGTGATTGGTAGATGTGAGAACTTAGGGGAGGTGACATAGGAGAAAATTCTCTTTAAAAGGAGAATCAGGAGACCTCTGAGGAAAAATTCAACCTTGGAAGCTGAAGGGAGCTTGGCAAAGCTGAACTGGTGGGTCTCTCTGAACACTAGAATCTTGCTTGGGACAAATCTTGTGGTGAGTGGATTAAAGACTAACTGATCTCTCTCTTAAGGCTTTAAAGCCTAGGCTGGCCTAGCCCTTTTCTCATTATTTCCTCTTACTCCCTCTCTCCCTTTCATTAATTCCTTAATTTGTATTAATTAAAATCTCTATGAAACCCAGCTGACTTGGGTATATTTAATATTTGGGAATTTTCCCATGGCGACCACTATATTTTTGATTTGAAACCATATTTTCGCGGTCAAAGTTTAAGGCAAACACCCTTTACTGTAACAGTTTATGCCTACACTATTTTAATCTGTAACAGAGAGTAGAGAGTAAGAGAAAATAGTAGGAAAGGCCTAGGCCTGAGCCTTAAGAGAGACTAATGAGTCCTTAATCACTTACCACAAGATCGTTCCAAGCAAGCTTCTAGTGTTCAGAGAGACCCTCCAATTCAGCTTCCAAACTCAACTAAGTTCAAAGGCCCCCGCTCTGAGATCCCAACTTCCTTCTAGAGAGAATTTTCTCCTATGTCACCTTCCCTAAATTTTCACATCTACCAATCACAGCAGATGTTTTCCACAGGACTGACCATTCTTAATTCACATCTTCTTTTGTTATCACCTTCTCTGAGTAGACTAAAACTTCACACCTCTTTTGTTAAGCTTGCCTTTGTAAGTTGCTTGACCTTTTAGTGATTAATTTAACCTTTATAGGTACTCAGTACCCTTTTTTATTAGATCTAAAATTAGACCTAGCTTAAGGTTTTAGCTTAAGTATAAGTATGAGTTAGGGATTTTTTCATTGTTCCATCAGGAGTTTACAACTTTATCTTCCCCTAAAGTATGCCTAAGTATGGGTGGAGTAATGTTAAAATTCCCAATACATTCCTAAGTACCTCCATTGTTTAAAATAAGGGAATAGACTTAACCAAATGTTCTAAGGTAGAGTATGAGCAGTTTTAAGATTCACAATAGCAACTAGCAAATGCTACTGTTAAGATAAACTAAGGATTTTTTTTAAGTTTAGAAAAATGGTACAAGATGATTGAAAACAAAGAAAAAGGAAAAAAAAACATGTAATGGAAATAATTTACCCAAAAGACTCACTTTCCATAGAGATGTTTGTTCTTGTTTTTTAGTACTTCTGGAATATTCTCACTTGATATTAGACAAATTCAGAAAACAATTTAGCAAATATATGGTTAATATTCTATAGCCATATCTTTCATAATTCTGTACTATTATACCAATTGATAAGTTGATGAACAAAAATTTAAGGGATAGTTAAACAATAGACCATAAGTCTATAGACATAAACTCTAGTCCTAAATATCATACTAGTTATGTCATCATTATCAAATCATCTAACTACTTTATGACAGAATTTCTTCAATCTATGAGATGAGAGAAATAATGATTATTTGACTGACTTTCAGCTATTGTGAATTAAGTGAAAAATCTAAATTAAATTGCATCAATGATCATAAAATAATATAGATAGGATCTTGTTTTATTACCACAGAAAAAACTATAATTTCATTATCAATAATAATAATGTCACATATCTTTTTATATTGGTTTCTAAGCTTCTTTATTTCTAAAAATGCCATACTGGTCATGTTAGTATTATTATCCTTTCCTTAAAGCTCTGTTACCTATTAATTACCATGATATCATTTCTTATTCTATTGGGAATATTCTGTCTTTTCAGCCTGATGTCCAAATGTACCCTTACTCAAAACACACTGCAACCAAACTGGTTTATTTGCCAAGGTGCATGTATTTTTAGAACTTTCTCACCTCACTATTTTGCTTACATCTATTCCTGTGCCTGTAAGGTCTTCAATCTCAGTCTCCATCTTTTGAAGCCTTACCCAATCTTCAAAGCTCAGCTCAAATGAAAACTCCTCAAGAATTCTTCCTGATGTTTTAGACTGGAAAGCATATTCCCTACAGTCTACAAAAAATCAGCAGGTGATGGCAGCACTTTCCTTTACACATATCAGACACAGGTCATCTATTTCTTATAGAAATAAGAAGATAACTTTCCCAATTATTTAGCTGATAAAGAGTGTATTGGGAATAGAAGATTTTTTTTTTGATATTTCCAATAACAACCACCAAATCCAAGAAAAGTTCTTAACTTTTCAAGGTATCTTAAGTGTGATCAGCCGATTACTATTTCTGTCTTTTCTGGGATATTACTTCCTCCTTGCTGAAATATTATAGAATTCACATACTTTTAAGAAGTTAGATATAACAGTCACTTGTCAAATGAGAATTTCATATGAGTAACTCAACATTTTCATTCATATTCCTCATGTTCTTCTAATGTTTTCCCAAAAACATAGGAAACATTTAAGGTATAGGAACACTTCTATGTAATTAATGTCTTGAAATACTTTTTTCCTTTGCAAAATGTCAGGAATCCCTAAAATAGCTTGGTACATATACTCAGAGAAATAAAATACAGTTAAGTTAATGAATATAATCTTTTAAAACTTCCTTTTCCATGGATTTATTTATACATTTTATAAATCCAATACTAAAAGCCACAAATATTCACAAAATAGTAATAAAGAAAGACAAATCAACATCTATATTAAACTTGGGAAATATTCATATTACTACTTAAAAGCCATAGATTCTAAAATTAAAAAGGAAAAAAAATGACCATGCAATGAGTAAATGCAGATGGCAACACAAGAGCAGAAGCAATAAAATAATTCTAGTAACAAAATAAAGGGTAACGCTGAAAGAAAGCACATAGTGCAGTATGAACTCTTGGTTGGGTGTGCTGATCCCCTTCAGTTCATTTATTTGAAGTTTAGAATTCTGTAAATATCTGACTATTCTGAACCTCCCTTAAGAGCAGTCTGACTCATGTGTAGAGAGTCCTAGACACTTTAGCTCCTACCTTTGATGACCAGACCCTTTCAATATTGGCTTTGGGGTTTTGCTTCCTGCACATTCTGTGTTTCATTCTTATAATGAGAACATGCTTGCACTTTGGCTGAACTCAGCCTTCAAATAGAGTTCATTCATTAGGGGTTTAGAATGTCATTAAAGTCAGATTTCTTGGGATCTTTTCTTGAGTTCGAATAATCAGTGAATTTCTGATGTCCTCTGAGATCTTTTCTGATGCTCACTCCTTTGATAATGCCTCCTCCTCCATTATGGTATAAATTTCACATCCACGAGATATATGTATATATATATATATATATACATATTTAATCCCTTAATATGGAAGCTACTTGAAGAAAGGGACATACTTTATTTATATCTTCTCATTGCCAATCCATTGTTTATTGATGGATTCTACACAGAAGGTATCTATAATTAAATATTATTTTTACAACAAAAAATTCCTTTTTAAATCTTGGCAAGACTCCAGGATAGACCAAATATAGTTAGTCATTGTCATTCAGCCTATTGAGTCTTTGGCTCTTTTTATAGAGCTTAAAAGATATTTTTTTTTCCTCAAATAGAGGAATTGAGGAAATAGAATTACAAGACTCCAATAATCATTTGGAATCGATTTCCAAGAATATCAGGGGATCCTAAATTTTCCAAATGACGTCTATAAAAGATCCTAGGTACTCATATGGAATGGATCTGAAAAAAACTGATGGTTTACTTTATTGTTGATAATTTAAGGACCACCTTTGTACTTCTTGCTGCATTTCTGAATGAAAGTTCCATTAACTGTAACCACTCCAAGCTACTCAATATATTGGTGGCCTGATTAATAAAGCAGAAGATACCTCTATTCCCCTTACTTTCTATTTGTGGTTTTCTTACCCATATTGTCTTGACTTTTGACCCCTTGACTCTTTGGTCTTCTAGTAGGAATAATTATATCTTCTATGATTTTTCTCAGTAAGCTTTCTTACTGTTACATTTTCTGCTAAGAATTTTCTTAGTAAGCTCCTGCCTCCAAATCTTAGCCACTACTGATAGATAGCCTTTTGCCTTACTTCTATAACCCATGTATGAGGTGTACTATAATTAGACAGAATTGGATTTTCCCCAGCTGTCATTTTTAACAGCTCAGAAATGGTTCCAGAATGAATTTAGTCTGTGAAGAAACTCTGTAAAATCTAACTGTTTCTTTTATAACTCAGTTCATTTTAGGTGAGTACTTAGTTCTTGGTGGCATAGCATTATCATTGCAAAATTACTCTATCATAACATAATTCATTTCTCTAGCTTTAATGGACAAAAATAACTCCTCAAAATGAGGAAGATGTGAGTTCAAGTCCTGTAGCTGACACATACTGGCTCTGTGACCTTAGAGAACTTACTTAATCTCTCATTATAATAGGAGTTTTCTCAGTCTATAAGTTAGAAATGACTCATTGAATTGCACAGGAATTACCTATTCCAAAGAAATATCACCAAAATATTTTCTGAATAGTACATGGGGTTACATTAATATATAGCTGCTGTGATGTCACACCACCATCAGATTCCCTCTAGTCTTTGCAATCATTTTTGCCATATGATATCAAATTCTGCTAAAATTTCACTGTATAGATGAAAAATGATGGTATTTTAAAGTTTTCCATTAGTTACCCCTTATTTTTCTAAATAAAATGTATACAAATACTATATTATCTCTGTTGTATGACTGATCCAAGCTTCTCTTGGCCCTTTTCTAGGAAATGTATTCTTTCCTCCATTTCTGAGAGGATTCCTACCTTAGGTTTATAGTCTTCCTATGATATAGAAGATCTAGGCTCAATGCCTTCAGCTGGAACATGTAAGACTTGTCAGCATTTCTATTGTCTCTTCTCTTTCAAAATATATTCTTCCCTAGTCAGACTATATTCTTCCCCTCATTTTCTCAAATCACATCAAGTCATCTTTTTTCCAAACCCAGAATTCTAAATTCCTTTAGTCATGGCCACCATATGCCATGGTTTCCAATCCACTTGGATTCACTCCAAAACTCATCCAACTCTAAAATTTCATGATTATTTAAAATAATATTTAAAAATCAACTCAAAACATATTTCCTTCAATCACCATTTGAAATGGAAATATAATATTTAATGAACTATCTAGCCTTATCCATTATCTACTTCATGCAAGAGATCATAGTAACATTTTCTATGGATATGATTTACCAGGTAAATTACTAAGAAGACCTATGTCTCTCCACTTACATTAAGTGTCAAGAATATAACAAAAAATAGCTGCTAAAAGAGAGATGTCAATATATTCAGAGGTCCTGAGTTATTTCTCTCTGGAATTCAAGGACTTAAGCTTTTAGAACAAAAATAAATGTCATAAACTACAGAGCTTAAAGACTCTTAAAGAAAATAATAAGATTGAAATTTCAAAATGTAAAATATCAGTATAGATATTATTCTTATAATACCATCTGATATTTACATTTTCTACCTTTCTATTCTCCCTCCTCTGTGTCTCCCTCTACAGTAAAGATGAAATGGTTCTCCTTTGGGTCTGTTTTCTGGAAAGACAAATTCAATACAAAAGAAATGCTGACTAGATGTAAGGAGCCACTCTGAAGAAATGAGTAAGATTTTTGAAGACGAGCAAGTATGGGTGAGTTTTATCTTCTAATTTTGCATTTACCCTACAGATGGGCAAAACCTGTAAATTCTATCAATAACCTAAAACACCTCAAAATTCTTCTCCCTTCCTATTTCCATTTATTTGGACTTAACCAGCATGCCTCAGCTGCCTTCTTATGCTGATCATTCCTTAAGCTCATGTAACTTCCTTGTAGTGGAATAACCCTCTGTCTATGCTAACAGTTCCCCATAGTGAGTTCTTCACAGGACCACCATTTTGAGGAACAGCTCAGGTCTGCCATCCTTCAATCTTCTTTTATGTTTTCTGATTCTATTGTCTTTATCACCATTCTGCTTTCCCAAACCACATTATTGTTCTTTTCCTGTTTTCTTCTTTCATTAGTATGTATCAATACTTAATGGCAGGGAATATCTTCTTTTGGCTTATCTTTACATTCCCTGTATTTAGCTCAGAGCCTGGACAAAATTATAATAATCAATAATAAGAGCTTTTCGAATGATTGACCAAAGATCTGCTTTTGTGATATTAATTATTATCACCTATAATCTGGAGTTGTTATCCATACCTATTGTGATCATTTCATGGAGCCCTCAAACCCAATGACTACCTAGAGTAGTTGAGTATGAGTGAGGATTATGCTTGTGTGCCATCAGTGCCAAAGGTTTCTACCTAGCTTTATTAGATTTTGATATTGTCATTTTACTCCAGATCTCTTAAACTAAGAAGGTTTCATCAATGTTTTTGTAGTATTCTTAAATATAATTAAGAAGGAAAATGAATTCACTGGCTATAGACAAACCAGAATGATTATGAAATCATGTAGCAGGAGTATTCCTATTAGCCCCTGGGACAAATAGATGGATATTTAAACAAATTTTCCACTGAAAATATTCTATGTATATATATATATATATATATATTTTATGGAAGTCATGTTCCCCTTGTGAAAATATTCTCAATGTCCTATTCCCTTTGTCTTTGGAATTTATATGACTTCATCATTTGTACTTTACTTTCTATTATTTGGGATAAATTGAATTGGAGCTACATATGGTACATAAATTAACTGAAGCAATTAATGTAAGGCATGCTCTTAGCAAAAAGTGGTTACCTGGGCTGGTAATTTACACGCATCAGTGTCTTTCCCTAGGATCAAGTTAATATTTAACATGCCCCCCCCCCCCCCAATGCTGCTGTTTTTCTGGCAGCCGGAACTTCCCTTTTGTTCTTGTACTTAAATTTCTCTGCTTAGTAGAAAAGATGTTTGTCCTTTCATATAAATCATGGATCACAGATATCTATAAACTCACTTAAAATGGAGCCAAATTAATGAGAAAGGCATGATAGCGTGTGATATAAGAGCTTCAGGTCATGCCTATACACAGTGGAGGAAAAATGTTTTTATAAAAACTAAATTAGTTGATGAGGGTATGTACTATAATCTGAAAGCTACCCCTTTGCTGAAATTTGTATGGGAAATAAATTATTTTAATTGGTTGATTTTTTTGCATTGAAAATGGATTTCCCTCAGAATACTCATATTCGATTATTTGAACTAGATGTCCCTGAACACTAAATGAGCATCTAGCTCATGAACCAGCTATGGTTCAAACAATGTGTGTACCTTTGAAAAAGAAGCTAGCCAGTGGTATATAGTGAAAGCATTTGATTTTTTGTTGTTGGTATATTAAAAGGATAAGGGAATTTTTAAAAGCTGAAATTAAGTCAGAACCTGCTACTTACTCACCACAAGTATGCTATTACTATAATTTTTTAAACTTCTCTCAGATGCAGATGCTTTAAATAAAAATTAGGTATTCTAATCAATATATAACATGTATTTTAAAGTCTTATCTATACACTATTTGAGGTATTAATATCATCTCCATTTCTATTACAAATCTATCAAGAATTTCCTTGCCTTTGCAGAAGTAAAGCAAGCACAACTTCTATATCTCCCTTTCCACCAACATCTACCTTACTTTTTTTCTAAGTTGTTATACTTAAGCACAGTTTAAAATATATTTTTTTTTCTGAAAATACCCTTTCTTGATATTTAAGTTCCTAATAAAAAAATTTAACAAAAGAGTTGATTTTATTCACAGCATTTAAGATATTTTCTTTTTTAAAATTTCCTATTTTTTATTCCAAATGTTTACCAATCCAAACAATTCCATATATAAAGAAAAAGAAGATATTACACAAATGAAATTACAAACTTCCTACATGTTTAACTAAGTTTTTTGTCATATCTACATAATAGATCCCTTCCTTTAGGGTTCCAATATTTCTTCACTCTTCCTATATAACATAAAATGCAATTAATCATGGAGGCCAACATTTTTATATAAATTAAGTCTTTCATATTTTATACTTCTGTTCATTTTCTGGTGGTCACATTCTCACTTTATTCTTCTAGTAGTGGCCATGTATGTTCTCGTGGTTCTACTCATTTAACTGTTTATTATTTCATATAGTTCTTTCCAGATTAAAAACAATCAGTTTGTTTATCATTTCTTATGGCGCAATACTATTCCATTACAATTTGTTACCTTAGGGTTTTCTTTGAGATTTCCAATCAGTGACAGTGAGGTTTTTTAAACTGAAAAGTAACTGTTTGTACTCTCAGAAAAACAGTACTCACAGTTGATACTGTCAGTGCTACCTACCAGAATAATTATAGAGTGATTATTACTTGTGGTGTTAGCCTAGTAACTGAAGAAGCAGATTTTATGGTAGTTTCAGAGATTCTTCCTGCATCTTTGAGATTATCCAATGGTTATTGGGGTTAGGACTTCTGCCTTAATAAGTGTCCCACAAGAGTCTTTTGGTTACTGAAATTGTTTTCTTTTAGCATTATTTAACTCCAAAGACTCCCATTTCTTTTTTTTCCTGCCTGGTTAAAGACCATTGTATAGGTTTTGGGTCAAAAGATAACCCAAGTTACAGGTTGTTTCCTATCTCACTTTGCTAACTGTAAAGAACAGTTTTGAACCTCACATGATATCAGGTCTTCTATTCACCTTTATTTCCTTATTTCCACAAGTTTTTCATAAGGCATCATTGCCAGAGGTGGATTAAATTCTGGTTAGTATTATATGTTTTCTATCTTCATCAGCATTCTCCATCCCAAATAAGAATATATTGCTTATCTGCCTAATTTCTGCCTTAAATGATGATCAGCGTCAGTTACTAATGTTCTCAACTTATTCTTTTGTAAAATTTGCATAAGTGTACTTATAATATAACTGTGTCCTAAGGTAGAAGGTAGTATAGCCTGACAGTGCTTCTAAAATTTCAATGTACCTCTCAGAATCTTTTTTGGGAATAAAACAAACATAAATAAGAAAACAAAAAAAATAGAGGAACACCTTCTGAGATTGAGAAGAGGAGCTAAAAATGATGTAACTATTTACCCATAATGGAGCTGATTTTGAATCTTAAACCAAAAATTGCTTGAAGAAATTACAGAATTTATCTGACTCTTTCTTGTTTAATCTGTGAACTGTTGATAAATATACTTGTCCTCTCACATGGAATGCACCAATATATGCTTCTGAGAGTAAGATCTCTAAGGGAAAAAAAAAGTCACAGAATTTATGAGTTGAAAGGTAGCTTAGAGACCACTTATTCTACACCATACATGAAAGGAACCCCTACTGCATTATATACAAGTGGTCTACCAGGATCTGCTTAAAGAACTTCAGGTTTGGAGGACTCATAATTGCTCCAGTCACTACATCCTAATAATGGACAAGTTAATTTTTTAAAATTAGCTTGTTTACTTTCTATTTTATTTTTCCTGACATGGAAGCCAAATTGGTTTATTTCAGTATCTATTCATTTCTCTTGGTTGTCCTAGGACCAGAAGGAACACATTTAGTTCCTTTTGCTCATGATGGTTCTTCAGATACTTGGATACTATCATGTACTTGAGTCTTCTCTAAGTTCAATATGCTTAGATTCTTCAAGAAGTCCTCATATGACATGAATTCAAGTCAGTCAATAAATCAGCATTATTTAGCAGTTATTATGTGTGAAATGCTGGGCTAAGTGGCTAGACTACACTGTAAGGTCAAAATATGGTGCCTGCCCTTATTCTGTTCTCTCACTAAAGGCAGAGAAAATGTGCAAGATATGTACTGACTATAAGGGTAAATTTTATGGTTGAGACTGAATATATATTTTTTGTTAGTTGCCAGGATTTAAATTCTAAATCCCAATGAAATACTCAAGGCAGATGGAATTTTATGGTGGTTTAGTTACAATAGAGAGAAGATATTAGGGTAGGGAAGAAAGAAAGATAAAAAGGGAGAAAGGTAACAGGCAGGAGTTCAGAGATCGTGGGGGGGTTGCTTGGGGCAGGAAAGGATTAAATATAGCTCAACTTCTAGCTACAAGGCCTCCTCCAAGATGAGGGGCCTCCTTGGAGGCTGGTGCCTCCAGAAAAGCCAAGGAAAGGAAATTAAGCCTTCTACTCACTATGTGATAGTTTAAGAGAAGTAGTCTGAGGTCTCATGCTAGAGTTCCTCCATAGTCAAATTCCACTGCCAAGATCTCTCTCATAGGAAGTGATGCAAAATATAAAGACAGTTCTTTACATCACTTCCTATGTCTCACATGTACCAAATGTGGCTTAAAATTGGCTTTGGACAGCCCAGGGGGTCAGTCACTTGTTTCTGATTTGTCACTTGCTAGCACACGCAGGTCATAGACCTTCCTCCCCCTCACTTAATCCTTAAATTGGGGTGTATACATTCCTGGTTGCTAAAATTTTAAAGACTAAACAGGGTGAAGTAAATCTAAAATTCACACTACAAGCCATGTAAATTATTCCAAAAGTTTTAGTATGGAAGTAACCCCAAAGAAAAAGCATTAGCAGATGTTGTTGATCCCTTGTAGAAGGTGGGATCTGGGCATAGTTTTGAGGGAATGCATAAAAATCCTCTGAATATTCTTTTAAAAATAATAAACTCTTAACTTATGTCTTAGAATTCATACTAAGTATCAACTGCAAAACAGAAGAACAGCATGGACTAGGCTGTGAGGGTTAAATGAGGGTTAAATGTGACCAGGGGTCACAAAACTAGGGAATGTCTGATACCAGATTTGAACCCTAGACCTCCCATCTCCAGGCCTGGTTCTCTATCCACTGAACCATCTAACTGCCCTAATTGTGATTTTTTTTTCCCCTCTGAGCACTTTATTGCTTAACAATGTCCTTCTTAGACTATAATTGAGAAATGAAGACAATGTTCCAGGTGAAATCTGATAAAGGCAAAATACAGTGGCAAGATCACTTCCTTATTTCTGGAAACTATGAAATATCACCCCAAATCATATTAACTTTTATGGCTATCCCAACACACTGTTGACTAGTATTGAGATTTTGGTCAAGTAAACCCCCCAAATCCATATTTATTTATTCTGAAAGACTGAATGATCTCTGTTTTTAAAATCCCATGTAGTTAGGAAAGTTATTTTCCTTTTTACTCTAAACATAAACCAGAGTTAATGATTTTATTTTCATAACATTTACCATGACCTTGTTATAATGACAGTTTGTGCTCACAAATTCATTTGGTTCTATTTAATCCAAAGGAAAGAACAAGTTGTTTGAGTGGGTGTAGAGTGCACATCTGTTTCCATGGCAGATACCCTTAAACATGCAGATATATTTTGTTTAGACACTGAGTGCTCTTGAGTGATTTATTAGCTTAGGTATTACATTTCACATGTACAATAATATAAATAAATTTTTCTAGTTGTTCAGACCTTTTATTAAAACATGAAATGATACCCTGGTTGTCTCCCAAAGATAGTAGGCTGTATATTAAATATGACAACTGCTAATTACTTTTTCCTTTTTTTGATAGAATATAAGCAAAACTCTCATAGTTCTTCCTCTTATTAGTCACCCATTACTCTTTGAATTTAATTTATGCAGAGCTTCTTGTCATATCATTAGGGCATCACTATATGCCAACAGTATATATTTTGGTATCATGTGCTGCTTTGCCATCTGTACTATAAAGAGAGAGAAGGTAGAATTACATAATTTTTATTCATCTATATCTACATTTGAGATGAAAATAAATGTATTTTCAACCTATTTTCTCCTCTATTGACCCAAGCACAGTTAAGGAATTTCTTGATTCATTTCTGCCCCGTGATAACTACCATACTAAAAGATTCAAAGTTATTATCATCTTTCTAAATGTAATAATAATAACTTACATGTATATAGTACTTTAAATATTACAAAACACATTACATATATTATTTTATCCTCCTAACAAACCAAGGAAGAAAGTGGTAAAATTATGTGCAATTTACAGATGAGGAAACCAAAGTTGAGAGATACTAAGGAATTTGTCCATTCACACATTTAGGAAATATCTGAGTTAGGAATTGAATTTAGGTCTTGCTAACCCCACATCTAGTGCTCTCTTCAAAGTACAAACCGAGGTATCTACTGTGTCTGGATGTTTCCATCACTGGTTGGTCAAACAATAAGCGAGTACTTTCTGTTTCATTTAGGCTCTAAAAATACTTCTGGTTTGCAAAGGCAAGTGAAACCATACTAGCTAAAGAATAATGTGCTCAGTATGGTGCATATCACAACACAACCATGATTATAATACTAATAGGAAAAGATAGAACTGATGGCTTCTCAGCGAAGTGGTCTTTTAAGGAGATATTTCAATAGAGTATTGGTTCTCGTTTCTGTAATAAATGTTTATAATGATGGACTACCTGAAATATCTTTTTTAAAATCTCTCTGATGAGTAGCAGGCATGCTGTTTTCCATGCCTCCATAGCTTTCTTCTGATACT
This sequence comes from Monodelphis domestica, assembly GCF_027887165.1. Classification (NCBI taxonomy): domain Eukaryota; kingdom Metazoa; phylum Chordata; class Mammalia; order Didelphimorphia; family Didelphidae; genus Monodelphis; species Monodelphis domestica. The sequence continues at coordinate 104,353,631 of NC_077234.1, read as the reverse complement.
TATTTTTCCTTCTAGCACTTTTATTTCCCCTTTCAGGAACCTTAGAATTATCTCAAAAAAACGCTTCACATTTCTTTGTCCCTTGTTTAAATAAAATTAATTATGTATTTAATAAAACATTTATTATATAATCTAATGTATATCTTCCTTTATCATGTCTCTTAAAAGCATTCTGAAGTTATTAATGACCAAAGGTGACTCTACCATACACTTATAGAAAACCCAAACCACAGGATAACCAGAACTACTGAAAAGAAATTGGAATATTTAGTGGGAATGTCATGGTAAACATATTAAATATCATGTTTCAAAATAATTTAAGCCCAGAATCAAAAATTAATATTGTAAAGAATGTATTTGATAAAAATATAAATCTAAAGGCTAGTCTACTGTGTACTCTTTATAAAACAGAAACCCCTTTTCCTTTCCTTCATTCTTCTCCTCAACCAATCACAGAGGAGAATTGAAGTCAAGTGAAAACAGCAAAAGAGCTTCAAGGTCCACTTTTAACAAAACCTAAAGAGCAACCAATATAAATTAGTTAAAGGAAGGAAATGAAGGCCAGAAATATTTTCTTTTAATTGAACATTTTTCAATATTTTATTTTTGCATTTCAGTACACTTGCTTTCATAATTATCATTGTGCCTGCTTTTCAAAATGATACTTTCCTTCCTTGTTATAAGACTATTTTACTATCATTATTTTTTTTTTATAAATGTTGATTTCTTACTATGTTATACTCATTTAATGATGCCATAAAACTTCACTTACATTGTATAATGAATTATAAATTGAGCAAGATGGCATGGTTTCAGTATCATAAAAGTATTTGTTTATTGATTTATTATATGTCATTAAAATTCTGTTTTATTCATAGTGCTATGTACACATAGCTTTAATTTCACTATTGTGAAATTAATTTTAGTATATTCTAGAGCAAAATGTAGTTGAATGAATATCTCTAATTAAATTGGCCTTGATGATGATAAAATGATAGAAATCAACATTATGTATGTAACTGAAAAGTAAATTCATTTGTAAATAAAGGAAATGATAATTTGATTTTTTCTTTAAAGAAAGGTTTCATTTCTTCCAAAATCATAAATATATAATTGAATGTACATTTTTCTTCAGAAATTGAGTATTAATAGATTAGATGTACCATGAGGCAACCTATTTATATGTATATGATAATGCTACTTGGATTATGCCACATCGCAGTCCTTTTGGAAATGTACAGATTGAGAATATATTAAAGGTGCAATAAAGAATGTCACTTTAAAAAAGAAGAAATTATTAACAACAAGAACAACAATAATCACCTCAAAGTCTAACCTTTATCCATCCTGTCAGATGTTTCAGCAATGACAAATCAGGGGATATTAGGATATAAGGATAAAGTGCAGTAGAAACTTTGTTTTCTCTATGACTATTATGATAAGCTCTAAAGGCTTATCAGGAACTGAAACATGGATGAATTAGGCTGTGGTGATGCCAATATTTGACTTATTGTGATGCAAAAACACATTTGTAAATTAAAGAGAAAGAAAAGTATTGCACAAGTAGTTGTCATTGTGGATTTATTTGTGGAATAGAGGGTTTACAATGGGAACTGAGGGCCAGGTCCTTGACATCAGAAATTGCACAAAAACATCATTCATAAGTGAAGAGAGGAATCAACAATTAATGAAATATTTATTAAGCACTTCTTACCAGGAATTTATTAATCCCTGGTGGGATAAGTCCTGTCCTCAAAAAGTGTTTATTCTAATAAAGGAAGACAACAAATAAAGTGAAATGGTGGCCACAAGAAGAAAATTTTGCTATGAATAATCATGAGATGTTGAGTGTTTGTACAGTATTCAGTCTTTCAATAAAAAAAAATGACACTAATTATTTGCTTAACATTATTTCCTTCTTGTGAGGAAGGAGAGAGAGATGAAGAGAGAGGGTGTATACAGATATAAGACATACCTGGTAATCTGAAATTATCTAGGTTTTCCCTTGATGTAGATAGTATTCTTTCTCATGAGTTGAAGATCCTTTCTTTCTGGATACTCACTCCTCCATAATTTTTTATAATTCAACTCTTCTGATTCTCCTCCTACTTGTCTGACCAATGTAGGAAGTCTTCCCTGACATGATTTCTGTCATGTTCTCTGAAGTGTGTGTTCCACATAGTTTTGTCATCTATTCTTTTATTTTTCTATACTTTCTTGTTGATCTCATCTGCTCTCATGAGTTTAATTATCATAAATAAGTAACAATCATTTTTACCATTATTCCTTACTCTTTCTTTTTTAACTTTTCATTTTTAATTTTTTTAAATTTTATTTAGTTGTTTAATTTAGATCATTTTTTCAGGATTACAAAGATCATATTCTTTCTCTCCCCTTCCCCCAATACTCTCCCATATCTGATCCACAATTCCACTGGGTTTTATATGTATCTTTGGTCAAGACCTATTTCCATATTATTGATATTTTTGCACTAGGGTGATCATTTATGGTTTATAACCTCGGTCATATCCCCACTGACACATGTGATCAAGCAATTGTTTTTCTTCTGTGTTTCTACTCCCACAGATTTTCCTCTGAATGCTGATAGTGTTCTTTCTCATAAGTCCTTCAGAAATGTCCTGGATCATTGCTCTTTGCTCTTTCTAATCCCCAATATCCAATTGATTGCCAAATCTTACTAATCATGTCTCTATTACATTTCTTCAAACTAATCCTTCTCTCTATTCCAAAAAAAGTCCTTCCTCCTTTCACCTGGAATATTGAAAGAGCCTGTTGAGTTTTCTCATTTTTTCAAATCACTTCTCCATCCAGTCCAACCACATTTCAGAAAAAAATAATTTTCCTTAAGTATAACTCTGATCACACTACCCACCTGCTCTAGCATACTCCTGTGGCTCCCTATTGCTTTTAGGAGAAATTTTACAATCACTTTTTTGCTTAGAAGATCATTAGGAATAAAGATTCAATAGTTATTCAGACTCATTATCTACTATACAATAGAGTCAGATTGATATTTTCTGTTCCTCACACATGACAACATACCTGCTAATAGTGTAGTCTCTCCTTTATATAACATCACAGTTTCTTCAATAGGTAGTTCAAGAAGTATGTATCTATCAACCAGCTCTATATTTCTATTTAATCTTTCCTAATTTCCCCACTTCTATTGTTCTCCCGCTCTATCATTTACTGCCTTAATTTATTTTTATTCCATACAAATTTATCCTGTATATGGTTACATATAAATATATATGTACATGTTGTACTATCTCCACCAACAGGATATAAATATATATTATATATTATATTTATAAATAAATATTTATCATAAAATGAATATTATGTCCTTATATATAATATATAAGTATATATATTATTTATTTTTATTTTTGCCTTCATATCCCTGATGCCAATCACCTGGCAAGTACTTACAGCCTTATTGACAAGAATAAATATGTCTTAATACAAATTACATATACACTACAAAGAAATAATCAACAACATATAATTGGTGAGTAAGAGTACATTTGGGAAAATGCATATTTTAATAATTCCGCATTTCTCCTGAAAAAGCAAGCAAGCAAATAAAAACCTTCTCAATGCTAATCTTCCAGTTTTGCTATGTGGATGTGAGTCATCAAAAACACAGTTTCCAAGGAATTGGAATTATAGGTCACCCAAATGACAATGGAGAAATGAATGGTAGCCACAAATAGCTAAAATAATGAATTCTGTAGAAAAAGAAGCACAGGAGATGTCATGAAAGAGATGTATGACTGGAAAAAGAGGTGGACCAGTCAAGTTGTAAGAGGGAAGGATAATCAATGACAAGTCTGAGTGTTTAAATTTAAAATTTAAAATACCTTGTAAACATAAACCAATGGCACTATGGGGGGTTAGGGGGATCTTGAGAAGTGAATGTGACTTATGCAAAGGGAATTCTTACCCCAGTTATGCTCAACATGATTTTAAATAGTTTACTAAAGATGAAGTCTGTTCTGAAGTCAGAGAGGCAAACTTAGATACTTTTGAGAATAGTAGTTTGATATTGTCACATATATTAAAGATAGGAACTGACTACTACTTTTGAGAACTCATAGAGATTCAGTTTTGTCATCTTTTCTCCATCTCTTATTAATTCTAAATTACCCTTTTCCCCTCCTTCTACTATCCACTTGTTTTACCTTTGTTTTACTTTACTTTTTTACTGTTTCCTAACGTTTCTTTATTCCTCCTTCTTTTCCTCATCATTCTCTTGTCTGTGTTTTTATTCTCTCTTTTCTTTTTTTCTGTTATCACATATCTTTTCCCATTTAATTTATTCTTCTTCTCTACAAACTTCATGCCTTTCCTCCTGACTTTTATTAGTCATTTTGGGAATCTTTATTATTGAAGTCAATATAGATTTTCATATTAGATAGCTCACCAGAACTGGAGTCAGCAAAACAAGTTCAAATCTGGTCTCAAACGCATATTTATGTGACCCTGAAAAAAACACTCCAACCTAGTTTCCCAAGGTTTCCTCATGTGTAATAAAGGGATAATAATAGAACCTACCTCACAGGGTTGTGGTGGGGATCAAATAAGATGATAATTGTAAAGAACTTGGAATAGTTCTGGTACACAGTAAGTGGTATATAATTGTTTGAATCTTGCTTCCACCATAAACTTTGTGACCTTCAGTAAATCATTAAAAATCTCAGTATTCTAGGCAAAGTCCTATTTATATAAATGGTAGAGAAAGTGAGACTCTTCAAGTAGTAAGGGAATATTTCTTTTTTCTACCAGATAAAAGAGTCAGATATAGAGATAGAGAGGCAGAGAAAGAGAAAGATACATGGAGAGCACAAGAGTTACTTGGGTTTTGTGTATTTTTTAGTTCTACTTTTGGTCCTACAACTGCATCCATTGTAATAAGCTGTCAATTACCACATGGCTCACAGGCTAGATCATTCACAATATCTACTCATCATCCAAAGTCATTTCAAAGCCCTTTCATCATAAATCATCATCACTCTCCTGGAAACAGATTCCCCCAGTCTCTTCTGCATAGGGAATAAAATTTGAAGTTCTCAGCACATGCTTCAGTTTCTCTTTTTATTTGTATTCACTTTGTCCCATAGCTTCATATCATCTCTGAATTTAATAAGCTTGTCATCTATATCTTCCAAGAAGTTATTAAGAATACAAACTCAGATTACTGTCCTCTAGACCTCCAGAGTTTGTGATTTCAAAAGATGGTTGCAAGGGTTGAACAAATGTATATCTTTCTAGAGGATCTTTTTTACAGGTATCCACTGGCCTATTGATTTAAACTATCTTACTTCTCTGTATTCTGAACACCTGGTACTTTGGGTTTAAGAGGAGAAGATTACTGAATAAATGTGTCAAATCTTAGATGATTCTCCCCTGGTTTCGTTGTGCCCTTGATTGATAGATCAGATGCTGAGCCTTTAAAATCTAGGTTTCCCTTACAGGAAAGAAGGGATTCAAGGATTGGTGAATGGAAGACTCTACAATATGTATTTTTCAAGTATACTTTTCTCTTTGATTAGCTTTATTATCTTGATGAAATAGAATCATGGAATTAAGTTTAATAAGTAGACTTCAATAAGAAAAATTAGCAAAAATGGCATAATAAAATGTTTGAATGTCTGCAGAAATACTGCTTTTATTGCATTACTGGTAGAACTGTTGAGGCTAATTGTTCTACTTTTAATTATTTACTGAAAGAAGCTCAAGGGTAGAAAAAAGAACTTGTATACTTCAAGATACTTATAGCAAAACTTTCATGATGATAAAACTAGAAAGAAATTATATTCTTATCAAATGGAGGATGACCAAATAAGTATTCATATAAGAATGTAAAATAATATGATGATGAATATAATGAATATAGAGAAGCATAAAGGAGCTGAATTGAAGAGAAATAAATACAACGAAGACAACTGTGTAAAAGTCTATAAAATTATATTTATGTATATACACAGTGCATGTGTATATGCATATGTATATTATGAATATATAACATCTGCATTTGTATTTATCTGTATACATTTACATTCATAAACTGAATAGAGATAAAATCCTTGATTGATTTTTGTTATATAATTACCAAGCTTGACTATATGGAGAGAGAGAGAGAGAGAGATGTATATGAAGCTCTTTTGCTTTTTACAAGACCAAGCAACTTGTTTGATGTGTTGGTTACTTTTGGAAACCTGAAAACAATTTTTCATTTTACCCCTTTTGTTAAAAGAGAAGACTCTCTGGGCAAGGAAGGTATAGTTGGAAATTAAGATAACTCCAAAACAAAAATATCAATACGATTTAAAAATAGAAATGTATTTAGTAAGGATATTCATAAATTAATTCCCTCAGATATAAAACATCACCTGAGTAAGTATGGATAGGGAGGTATGGCTTAACAACAAATCATCTGAGCATAGGCTGGAGATTTTTGTGAATGGCGATCTCAGTGTATGTAAATATTGTGACCAAAGCCACTCAATCTTAGGATTCATCAACAAAAAAAGGGAGAGAGTTGATATCCCTGTGATATTTATATGGCAAATAATTTTATACCAGATTCTGTACTAAGTATTTTAGATTTATTATCTTATTTAATTCTCACAACAACCCTGAGAAGTAGATACTGTTATTATCACCATTTCATAGATGAGGAAATTGAGGCAGAGAAGTGTTAAATGACTTGCCCAGGGTCATACAGCTAATATGAAGATGAATTTGAAGTCAAATCTTTCTGACTCCAAGTTTCATTTTTTTTTATCCACTGTGCCACATAGAGTTCCTAGTTTTATTCTACCTTTCCAGGCCATGCTTTAAATGTTGTGTTTAACTTTTAGAGTCATATTTTTAAAATGACAATGACATATTTAAACTTGCTCAGAGATAAACCATATGGTGAGTAAATTGAAAACCGTATCCTGAGGACTGATTATAATATCTAAGAACATTTATTATAGAGAAAAGAATATAACTAATGAAAATGACAGGTGTTTTCAAGAGTTCAAAGGTCTATCAGGTAAAACAGAAAGAGTCAATAAAAAAGAATTAAGTATTTATTGTGTGTGAAGCAATATTTAGAGATCCGAGGAAACAAATACAAAAAAAGGAATCTATTCTTGATCTCAAACAGTTCACATTCCAATGGGGGAGACAAAGTATAGGAAGTTGTAGCTACAAGTCAGATGTAAAGGTACTTTGGATGTAACAATAAAGCACATGTCAATATTTCTTCTTTAAGGAGGTATTTCTAGCATTATGTATATAATGTTCTCTTGGCTCTGCTTATTTCACTCCATACTTTCATATAGGTCTTTTCTTATTAAATAAAAAATTAACTTGCTCATCAATTAGAAGTTCCTGAAGTAGAAATAATTGCTTGCAGAAAAAATAGAAAGTAATTCCTACAGGATTACTAAAAGTCTTCAAGAGGATTCTCTTTTCTCTTTTTAGTTAAATTAACTAAAAGCTATTTCTTTATATATCTAGTGTTTGTCTTTTGTCTTGATTTTACTCCTTTTTGCTTTCTTTAGGCCAACTTAAATTCTCTTATTCTGTTCTGACCTTTTGCAAGGTTTTTGTTATTTCTATCTACATTTTTGTTTTCTTCTCACATTGGCATAAGGGACTAAAACAAAATTGAACTAAAATGGCACTAATGTCTGAGAACTGAGATAACTGGTAAACATAGTTTTATTTCACAAAAAATAAACATACAAAAACTGTGAACATATAAAGGACTCATAGTTTCTAAAACAGTAGTGCAGCACTACTTTGATCACTAGAGATCTTTTTCCCCATGTGTTGTGTGTGTGTGTGTGTGTGTGTGTGTGTGTGTGTGTGTGTGTGTGTGTGTGTGGCTAAAAGGGTTTTGAGTGTGGTTCAGAGAAAATCATAAAGAACTTAAACTTTGCTTCTGTGCGAAATGTTCTCGGTGCTGTATTGGAAGAAAATAATTAATAATAGTGAATATTGTATTGGAAAACTAAAACATTGGTAATTGTTCCAAGTTGTTAGCTAAATTGCTTATTGTCATTTGGGATTTCAATAGCTAACTATCTTTTTAAAGTGAGAGACTCAAAGTTTGACTCAACTGAAGTTCTATTATTCTTTTGTCAATAAGGAACTACACAAACGTCCTTATTTTGACCAGATCAATTCTTAGTGATTTCCCTATTAAATAGATATAGCCTTAGACTTCTTTTCCATGGAATGAATAACCCAAATTCCTACATGCATTTTCTTTTGGTGGGTGGAATATACTATTTTCCAGTATCTTAATGATATTATTTGATCTGTTCTTTCTTCATTTTAATTAAAAATTAAAAATTGTCAGTAGTTTCTGTGCTACTGAAATGCTAAATACCATATTTCATTTCACCAAAGATTAAGAAGGAAGGCACAGTTAAAAGAGATGAATTCAAAGTGCATCTTTTACATCGGTGTGATGCTTGAGAAGAAGGTACCTTCCACCAGGGTCCTAAAAATCTCCTATGCCTGTGCATTCTCTGTTATTCCTATATTATTGAAAGAATCATATTTCACTCTCCTGGTCTTGAAATGATTCTATGAGACAGTACCTTAGTGAATAGCACTCCAATGACTTAAAAGAGTTAATGTAGTTTCCAAAAGTATCAGCTGAGTATCTAAGGCTCTGGGAAAACCTGGTTCCATTTATTTCACCAGTGCTTGAGAGAAACAGATTAAACACAAGCTGCCTTTAGATAATAACATCTCTGATGAATTTACCTTCGCTCCCAAGGCACTAGACTTCAGAGCCCCAGTTCTCTGATGGGTGGACCTCCAGTTCCTGGGTAGCAAAAGTAAATTCACCAGAGACAATATCACCTACAGATCATTTGTCCAGTTCCTCCCTCAAAGACTATCACCTCGATGAATCTTCTCTCACTGGGGTAATGCGACTTTCCCTTTAAATGTGATGAGAAAAAATTGTTCTCCGGCACCTTCTTCTCAACTATTGTAATTGCCAGAGGGCACACATGACAGATACACTGTCCCCTTCAAGGCAGTACTGCCATTAAGTTTTCAGTCATAAGTCACACATCCTGAGGCTGTGTCTGTACAAACAAAGCAGAGAATTGAAGCAATGACTTGGATATTTCAAAACTCCAAACCACATTTTCACCTGAAATATACAGACACTGAGGCAAAAAGGGTGACTTTTTTTTTGCTTGAATTATTCATGTAATTTTCCACTTCACTTTGCAAATAGAGATGCAGCCAAAATCTCACATAAAATTGAATGAGATTTCTGTAGAAATACTTGCTCTAGTTAATTGTGGCCATCTCCACCCTCTCAGTCTGGGTTATGTAAACAGTCCCTTTATCACAGCTCAGTCTGCAAGAAGGAGGAAGTTGCTGTTTTTTTCTTGCTAGATATTTCTTTCTGTAAATTATGGTTTAAAGGACCCTCAAACCTATTAAATATAGCTTTTTTATGTAGCTGTAGATTAGTTAAGTCAAAATAAAACATAAATATTCTAGAGTTATCCAGAATGGTAATTTATTATACAACAAAAAGCCTCACTGGCCATAGTTACTAAGCTTTTATTTACAAAATAACATTTTTCTATAATCAGGGCAATTTTGCTTTGCATGTGGTCATTTCTTCTTTTTATTTTGATTATGCTATTTTCCTTATTTGAAGTTTATCTCTAAAGGTCTTACATGTACATTTTTGGTGCCTCTACTGAATTTGAATTATGATAATTTATATACATCTGACTTTGACCACCATCTACTTGCTGTGTTCATTAGACCATGCTTCACCATGTGGTTGTTGAGTGGTTTTTTATAATATCTGACATTTTGTGACCCCATTTGGGATTATCTTCCCCCAAATGCTGGAGCATTTTGTCATTTCCTTTTTATGCTCATTTTACAGATGAGGAAATGGAGGCAAGTAGAGTGAAGTGACTTGCCCAGGGTTACACAGCTTGTATGTCTGAGGACAAATTTGAACTCAGGGAAATGAGTTTCCCTAACTTCAGGCCCAGAACTCTATCACTGTGCCACCTATCCCATACTGACCCAAAGTAGTTACTTAATAAATGTTTGTTTGTTTTTATAGAATTACACCATTCATCTCTGAGCTACTTGAGGACTTGGCTTGGTCTATTTTTACTCATGAATCATAGGAGAATACCTGGCTGATCCCAAACTTTGTCTAAGTATCATTTACTTCATGATATCTTGGTTGCTGACATCTCTTTCCTTAAAGTTAGACTTTTGACCTAATATTTTACCCTGTTCTTCAGTAACTAGATGTTCCTTAGCCTTTGTTTAAGCTACTTTATTTCCTGGCACTGTTATACTCTTACTCCTTTTGATTTAAATAAATATATATATATATATATATATATATATATATATATATCAGTTAAATTTTTTCTCCCAATGGACTGCCCCTTAAGTCTAATATCCTCTGATATTTTTCATTGACTTCTACTTGATCTGACCTCTGGAATCTATTTATCTATAACTAACATCCCCTTATATATAATCACCAGATTTAATCCTTTATGTTCCACCATTCTATGCTGGTTTTATTACCAATTATGATCTGACCTAATAATGCTTCTTAAGAAAAAACTTTTTGGAAGAATAGGGCCATAATCCATAATGGGGACATCATGGGATACTTTAAAATAGTAAGAAATTAGTTAAAGAAAAAACAGTATTTTATTATTTTGTTTCAATTCTATAAAATACACATATATAGAAATTATATTTTATAGATATATCCTATATATGTTTATAATTATAAATTTTGATGCTTTATTCATGTACATTTATATTGCTGAATTGAAGCAGATTATTAAAACAATCCTATTCTAGAACTAATTTCTTACCTATATATGTGTGTATATATGTATGCATATGCACACACACACACACACACACACACACACACACACACACACACACCTCTATGAATCTTCCTGCTAGTGAATTCTACCTAAAACCAGAAACAAAAATGTTGCCAATGTAACAGCTACAGAGAGGTACCATGAATTAACTAAAACTACTAAGGAAAGGATTATTAGTGTAGGAATTTTAATGATCCTTTTCAAGTACTTGATACCTGGATTTCAATCTCAGAATGGTAAGAAGGAATTCTGGTACCTAGGACTAATTAATGATCCTGAAGCATTCTTTGTATGCCTGAGATACCGTGGAAACACAGGGCAAGGACTTAGAAGTCAAACATCTAGAAAATATGCTCCCTGAGTACAGGAATGAACTCACCTGTGTACTTCTCTCCCCAAAGCCCAGCTTACCTATCACCTTGTCAATCGGAGACTCTTAATAAAGGGTTATTGATTGATTGCTTTAGAAACCAAGGCTAGGGCAGGAAATAAGATTGTGAACCTACTGAGGATTAGAGATAGTGACTTGGAAGACTATGGAGAGTTAACAAAGATGCGGACAGGAGAGAATGAAATTTAAAAGAGAAAATGTGATTATTGGGTGATAGTTTTAGAAGAAAGGGTCGAAGATAATAGCAGAGTAGTAGCCAGCAAGGAGTATGGAAATTCCTCTCTCTGGCTGAATGAGTCACAGTCTGTAAGAGGAGTAGTCAGCTAAAAATGAGATGTGAAGATATTTGATATCTTCATAAGTTAGATTTCAGTGAATAAGTGAATGAATGAGAAGGGTTTGTTAGATCTCCATTATATTCCAGGCACAGAGCATGGTACCTGCCCTTAAAAAATCACATATTCTAGTGATAGTGTGGAGGAGAGAAAAAGAAGTCTGCAGAAAAGGCTGGAAAAGCAAAGACTCCAGAACTGTCAATCAAGATGAACATTCTGTTTGGAATGAAGACTGGGGCAAGACAGTTAAGAAGGAGGCAGGCAAACTGAAAATCTTGGTCTCTTTGCCTTGAGACAGAAAAAAATAAGGACAAAAGTCCAGCTCTCTCTGATTCCCTCTGCTGTACTACAGTGACTGAATTTCAAGACCTGTTAACCACTTTTCCTAATCTGAACTATATTCCACCATCCTCCAACCTAGGAATTATTCTAGTAATAGGGAAACCCCAAACCCTCTTTCCTTTCATTTTATTTTTCCTTTTCTCCCCAGTAAACCCCCTTACTTAATCTTAGAAAAGAGAAAGGAGTGATTTATTTAATGCATCTTAATACTCACTGTGAGTTGACTTTAAAGAGACCAACAGAAGAAGCAACTGGAAGGGGAGGGAGGAAGAAAGAGGAAGGTAAATAGGTAGGGTGAAGGGAGGAAAGGGAGGAAGGGAGATTTCACAACTGGAAAGGGAGGGAGAAAAGGAGGAGGAGGAACAAGGAGGAAGGTAAACTAGGGGGGAGGAAGGGAGGAGATTGGCAGATCTGATCTTGAATTATCATTTCTACTTAAATAATTCCCTATTACAATTGTCACAATTCATAAGGATATATGATGGTCAGGAAAAAAAGTTATGATTTGGGCAGTCACTCCCAGGCCAAATAATTGAATACAAATTAGGCTAATTTGCCCTTCAGATCCAGACCATGCTATATATATCCCATTTAACTGCCCAGGCATCTTACCAACTTTTCTGCTATTGATCTCCAAATTCTTCCCAACCACTTTGCACATCTTACTCCAGGAAAAATAATCCTATCAATTACCATTGCTTCTGAAAAGGGCATAACAACCCACTGCCCTGTGACTACATTTATCTTCCCTGTGACTATTTATACTTCTCTAGTCAAAGTGTTGTGTCTTTTTTCACAACATGATGAACATGGAAATATGTAGGGCACGATAACATACGTATAGCCTATGGAAAGATTATACAGGCCACTGACAGATGATGACATTGATTGTTGATTTGGAACTATTACCAGTCATTAGGAATTCTTATTGGCCTATTAACGGGATTATTAGGTTATAAAAGTGTTGATTTAATAGTAAGAGATAGTTCCAGTCATTAGTTGATTAAATAATTAAGTATAATACATCAACAAAATATAATCTTTAGTAGTAAAATGATCATTTTTAATCATAGAAATGCCTATAATCATGTAAACCTATAGAAGTGATCTTTCCTCTTGTGTGCACCCATGTAGTCTCATTGCTATTATAATTGACTTACCTAATGTTGAGACTTGTTTTTTAAATGACTTTTCAAAAAAGACTATAGAAGCTAGGGTGAGCACAGATTGTTGTCAGATTTCCCCCTGAAAACACAGACATTTCACCATCATCACCCTGAGTCCCTCATCCCCTTTGAGCCCTCTCAAAAGGAATGGGAGGACCCTTATTAATAGAGAGGGCAGTCACCAAGCCAGCAAGTTCTTTTGTCTATAAAGATATGTCATATCTGATGCTCAGGAGCTCAGACTTCAGCATACTCATGTCAATGTATTTGGCTTTGGGTGAGAAGCTTACAATCATCATTAAAGTCAATTTGCTCAGAAGCTTTGCTCCCAGACTTTTTTCTTTACACAGATATATTAGTCTCAGAATACCAGGGATGACATCCTAAAGAGGGTTTTTATTGCATTATTTTTATGTGAACTTTTACATTTTTGAAAAGTAGATGAAGTATCTTCCATAGTGGGATGTTTTCTATTAACAACAGAATTAACGTGATGGTCGATTGTAGTAGTTATCCCAGTCCCACTCAGGTGATAGCTATGTCCTAAGACAGCATGAAGCTGACAATAAGCAGGATTCAGAGGACCAGTGGTGGACCATTGAGGCTTACAAGAATCATAGCAATGAAGTAGAACTGGGCAGAATAGAGCATAAGATCGGTTTATCATGAATAGCAGTAATTCACCAAATAGTACATTTGATATTATTTTTTAATTGTCCAGTCCCTGCAAATGTAACAAGAAAGCAGGAAAAGGAGAAAACTTGAGTTTACATGCTATTAAACCACCCAGCTTTCCTGAGCCTCAGTTCTTCATATGTAAAATCAGAATAATATTGTCTTACACATTTTCCCCAGAGACAACTTAGCAAAAGGAAAAATGTTTTAACTTCATTTTGTGGCCTGAACCCATTGGCAGAGAGCTTAGAAAATATCAGAAATCATGAATCCTTTCTCAGAAGAATGTTTTTAGTATATAAAATACATATGTTTACAAAAGGAAGTATAGTGAATTATAGTCCCCCAAATATTCAAATAAAACATGTATGTGCACCCTACTTAATAATCATTATTGGTTCTATTGCAACAGAGGCAGAGTGGCAAAGTCCAAAGAACTGTAACACCTGTGGCTCATCACCATGCCTTCTGATCTGGCCTCCCCACCCCCACATCATTTACCTTCTGCACACCTGGATGTTGATGCAGTCAGGGCCACCAGTGGGGCAGCTCTGGGACCCAGGCCTTAGAGTTGGGCCCCAGTGAAGGGAGCCAGCTTCTCCCCATCTTCTGATTCAGAGCTAGGGCTGGGACCCTGGTCCTGATGCTGGTTGGTTTTTAAAGAGTTATTTAACAGTGTAACTACTAGATCTGTCTGACTCCCCTACAAAGTGTCCAATAAAGAAAAAGGGGGGAAAAGCCACAAAAAATCATTATCATAAGGGCTAGAGAACAGTTGTAAGAAGAGCTGGGTTTAATTCTCATCATTAAAAATGACTATGTGAAAACTAAGCAATTTACTTAATCTATCAGAGACCCATCTCTTATGATTATATATTTCAAAACAGTTGAGCTTCTGTGTTGGCCAAAAGTTCCCTTCCTCTCATCTGGCGTTTCCTTTATCAATTAATTCTTAGGTGCAAAAAAACTCCCAAAACTCAGTGTTTCTAGGTTGTTGTGAGGAAAGGTCTTTTGAATCTTAATTTGTTATTTATTTAAATTTTATTATAAATTTTTATTTATTTAAATAACTTAATTAAATTAAATTTAAAAACCTATGATTATGAAAGTCAATGTGGAATAGAAGATAGAGAACTGATAAGACCTAGTTTCAAGACTATCCTCTATAACTCTGGGAAAGCATTTATACTCATTTTTGGTTTTCTGTCTTGTCTAATTCTTTGTGACCGGAGTTGAGGTTCTTTGGCAAAGATACTGGAATGGTTTGCAATTTCCTTCTCTGGCTCATCTTACAGATAAGGAAGCTGAGGAAAACAGGGTTAAGTGAATTGCTTAGTCACATCGCTTGTCAGTATCTAAGACTGGATTTTAACTCGGGTCTTCCTGACTCTATATATCCACTTTGTCACCTAGCTGTCCCAACTGGAGGCCATTTGTAGTACAACTTAGTTGAATTCCCTGAAGTGGTCATTCATGTGCACTTAAATTTCAACTATGTATAATATGAAATTTGGTTCCATTATAATGGAATACGAACAAGTAACTTTTTTGAATTTGTAAATTGACTTTTCTTGAGAATTCTCTCCAGGCAGGCAATCATAGGTCTACCCCTAGCCCACCAAAAAAAAAAATGGTGTGAGACTAGTATTTGAGGAATATAATTGGATGGAATCCACTGTAAAATACATTAGTTTCTTAGCACTGCAACCAATCTTTTCCCAATGTGTTACTGTTACAGAGACTGGCTAATTAATTAATATACAAAATCAGATTCCACAATATTTCAGGCAGAGTAAAGTCTAAAGTAGGATTGGCTTTTATTTCCAAGGAGAATTCCAACTGAAATAGTACACTAATAGGAAGATTTTTCTGTTGACTAAATCCTTTTGTCGTAGAAAGGCAGGAGCTTTCCAGTTAATCCAGTTTTTTGATGGGCTAGGGATAGACCTATGATTCCCTACCTGGAGAGAATTCTCAAGAAAAGTCAATTTACAAACATAAAACTTTGTGAATCTTCTGTATTGTTTAGATAGCAAATACATTGCTCTTCCTAACATGAAGGACTTTCCTCTATCACACAAGAGCCCACTGTGTATATTTAAAGTTAGGTTGGAGCCATTTGGTGAGACTTACAGTGGCTTTAAGCAAGTCACTTAACCCTGTTTTCCTCAGCTTCCTCATCTGTAAGATGAGCTAGAGAAGGAAATTGCAAACCATTCCAGTATCTTTGCCAAGAGAACCTCTGCTAGATTATAAAGCTAAATAAACCCAGAGGGGGAAGACAGTATACAGAAAACTACACCCTCTTTATGGGGTAATAAGCAAACTAAGAACAAGAACTGGTTTTGGAAGGAAAGTTGAAAATTCTTTTTCTCAGAGGAACTTGATGCCTAAAAAGTCCTGTGTTGAAGAAACAATATGTGGATGGTAGACGTAAAGTTACTTAAACCTTTGTCTTATTTGAGAAACAAAATTATCCTTGTTTTGGGGTTGTTTATCTCAGGAGAAAGGATGATATTCAATAAATCTTTATATTTCATTCCTTTTTTCTCAAATCCCTTGCTCTCTTTCTGTGTGTATGTGTTTATATGTATACATTTATATATGTGTATATATGTATGCATACTTTTATATATGTGTGTATGTTTATGTATGCATATATGTATACAGGTGTGTATATGTTTATATGTGTATTTGTATATATGCATGTATACTTTTATATATGTATGTGTATATATGTATATGTTTATCTGTGTATATATGTATACATGTATGTATATGTTTATATATGTGTATATATGTATATGTGTATATATGTATGTATACATTTATATAATTATATATAAATGTATGTTTGTGTGCCTATATATGTACAAATGCATATAAACATATCTATCTATATCTCTACACATACATACATTGTCATTCATACAAGCTTGCTGCTAAGCACTATTTCTACCTCTCCACAAGGTTCATAGAAAGAATATGACTTTTTTCTTCAAAAGCACTTGGACTGGTTCAGCTCATGTTTTCTATTGTTTTTCTCTGCCTCTCTGTTTGTGTTTCTGTCTCTTCCTTTGTGTCTCTCTCTGTCTGTCTGTGTGTCTGTGTGTCTGTGTGTCTGTGTGTCTGTCTGTGTGTCTGTCTGTGTGTCTGTCTGTGTGTCTGTCTCTATCTCTCTCTGCCTCATGTTTCCTTGTGAGGAGGTCAGGACATGCCGAGTATTTGTATATTCATAAAATAGCCTTTGCAGTCTACCATTCATCTTAGCATCATGTGAGCCTAATGGAAAGTGAGATGGAGTTTCCATTGGCAAGCCTAACTCTGTTATTTCTTCTGTAAAATTATTCAAATAGGCCTCTCCAACACAAATAGTTTCTCTGGGCTGGTCCCCGGAACCTTCTTTTCAAGAAAGAGAGGATCTGATTTGTTGCCTCTCTTGTCTCCCTTTTGTCTTGCTTGTGGCTTTTTGTTTTCCCCCTAAGAATTAGAGTTCTCCCCTCCCTTTTTTGGGTTTAGCTTTCATATCACAGTGACTTCAGAGAGAGTCACAGTGATCATTAAGGACTGTGTTCAGCAAATGTCAGACTTACACGGCTTCATTGGAGGAGCCTCCGCAGGCTGCCTCAGCATGACAACTATAAAGTCTGAAGGTACCTATGCATCACAACCCAGAGACTCAGGCGGCAGATTCTAGCAACATTCTTTTTTTCTCTCTCCATTAAAAAGAAAATGCAAATGCTACTGTGCCAAGAACGGCTGAAACGAGGCCTCAATGATGCTGAACTGTTTCCTAGAATCCAAAATACACTGAAAAACATCAGACCTGGAAAAGCATCTAGAGAGGATTCAATGGCAAATGGCCAGTCTTCCTTTTTATCACTTACAAATGAAAGTCCAAGGCAATACTTAAGGCATGGGTCAGTGCAAGCCAATTTGTGAGCTGCAGGCAGCACTTTTAAGGACCTGCCCATGGCTCTTTTACTCAAAATAAGTAAATGAATTTCCATCTTCATGTGGACTCATCTCATTAAGGAATAAATATTATATACCACAAACATTGAGTTCTTATGCACCGAGTTTAGCACTGGTTTGCACCAGACAGGTCTCCTCTCCTTTGGCATCCCTTCCCTTTAGTCATTTTGTCTACATCACTAACTTATCTATATATGAGCATGCTTTCTTCCTAATTTTGACCTGCTGACATCATTAAAACAAGACCCCTCTCTCCTTGTTTTAAAAAGTGACCATTTGGGGGCAGCTGGGTGGCTCTGTGGATTGACAGTCAGGCCTAGAGACGGGAGGTCCTAGGTTCAAATCTGACCTCAGACACTTCCCAGCTGTGTGACCCTAGGCAAGTCACTTAACCCCCATTGCCCAGCCCTTACCACTCTTCTGCTTTGAAACCAATACACAAGTATTGGCTCCAAGACGGAAGGTAAGGGTTTTAAAAAAAAGTGACCATTTGTAGGTGCTAATGGGAAATAGTTATGGCAGCTCCCTCCAGTTCCTAAAACATAATGTATTGTAGCAAAGAACTGCTGGAGGAAAGTACTTCATCATATTTGGTCACTATTATTTTTCAGTGGAAAATGGAATTATTATTATTATTAGAAAATTATTCTTCCTATGTAAAATGATACTTTCAGTATAGCTCAACCTCACCAAACAAATCATTAATTGTAATGAGTTATCTTGGACTCACAGAGCCAATATTTGTTACAGGTAGGACTTGAACTCAGGTCTTCTGACTCAAAAGCCAATTTTTGAGTTCTTTATATCAAACTGCCTCTCTGCATAGATGATATGGCATGTATAAGACCCATGCCCAACTTTATCTCCTGGGAGCCCTAAATTTTTTAGATTTAGGTACAGCCCAGGGAAATTTCAAGGATAGTAGTATTCCCTGTATTCCAGAGCTGTCATCTCAGAATCTAATGGGTTAGGAATGAGGCTCAAAACGAGTTATGAACTTTAAGTGAAGGTTTAAATTAATTATATTGACCCATGTAAATTAAAAATTTTAAGACTAAAATTATGCATTTTAAAACACACATATAATGATATAAGAAGTTATATTCTAAGATTATTTTCCAAAACAGATCTTGACCTTCAATTATTGCCAAATCCTGGTTTAGGAAAAGAAAAATATCTATTAGAGACAGTGGTAGTGTGGCATAGTAGGGAAAAAAAAAGCATTGACTTTGGATTCAAGGATCTGTGTTCAATTTCACTCTATAATCAGTAATGCTACCATGGGAAAGTTGCTTAATCTCTCTGAGACTCAGTTTCCTCACTTGTCAAAGAACAATTTTGAATTAGATTATGTCTAAGGTACCTTCCACATCTGTCTCCTATAAACGCATTATGAAAGATGTCCTGTTATTCCTGAGTGAAAAAGGAAGTGAGAGCGCTACTTAGGGACCATCATAATGGTCAGTAACTTAAGGTAACAGAGTCCTAATTTATTCTGCTTTCAGAAAAAAATTAGAAGAAACAAAACCCTTGAAGGAATTTGTTATTAAGCATTCTGCGGTTCTGGCACCTGATGCTCATACCCAGCTGGGGCAGTTTTCTGGTAGCGTCCTAGTCCTATACAACATCATCAAATAGATTGAATAATTTGGAAAGATATCAGGAATCCAATCTCTTTTTTATATTTAGAAGATCAAAATGAACATTTTTATTAACTGCATAACATAGTAACCCAGCATCAACTAATTGACGATAAATCTCATTAAAACCATTTGCACAATGAGAAGCAGTTTTATTTTCATTGGGGTGTTGGGGCAGCATGAGGGCAAGAAAGTGTTTGGATCTAAATCATAGCAACTAGTGAGGTTTATTGGAGAGAGGGAGTGTCTGGTCTTTAGTGTCTTCCTAAATGTAAGAGCAATTAAAATTAAGTAAAAAAAAAAAATTCCAGAGAATCTTGTTTTCTTAGAAAAAAGAATCAACCTGGAAAAAAATGGAAATGAATACTGTATACACAGTTGAGAAAAATTAATAGTGATCTAAGTAATAGGAAACAATAGTATTACATTAGTCTGGCTAATCTTAATATATTTCTACTGTGCTTATGGAGTGTGAGATGTCTTTATCTCCGCATTATCCACAGTCACAATATCCCAGAAGGGCAATTCCTTTCTTCACTTCTCACTTCATGTCAGTGTAATG
This sequence comes from Monodelphis domestica, assembly GCF_027887165.1. Taxonomy (NCBI): domain Eukaryota; kingdom Metazoa; phylum Chordata; class Mammalia; order Didelphimorphia; family Didelphidae; genus Monodelphis; species Monodelphis domestica. The sequence continues at coordinate 104,333,608 of NC_077234.1, read as the reverse complement.
TTCTTCTTGTCTCCGAACATTATATAGAAACCCAGACAGTTACAATATAAACAATGAGCTGTGTTTTTTCAGTATTTCCATTGCTCAGGATGGAGTCTGTCAGTCAGTCGATAGCATTTATTAGCTCGGCAAATAGTGGCTGCAAGTGAAAATCAAAGACCAATCTTCATATGTGCATAGGATGAGAATTGTTTGCTTTTGCTTCTGCCTTTTTGGTCACAAAACAACCTATAAATGACTTGAATAGAATAATTAGTGGGAGAAGATTAATCTTCACATAAAAATGGTAATGAGGGAGAAATTTCGTTTTTCTCTTTACCATTTTCTGTGCAATATTACAAACAAATTTATGGTCTCTGCCCAGAAGAAGCTTAAAATATAACATGAAAGAAGTATAAATACTAAAATGAATATTGTAGGAACCAAACTAGGGGAAAAATGTACTGATCTCTCCTGTCAACTAAACTTGTTCAACAGAATTTTGTTCTTTGAAAAATGGCTAAATAAATCCATAAATTCATTTTACAGAAGACAAAATCTTAATCTTAAAAGACTTTCAGGTAAAAAATATATGCTTTAAAACATATGAGAACAAATCAATAAAAAGGGAGTTAGGTTCCAGTGAGTATTCAGAGAATCCCCTGATATAGAACTTCCTGCTGTCAAAGGTTAGTGGAGAGCTGGAAAAAGTAAAAGAGGATAGTGATATTAGAAAGGAAATCTTGGAATTTGTAAAATGTTAGAAAAACACTCTAAAAACCCAGTCCCCAATTTATTCACCCTTGCTTGCCATAATCTCCCAGTTCAGATTACTGGATTTTTAAATTATAAAAATATCATGGGAATGAATAGGGAAACAATATTTTGTTAACAGTAATTTGCATTATTAAGGGGGTGAAGTGTCTAGGTAGACTGAACTAATACAACAAGCCAGGGTCAGATTTAGGAAGAAGTATTGATTCCCATTCCTTTGGTGCACCTCTTAGTACTTTCTTCTGAGATTTTAAATGCTTCATTCCTAAAATAAACTCTGCAGACACATTAAATCTTCTGTGTTGCTTCTGCATGATCCTTAAAACTCCATCCCCATGCTCCTGACCACTTGGCTAATCTTTTTTTTTTTCTTGTTGTGGTATACAGTGTCCCAAAAAGTCTTAGGGTAGTTTGATGTTTTGGTGGCTTAAATTATTAAAGCATCATGCTTTAAGAGCTTAAAAGTGTGAGAAAATTTGGGGACATCCAGTACTTTTTAATAGACAAAATTAAATGAAAGTAGGGGGACAAGTGCTTTTAGTTTCTTTGCCAAATAAACCAGGGATTAAGAAACAAACTCTGAAAAAAGAATAATATTGTTCAGAAATTGCCTGCTTACCTTTGACTGTTATAGGATTCAATTGGCTATTTCTACATGTCAGTATTATCATGCCAATGGACTGCAGGGCAGCATAGAGAGAAGGTATTTTCAAAACCTACTAAGTCCAGAAGACAGACAACTCCCCTGATGCTGGAGAAAGGAGAGATGAACATGCACTGGCGAAGCTCATCTCTTCATTTTGTTTAATTTGGAAATGACTTTGCTCTTAATGTTGTGTATTTTTATGAGGCTCTGATTCCAGCTGTTTCTATTGTTTGCACCATGACCACCAAAAGGCAATTATATATATATATATATATATTTTATTTTAAAGACTACAATATTGCAAAAATGAAGTTGAATAATTTCCAAGAGCCATAATCTGGTTAGTGTGCCCCTTGTAGCAAAACAGGCTGGACCTAAATCCTTTTTTCTAACTCTTAAAAGGAGGGTACGCAGAGATATGCCATAAACGATTAAGGAGAACTTTATTCTAAATCAGATAAAAAAAGTGCAAACTCTACAAAAATCAAAGGTAAGTTGAAAGTAAATGTCATTCTGGAGAACAAGACAGCCTTGGGAGCCCATCAACGGCCTAACTACATGACAGACCCTAAGGCAAATCCAAACCCACCAACAGGACTGCCAGTAGAATTTGCTAAAGCACATTATGCCACTACTATAAATATAACTTCTGCCCTTTAGCAATGAAGTTCTATTACTAGTGGCTCAGGAAAGAAAAGTGGAACTAGTCAAAGTTGTGGAATCTCACTCTCCACTTTGCACACAGAAGTAGACTTACATGGAGCTACTTACTCATTACTCAATTAGATCTGTGTGTTCAAATACACACACACACACACACACACACACACACACAACCTAGATTTGATCATTTGGAGGAAAAAAAAAAACAAAACACTGACTTTACTAGGACATGGGCCAATGCATAGGTCATTACTTTTGCAGTGGTAAAGAGTATAAAGGATGTATGTGATTAGAGTGGAAAGGAGGGAGCCTGACCATGTATATAAATGTATATAAATAAGATTTATACCTATTATGTACCAGACCCTATGCTAAGCACTAGAACTACAGATAGAAAAGAGAAACAGCTTTTATATTCAGTTGTGTCACACCTAATTATACTGAAGTATTCAAAGGACTGGAGGAAAGTCTCCATCATGTTGGTTAGAGAGTATGTGGGTGGACATGGGTAAGAATTCTAGAATATGAGAAGACATGAATAGATTATGGAAATAAACCTAATAATTTTAAGGGTTTAATCAGTTTTCTAGTAATTTCAATCCCTCTTTAATTTGGTAATGTGATAATAGATAATTATTAATGATTAATCATTGATACTATTGGATTATTGTCTAGGATAGCACTTCTAGTTTGGATTTCTAACTCATTCAGGAAATATTTTTTTTTGTTGATCCTTATATATTCTTAAATGTTCTGATGTATAATTAATGATTCTTCTCTAATGTTTGCTAGGCTTAGGGTATAGTATAGGGTATATATAAACATAAGGACCATATCGAGTTAACCAGCAGTCAAAGTCCTGACTTTGGTTTTCTTTGTAAGGGGATATCCTAAGGGGATATCCTCTAGCTTAGAAGTTGGGTTTATACATATAAAACATAATAGCAAAAGTATTTAGAAGGAAGAATGTTTATTAATTATGAGCAATATGATGGTATTGTGGAATGGGTACTGTCACTGCATTCAGAGGACCTGGGTTTCAAATTGGACTCTGACAATTACTAGCTATGTAAACATGTGTTAATTTAATTGATATTTCTAAACTTCATATTCTCTCTTTGTAAAATTAGGGATATTTTAAATTAAATTAAATTAATTTATTAAACTGTAATTAATTAATTAAGAATATATTTCTATTGTTGCATGATTCATATTCTTTCCTTCCCCTTTTCCCTCCCCACTCCTGTAGCCTACGGGCAATTCCACTGGGTTTTACATGTATCACTGATCAAGACCTATTTCCATATTATTAATATTTGTATTAGGGTGATAGCTTAGAGTCTACATCCCCAACCATATCCCCATCGAACTATGTGATCAAGCTGTTGTTTTTCTTCAGTGTTTCTACTCCCGCAGTTCTTTCTCTGGATATGGAGAGCTTTCTTTCCAATAAGTTCCTTGGGATTGTCCTGGGTCATTGAATTGTACAAGTAGAAAAGTCTATTACATTCAATTGTGCCACAATGTATCAGTCTCTGTGTACAGTGTTCCCCTGGTTCTGCTCCTTTTGCTCGGTATCACTGCCTGGAGGTCATTCTAGTTCACATGGAATTCCTCCAGTCCATTATTCCTTTTAGCACAATAGTATCCCATTATCAACAGTTACCACAGTTTGTTCAGCTATTCTCCAATCAACGGGCATCTCATTTTCCAATTTTTTTTGCCACCACAAAGAGCGCAGCTATGAATATTCTTGTACAAGTCTTTTTCCTTAGTATCTCTTTGGATTGATCCAACCATTCTGGAAGGCAATTTGGAACTATGCCCTCATAGTTCCAAATTGCCTTCCAGAATGGTTGGATCAATTCCCAACTCCACCAGCAATGCATTAATGTCCCAACTTTGCCACATCCCCTCAAGCATTTATTACTTTCCTTTGCTGTCATGTTAGCCAATCTGCTAGGTGTGAGGTGATACATCAGAGTTGTTTTGATTTGCATTTTTCTAATTATGAGAGATTTAGAGTACTTCTTCATCTGCTTATTTATAGTTTTTATTTCTTTATCTGAAAATTACCTATTCATGTCCCTTTTCCATTTATCAATTAGGGAATGACTTGATTTCTTGTACAATTGATTTAGCTTCTTAAAAATTTGTGTAATTAGGCCTTTGTCAGATGTTTTTGTTATAAAGACCCCCTCCCCAAATTTTTTGCTTCCCTTCTTATTTCAGTTGTGTTGGTTTTGTTTGTACAAAACCCTTTTTATTTAATGTAATCAAAATTATTCATTTTATATTTTGTGATATTCTCTATCTCTTGCTTGGTCTTAAAATCTTCTCTTTCCCTTAGAACTGACAGGTATATTATTCTATATTCACCTAATTTACTTAGAGTTTCCTTCTTTATATTTAAGTCATTCACCTATTCTGAATTTATCTTGGTGTAGGGTGTGAGATGTTGATCTAAACCTCATCTCTCCCATACTGTTTTCCAATTTTCCCAGAAGTTTTTGTCAGTGGGTTTTTGTCCTCAAAGCTGGGATCTTTGAGTTTATCTTAAACTATCTTGCTGAAGGCATTTACACCAAATCTATTCCATTGATTCTTCCTTCTGCCTCAGCCGGTAGCACATTGTTTTGATGACCACTGCTTTCTTTTTCTCAGTAGAGGCCCAATAAATTTTGTTATAGCCTCTTACCTTTACCCTGTGTGTGTCTACCTGCCTCATGTGTGTTTCTTGTAGACAACATATGGTAGGATTTTGGTTTCTAATCCACTCTTCTAACTGCTTCAGTTTTATTCACATGTATATGTTTATATTTAAAATATATACTTATATATTTATACTTATACTTCATAGATAAATTAATATATTTACATTTATAATTATTTTTTAACAATTAAGTTTTAATGTAAAGAAATTTAAGGTTTTTTTCATCTTTAGTTCTAAGTTCTCTTGTAAATCTTGAAATCTCTCAGACTTGTGAATGTTAAAAATTTCCCCATCAGGGAATTCTTAATTGGAACAAATTCCCTACTGAGAATCATTCCCCATTTTGATGTGAGAACTCGCCAGGATCAGAAATGGCTTGCTCCAACCGTACTTAAGACTGCTTTAGGGGAAAAAAAAAAAAAAACTCCTTGCTAAACAAAGAAAGTACTTGGATCCATGATTATGGTGGGACAAGGAGTTCTTTGAGCCAGGCCTGTTTTTAGAATTGATACAATGAGATGCTAGGTACCTAAAAGGGTCGGGCAAGTTTTGTCTTAATGAGATTAGTTGACTCAGCTGTGTTTTCACTGGTTCAGACTTACTGAGGAGATTTGTTGACTTAGCAGGAATTCAGATGGGCAGTCCTTTGGAAAGCGTCTACAGTGATTGGTAGATGTAGGGACTTAGGTGATGTGACATGGGAGAAAAACCCCTATATAAGAAAAAGCAGAATCTCTTGAGGATATATCCTTTTGGAGAAAGCCTTTTGGAGGATCTCTGATGAGGACCGCTTGGGAAGAATCTCTTGAAAGAGGCCTTTTGGAACAGTCTCTGGCTGGAAGGCTCTCTGGTGAAGTCAGCTGAGATGGAGCTGGCCTGATGTCACTAGAATCCTTGTTTAGTCAGATCTTGTGGTGAGTGTTAAAAGACTGACTGACTGATTTCTCTCTTAAGACTCAGGTCTAGGCCATATTGGCTTGAGGCCCTTCATACTTATTCCTTTCTTACTCTCTCTTTCTTTGATTACTCATTGTATTGTTAATAAAAATCTCTATAAAACCCAGTTGACTTGGGTATTTGAATAATTGGGAATATTTCCCTGGCGACCACCTTATATTTGATTTAAAATCCAAGACACTGTAGTGAAACATATTTTCTGCAGTCAAATTTACTCACCCTCCCTTATATCTATCACAATTTATATCTTCCATTATTTTAATCACTACAGTTTAAGACCTCAACCATTTTAAATCTCACACACTCCCTATCTCCTTTTCCTTCCCCCTCCTTGAAAAGGCAAATATTTTGCTAAATATTACACTTGTTAAGTGAGGCACAGCATTTCCACATTTGCCATGTTCAAGAAACAAATCAAGACCAAAAAAAAATACTTTATTAAAAGTAAGCTTCAGTTTGCATACAAACTACATCTGTTTTTCATCTAGAGTTAGATAGCATTTTTTCAGAGTAAGTCCTTCAGAATTGTTTTCGATAATTGTATTGCTAAGGATAGGTAAGTAATTCATAGCTGATTATCATACAATATTGTTGTTAATGTGTACAATATTCTCCCAATTCTGCTCATTTCACTTTGCTTCAGTTCATATAAGACTTCCCATATTTGAAGAAACCATCCCATTCATTGTTTCTTAAAGCACAATAGTATTCTGTCATAATCAGATACCACAGCTTGTTCAACCATTCTCCTATTAATGGACATCCCCTTCCCCAATTTCCAATTCTTTGTCACCATAAAAATGGCTGCTACAAATAGTTTTGTACTTATAAATATTTTTCCTTTTTTTTTTATCCCTCCTGGATATACACCTAGTAATGATATTTCTGGGTCAAAAGGTATGCACAATTTTATAGCAGTCCTTTAAGTGTTGTTTCAGATTTTCTCCAGAAATGTTGGAGCATTTCACAACTACACTAAGAAGGAACACTAATATCCCTATTAATTGGGCTATTAAAATGTGTCTTGTTTCTATTGATATGTATTCTCAAAAAAATTAAATTTATTAAAAAAATTTAAATATTCCTTGCCCCTGAGGGATGTTTGTTAAGATTAAGTTAGATAGCAGACAAGTAATACATTTGAAAATTAATGTATTTTACAAAATTAAAGTGTTCAGAAAAGCATTTTGGCTTTTTCTGAAAAGCTTTACTTTCTAATTTCTTCATTTCAAAATATGTAGCCTGGAAGATCAGAGGAGTTTTTTCAGGAAGCAAATGTCTTTTTGGAAATTTTAAATGACTAAAATCAATACAAGAAAGCAACTAATATTCTTTTCTTTAGGTTAAAAGTATCTAGTTCTTTTAATTGATATTCATTTTTCCTATATTTCCTTATAGGTAACCCTGGAATCTCAAAGACCGTGGAGTAAACGATAAAGTATGAAGATTCTACCAAGGTGGAAAAGGTGTGAATATGGACACAGTAATAAAACATCATGCAATACCAGCTACATTAAGGTTGAAGAGGCTCATGACCTGGAAATGGCCAACATATAATGAATGTTTAAGTTCATGAAAGGCACTCACTAAAGCACTGAAGGAATATTTTGTATAATTGTGGGAAGACTCACAGTATGCACATCAGACCTTTTTTAGAATACTATTCTATGAAAGAAAGTATCATTTAAAATGAAATAAAGAACATTAAAACAGGCAGAATATCATATGGAATGGAGAAGAATCCCTAATTTGCTGTTAGAATATAATAGAGAGGGATAGGACACAGCATAAGTACAGGTACTATGCTATAGGGATTATAAGTGGTAATGGAGTGTAAAATCATTGGTGTTCTGTCCGGTCTTATTTAACATCTTCATAAATTACCTAGAAGAGGGAGTAAGCAGCACACTAATTTAATTTCACAAGTGCTTTGAAATTGATAGGTGTTTCTGACACAAGTGGGGATTGGGACATAATATTAAGGAACTAACAGTTTTAAATATGTGTGAGAATGAATTAGAAGTTCATGAAAAATAGGCATGTTGGTATTCATCGCACTGCCAGAGGAACAATTGTATGGTTTTAAACTAATGCCTAAGAGACTATATTACTATATTCACTTTATATTCCTCTACTGAGGATCAGCATAACCTAAGGATAGCTCCATGAGCTATCTCATGAGACCACTAAGGATATGCAGCAAAGAGAAGTATAAAATACCATGGTTCATGGCCTGCTTAGGATTTGTCATCATGAATACCTTTTCCTAACGCTATCTAGCCTGTGTTCTTTAATGACATATATTTAGGTTCAGTTTTTGCCACTATTTACCAATTGTGCTGGCCTGTTCTAGGGCAACCTTTTCCTAATTTTGGTTGGCCTGAGACAGGTGGCCCAAGACTGGTGACACTCTCTAAACGTGATGAGGATTTTACTTTAGTAATCCACTCCTGATGAGTCCTGACTGACTCAAAGAAGGATCAACTACTATAATCAACTAATTAGCATTAAAAATTATTTTGTTAATTTAATTATCATTGAACATTGATCTACCTATATGTCTAAAACATAATTGATCTAATTTCAAATATATGTATATTTAAATTTTTAGGTATTTTCTGCATAGAATCAGACTCAAAATAATTGTTGACAATCATCATCAAGCATATTCTTTGTTTTTATTCTTGACATAAGCATTATTTTATTAAAAGAGTGACAGAATCTCAATTTTAAAAAATTGAGCTTTCATCTAATCCAACCTGTATCTGGACAGAAATTCTAATTGTATTTACAGGCATATAATGAACATATTAAAACATAAACAAGATCATTTTGAAAAGAAAGGAAAAACATTAGCAGAGGACACCAGGAAAGGAATCATAGCATATTTGTGATTTTAAATGTCTATGAAATTAAAAAAATTATTCTACTTTTCGATAAATCCAATTTTAAGGAAAGTTTCTTCTTTTCTTTCCTTCCATCTTCCCTTTAACTTATCTGAAGTATACTTCTTTGTGACTTTCAAATAGCCTTCCTAGTTCAACTTCTGGGACTAAGCAACCAATTTAATTTCTTTTCTGAATAGTAGCCTTTATGGCATTTGTATAGCACAACACTCAATATATCATATGTAATTAATGCAATCTGGCTAATTAAATGACTAATCCTTGAAAAAATCTTCTCTATACATTTTAATTTGACTGAGTTTTGAACAAAATATCTAAATTCTAGTTTGGCAAAGGCCAATTCCATACAGCAAGTGTATCATTTAATTCATTTTGGAAACTTTCCTTCCTGTAGTCTAAATTCAAGTTGTCTTTTTTTAATTGCTGTTTCCCATTTTTCACTGTTCTCATTTTTACTTTATAGTACAGTAAAAAGCCTGGGATATTTTTCTTTTGTTTCCTTTTTCCCTTCTTTTTCACAGAAACTGTAATCTACCCATTGTACCTCCTTCACCTAGTACTTTTGTAGTTTTTTTAAACACAATATATGTCAATTACATTTCATTTCATTATATATATTTTTTTACTATAAGACCTTAATCTTATGCTTAATGATCATGTGGAGGCAAACTTGGGTTTACTCCAGGACAAAAAAAAAAGTTCTAAGGAAAATAATTTAAATATCAGTCCAATGAAAAACTGTGTGACTGTAATCTAAGGACTTTTTAAACCAAGTTTGTAGATACTTATGTACATATCATCTTCATAATACTAATTCACTGAGGAATAGAAACTGTTAAAATACACCCACTAAATAGGAGAAAGGTTGAGATCTTTTCTAGTGAAGTCTATGACAAAAAACATTAATCCTTGAAGTGCTGGATTATTATCAATTTTCTTCAGAGTGTTCTGGTAAAAGTTTGATAATTAGCTCTCCAAAAAATGGATAACATTAAAGTCTCTTTTTTCATTTAATGTCATATTAAAATTTTATCTACCACTTACTTATGTCTTCATAATAAGCAAAACAAAAGGTGAAATCCTGATTTGTAATCTGAATAATTGCAAAGTGTAAATGTTCACACTGAAAATTTAACAACTGAGAAAGCTAGTATTATCTATTCCTGCCCACATCTGAATTCAGTTCTTCCTTTGAACTGTAGTAAGGAAATTATGATCTTTTGAGTTCTTTATTGTATCACTTGCGTGTTTACTAGTTTTCTTAAGCTTTGTGTCATTCTCATATTTTGTGAAATAGCTATCTATACTTGGACTCAGACTATCATTTAAAAATGTTTTCTATCATAGGACCCAGAAAACTCTTGGAATTCTCCTCTTGAGAATTTAATAGAAGCTGATAATTTTTTAGCCATTCAATCAATTATGCAACTACCTGATGTGCTATCACCTGGTCAACATTTCTCCATCTTGTTCACAAAGGTGGGATAAAAAATTTGTCAAATGCTTTGTAAATATCACAACATACTGTTGTTTTAGCAGTCTAATAGTCTGTTACAGAAAGGAAATGAGGTTAGTCTGGCATGACATATTCTTTATGAAGCCATGCTGACTCAGTGATAACTACTTCCCATCATAAATGATCATGAAAATTTCCCAGGAATCAAAATAAAACTCACCAGCATAATACTTGAAAAACTCTACTCTCTCTCCATTTTTCAAAATTAAGTCCTGATTTCTCTTTATCTAGTTCCCAATCCCAGTTTTAGTTACCTATAAAAAGAGAGTTCAAATCAGGAATTTGTTGCAGCCAGCAGTCAGGGATTTTTCTACCACTTATACTTAGGTTTCTATCATTGTCCAAATCCGTAATGCACATATATATCTACAGATATATATATTATATATGTGTATGTATATATGTATATGTATATTTATGTGAGAGTCAAAATACTTAGGTTCTGACTTCTAGTTTTGATTCTTCTAACACTTAGGTTCTAATTAAGTCTATGATTATTATCTGCTCTGTACATGTAGTTCTTATGTTTCAGGATCATGATTTTTCCCAAATCATAAATGATTTTGTAGGGGAAAATGAGTAATTTTGCAAATGGGATTTCTATTATACTTAAAGATTTTCTCAGAATCTCCCACTTTTGGGAGTCAGATTTTTTTTTTCTTGTACAGGTCATTGCTATTGCTGAAAACTTTACAAGCCCCATAATGACCTGTGTTAGATACTTTCCTGAAATGGAAGCAAACTGCTTTTATGCCTTCAATTTATAAAAGCATAAAATGTGTTGCGGAGCCCATCAAAATGTGTTTGGTTAGTGAGAATATAACGGGCTTTTCTTTTACTTGTAAGGACTCAGAGAAATGCCATTAGAACTCTACAAACTTTCCTGTAATAGAGATAACCTATAAAGTGAAAGAAAAGGAACAGAGCAATTGCTAGTCCTTAAGTCATCTTGTGTTGCTAGGTACAAGGTGTGTGCTTGTACTCCTTTGAATTTTTAGATTAGTTTAAAATGAGTTTTTTTTTAATGAAAATCCAACCGTTTGCCTTACAACACCTTAAATTTGACCCAAGTGAATTATGTATTAAATGGAATTCAAAAGAATGCATTGAGTGTGTTAAGATAATTAAATGAATGTCATTTTACTATTTAATAAACATAGTAAAATTGTTACATGAAGACTAGAGTTAATGGACATTAAAATGATTCAATAGTTTTATTTGTCAGATTTAATGTTTTATTTCATAACAATAAAGGGATCTTGGGAAAGGGAACTGAGTTCTGGGTTGGCAGTAAGGAAAACTTGGATTCTAACCCTACAGCTTATATCAATTAGTTCTTTAACTGTGGACTAGACACTCAAACAACTCAAACAACTTTCTGAGCCTCATCTAATAAATCATAGATGGTTTATGTTACTTTACTGCTATTAGTTAGTGGTAGTCTCTCGGTGATCGAGAATGACGATTGTCTTTGTGCATTATCATCTATTGATGTACCCTCATGTGGCTTTGGAGTCCAAAGGCTGAGGCGCACAGTTTGTGGCACATGGGGCATGGGATGCCAGTTGTTATGGGAGGTGCGGTTGTGGCCTGGTGTCGGCGTTCACGAGCAGCGGCAAGTCGTTGACGTTGCTCATCTTCAAAGGTGGTGGCGGCATGGTTAATGTGGGTTTGCCAGCTGCTTCTGACAGAGGCAGCGAGTTCTAGTTGCTAAATTCCAAATTTCCCTCCAGAAGGGTTGGATTAGTTCAAGCTATTGGGTGCAATTTTGTCACATTCACTCCAGTATTTATCACTTTCCTTTCTTGTCAGAATGGCCAATCTAATAGGTGTGAGCTGGTACCTCAGAGTTGTTTTAATTTGCATTTCTCTAATTAAGAGTTATTTAGAACATTTTTTTCATATGATTATTGATGACTTTGGTTTCTTTATCGGAAAACAGATTGTTTATATCCTTTGAACATTTGTCACTTGGGAATGACATATAAACTTGACTTAGTTCCCTGTAAATTTGAGAATTAAGTCTTTATCACAGAAGTTTGCTATACATTTTCCCCCCAGTTTGTTATATCCCTTCCACTTTTGGTTATGTTGGTTTTGTTTGTACAAATCCTTTTAGTTTAATTTAATAAAAATTAATTTTACTTCTTGTAATTTTTTCTATCTCTTGTTTGGTGATAAAATCTTCCCTTCTCTATAGTTCTTGCAGGTAAAGTATTCTATGTTCCCCTAATTTAATTTGCTAAATTTATTAATTATTTCAACTAGTTTTGTTTTTTTTTAGTTGAGTCTCTGGGAATTTCTAAGAATAACATAATATCATCTGCAAAGAGGGATGATTTAGTTTCCTCAATGAATACTTTAATTCCTTAGGTTTATTTTTCTTCTCTTGTTGCTAAAGCTATATGGATATATGGAGGTACCTAGGACAAATTACATCTTTCCATCTAACCCTTGCTTTGTTATCTCTATACGTCCCTATGCCTCTCCCTCTATTTTTTCTCTCAACATCAGCACCCTGGAACTCAACACAAAATGCCCGCATCAAAACTAGTATTTCTAATACAATATTAAATAATAATAGTGATAATAGGCATCAATGTTTCACCTCTGATCTTATTGATTCAAAATAATTCTAAAGGACTTACAATGAAAAATGCTATCCATCTCCACATAGAGAACTAATGAAGTCTGAGTACAATTTGGCACATATTTTTTCACTTTATTTTTCATGCCTTTTTTTGTAATTTGCCTGATATGGAAATGTTTTGCATGATTCCACATGTATAATTGATATCACATTTCTTGCCTTCTCAATGGGTGGTGAAAAATGGCAGTGAGGGAGAATTATTTGGACTAGATTTGGACTTAATTTGTCTGGCCCAACCATGGGGTTAGCTGGCCCCCCTTGGCCCTCTGATTGTGAAATGGACCAGAACCTATGGGGAATCTAGGACCTGATGGAGCAAAAGTAATTTGGGAGGGACTCTTTTAAGTTAGATAAGCTGGAAACCTTATTGATCTCGTATTTCTCCTTACTAAAAACTACTTATGAATTGCGTATAAAGCATAAAGTCTCCAAGATTAATTTTTATTCATAAAAATTACATTGTCCCATGTTTATCATGTTATGAAAGAAGACACATATTGTTTATAGTAGAGAAAAATTAATGGAGGAAATAAAGTGAGGAATGGCATGCTTTAATGCATATCAGACTTCAGTTTCTTCTGTAGCAGTGGATAACCATTTTCATAATGAATCCCTTGGATTTGTTCTGGATCTTTGCATTGCTGATGATAGTGAAATCATTTACAGTTAATTGTATTTCATTGCTGATACTGTGTACAATGTTCTACTGGTTCTGCTCACCTCACTTTGCATCACTTTATATGTCTTTCCAGGTTTTCTTGTGATCATCTTATTTGTCATTTCTTTCCTTTATAAGCAGATTGAGATCATGCAAAGTGATTCTTAACCACCATCTAGACACTGAGCATTGTGCTAGATTCTTTGGATATAAAGAGAAGAATGAAGTGGTTTCTGCCTTCAAGAAGCTTTATCTTCAATTAGACAATTATATTAGAAAAAGAACAAATGTGTGAAAAATAAAATGATGATCTGAGTTAGATAACAAAACAGAAAAACACATCACAAGGTATTCAATAGTTAATTGGCAAGTGAATGGAATAGATAATAAATAATAAGAATTCAGACTCCTTTCTTTATGACAACTTCTCCTTTGGCTGATTATGTAGTTTTTGCCTAAAAACATACACATACCCATATTTTAAATAGTTGATTATTAATGGTAGAAGCAGTGACAGAAAATGCAAAGAATCCTTAATTTCACAGGTTCATAGACTTATGTGTCAGTGCTTAACAGTATCTGCCATAAAGCAAGTACTCAGTAAATATAAACAAATCAACTGACTTAAACCTAGAAGGGACCTTGTAGATGAAAAAACTGCAAATTCCTCAAGTTATGGATTAGGAAAATGTGACCCAAAGACATTAAGTGATTTGCCCAAGGACAGACAGGTCATTAATGGAAGAGAGATTTGTTTTCAACCTCTCTGAATCACTACTCTGCCATTTACTGACAATATGACTTTGGGCAGATCTCTATATTTTTCCTGACTTTATTCTCCTCAATTGTAAAATGAAGTTAATTAGATGATCTCTTTCACTTTTAGATAGTATGAGCACTAATTTATTGTTTATAAAAATTATTCCTTTGAATTCGAAGACTTTCCTCCAAATGTTTGTGGGTGTGTTTTAGTGTAACAGAAAAGTTATCACTTAAGTTTGATATCAGAATGGATTCCACGACTGAGTTCTAAACAGCAATTCCTATTTTAGTTTGTTTATTTCTGTTTCATATAGTTAGTATTCTTTTCTATGTTACAAACAATAATAACCTTATACTTTTATATTCTTTAAGATGTATCATTGAAAGAATTATGATCTGAACCAACCATTTTGGATAGTAATTTGGAACTATGTTCAAAGGACTTTAAAACTGTGCATGGGGGCAGCTTGGTGACTCAGTGGATTGAGAGTCAGGCCTAGAGATGGGAGGTCCTAGGTTCAAATCTGGCCTCAGCCACTTCCCAGCTGTGTGACCCTGGGCAAGTCACTTAACCCCCATTGCCTAGCCCTTACCACTCTTCTGCCTTGGAGCCAGAACACAGTATTGACTCCAAGATGGAAGGTAAGGGTTTAAGGAAAAAAAAAAACTGCATACCCTTTGACATAGCAATACCAATACTATGTCTGTATTTTTAAAAATGTATGTCTGATTTTTTTTTAAATGGTGGTCTGGTAAAAGATCAATTTGTACTATAATTTGTACAAAAATTAGCATTTTGATATTAAAAGAATACTCTATTTATTGTAATTATTCTGGTAGCAAAGAATCAGAAATATTTTTAATTTGAAGGCTGAAGAAGTCATAATATATGATGGTAATGGAATACTTTTGTACCATAAAAAATGATGTGCAGGATGATTGTAGAAAAATCTGGAAAGACTAACATGTACCAATATAAAATAAACTGAGTACAACTAGAACATTATAACCCATTAACAACAGTTTTGATGAACAACTGAATGATCTAGTTTTTCTCAGTAATATCGTCATCCATGACAACCCCAGTGACTCCTAATGAGTCAGGACTGCTTTCAGAGAAAGAATTAAGGGTACAACAGTACAGATCAAAACATGGTATATTTCACTTTATTTCTTCTACTTTTTTTTGTTTGAGGTGCCTTCTCTAAAATGACTAATATGGAAAAATGTTTTACATGATTGCCCATGTAAAACCTATATCAGATTGTTTACCATTTAAGGGGGATGGATAAGCAGGAAGGAGTGAGGGAGGAAGAGTGGGGAGTAAAGAGAAAATTTGGAACTCAACTCTTAAAAAAGTGAATCTTTAAAAATAGTTTTACATGTACTTGAGGAAAAAAAATTTTTAAAAATATGTACAATTCCCACTATTTATAATGATCATTAAAGTTAGATAACAATACTAATCATTTATAAAGCATTTTAAAGTATAAGTATTTTTGATAGCTTAATTAATTTGTATGTGTAATTTGTATATATATGGCTAGAAGATACTGTCATCATTTTCCCATTTTTACACATGTGGAAATTGAGGGGTTAAATGAATTGTCCATGGTCTCCAGTTTGGCATATATAAAAATCAGGATTTAAAATTTAATTTAATGACTGGCTATACCATGCTGTCATGTATGACATATTGCATTTAATACAGATGCAAAATCAGTTGCTCAATTCTCATCAAAATTCAGTTCACAAGATGAAATGATTAATACCTTCTCCTGAAAATTCCAAATTGTAAAAAGGGCCAGGTAATGTTCTTATTCCTAATCACTTTTTCACTCAGTTTGATCCTTCTTTTAAATTCTTTAAAAAATTAGTTGTTATGTATATATATATATATATATACATATATATATATATATATACAAACTCACATCTGCTTATATTTGTCCTTATTCATTTGTCCTTATATTACTCCTACTCATTTAATGGTGAGATTCGTTTTCAGTTAAGTCAAATAAAGAAGGACCTTTCTTATTATTCCTCCCTATTCATAGGATAATGGATCTAGAACTGAGAAAGAACTTAGAAGCCATCCAGTTATCTTCCTTTATTTTACAGATGTGGAATTAACACCCTGAAAAGTGACTTATTTAAGCTTATATCAGACAGTAAAAAAGTAGAGCCAAAGTTTAAACCTCTAAATCCAGCACTTTCCACTGTACCACTATTGACTGTTTCATCACCTTGTTCTATACAACCATATGAATAAAATAGAAAGGCAATCCATAGCATGAAAGAAGTCAAGTGGATCAAATTAGTCATAGATCATCTTCATTTTGATCACCATCATTAACTTTAAGTAAAGCTCTTTACATACATTATCTCATTTGGTCTCTACAGCAATATTGAGGTAGGTTCTATTGTTTCCTCCATTTTACAGATGAAAATAAAGCAAAACTGAAAAGTGAAAAAAATCAAGTGATTTAACCAGAGTCAAACACCTAGAGAATGTCCCCAAGAATAAAGGATAAGCTACAGATCAATACAAACAAGAGTTGTTGACATTTGCATCTCTTTTATGGACTCAATGATTCTACTAACATTTTGGTGGTTTTAAAGAAATCTGTGGTTAATCAGTTTATGCCTACTTGACTTTCAACCTTTGGTCAGTAGCCAGCTTTCTCTATATCCTCAATATATCTTTCGGAAGTCAGATTTATATGTTCCTTCAATATGCCTATTTTTATTATTAGTTCTGTTGTTTGAATCTAGACTGGGTCTCAGTGAATACAAGTATAACTACCATCTGGCAGCTGGGTGACAGCCTGTGTGAAATGAGTTGTTCATAGTATTCTAGTTCTTAGTGGACAGATGGCCACATCAAAGAAATGACCATGACGATTGTAACTAATTGGTATCCTTGCTGGCAGTCTCAGCTGAGAGACCAAGGATTAAGTGGATGCTGAGAATGAACTCCCTCATCACCCCTGAGGTAGAAATTAGATGTTCATTGACTTTGTGAAAAGGTGAAAAAATTATCTTGGGTGAGTATTGTTTGTTGTAAATAATAATAATCATAATCACAATGATCACAATTGTTCTTTATCTTGTTCACGTGGCCAATTATATTCCTGTTTATGACAACTGTAATTATGAAAATAAATTGTTTCTTCAAGTTTTTTAGAATATGTGTTAATGGTTGATCTATAAAATTCCTCAAAAAAACCTCAAATATTTTGTCTATCTCACTGCCTGACTTGTTTTCATTATCTTAAAGTTAATTATTGAAATTAATAAATGGATTAAAATAATTGCTTCGATGCAGTGAGAAGCAGTAGATAGATTTCTTCATTTGGAGTCAGGAAGACCTGGGCTCAAATTCTACTTTTGGCCTTGTCTGATCATGGGCCAATCACTAAGCAATATGAGCCCAAGTCAAATCTCTTGGACTCTAAATTAGTTATATGTTGTGATCTACAAACGATGGAAGGAGTTCCCTGATGGATGAAATTAAGAGTCTGACAAATTTGATTTGACATAATTCACTACAAAATAACTTCGTTCCATTAAACATTCAAATAAAGAACACAAAACGTCATCTTGAGTATGGAGTCAGAAGACCTGAGTTTGTGTACTCATTAAAATATTTACTATATTTAGAGCTTTGGGGGCTTGTTTCCTTATTTGTAAAATGAGCTTAACACATATTATTTACCTCAGTAGACTGATGTGGATGAGGAAGTTCTTTTGTACATTGTGAATCACTGTGTAATATGAGTTATTATGAGTAAGGGGGGGGGGATGGTACCCTTTCTTCTTTAAGGTATCCTTGTAAGATATGTATAATAATCCCTGTGATAGAAAATTTAGTTGGTTATCTTATAAGTGAATTTTTCCTGTAGTTCTCTTAAGAACACTAAATCACATTCAATGTATAAGTCTTTTGTCATCACAATTCCTGTCTAAAGTCATTTTTCCTAGTAAAGTGTCAACCCATCTATTTTTAATTTACCATTTTCCACAAAGAATGCATTTTCTAGATAGCTCCAGTAACTGTTTCCATATATCAAATGATTATGGATCTATTTTATGGGTTATTTTATAATTAGAATGCTTATTTTTTTCTTAGATAAAAACACATTTAACAAACCAATTATGACAAAGAATAAACAGTGCTTTTTTATTTAGAAGGAGCAAATTCGAGTATAAATTTTAAATTATTGTTGCTTTTCTACCTTAACATGCATTTCTTCTCTTCTGAGCTTTCTCACATTCATATTTGTTGTCGTTGTCATTATTGTGTGTGTGTTTGTGTGTGTATATATTTCAGCAGAGGTACAGGTGAACTTCCTGTAGGATCCCTACTGGGAAAAATGAGAAATTATGTTAATGGTTCTGTAAAAGGCTTCAGCTAGATCAATGTATGGAAAGTTAAGCCAGCTCTCACAAAGAATTTACAAAGGATACTAATTAAACCCATTAACACATCGAACTGGCTGTTAAATAATAAAACATTTAGGAGGTGTGACCCAACAAACCCTTTTAGAGAGAACAGCTAAAAGCAGGGAATAATGAGTGTTTACCTTGGGATTTTTTCTTGAGTAAGAGCTACAAAATTTAAAGGGCCAAGCTAGCACACAAAGAACATCTAGATCCCGAGATGATGGCTTTTCTGTTCATAAACGTTTAAGTTTCAGTATTAGGAACATTAGGATGTCTTGAATTCTTACAAGCAGTACACAGTGATACCTGTTTCTTAAGTACATCCACTCCCTTTCCTCAAAGTCAAAACAATTATGGACATATTAATAATGTGACTAATAATGCTAGGCACTGGTGGGGAAAAGAAATCGTCATAAGCCCTAGAACGTGTATGGAGAGAAAAGTCAGTCCAAAAGTGAACAGCAACAGTTTGGACCACAGGAAAGAACAGGGCTTCACTTACCCCTTCTAGCCTAATCTGAAGCCTTTAGAGGAATAATAAGGACATGAAGATAAGACCAAAGGGGATTCCACATTCTAGTCACTTTGAACCAATGGAGATTCCCAGTTGGCTTGTGGTGATTGAACTAGGCATCTATTGCTCAGACTCAAACTGAGGTGGGGAACTTATAAGATTGAGAGTAGGGAGATAGCAATCAAACTGTTCCCTTGGATCAGACCACTTTTGGAGCTCTAAGAGTTTGCAATTGTTGTCCTTGGAATACTAGAATAGTACAACACTATTTATCCTAAAAAAATGGATAAGGGCCAAGATGGTGGCGTAGAAGCAGCGAAAGTTCAGACCTCGGAAACCCTTCCTTACCAATCGCAAACAGAGTGCTCCTAGGACACCGAAATTCAAGCTGAACAACAGGATAGACCTGGGGAACCCTCCTCCAGGACCTGGATCAAATGGTACCACACCCCAAAGGCCAGAAAACTAGATCACTCAGATCTAAGGGGTAGGCAGAAGGAAGATCCCAGGACCCACCCCTCCCCCAATCCAGAGTTCTGAGCCCAGGGCAGCAGCGAGAACCTCAGGGCTCTGAGGACTCACCTTGAAAGCAACCTGAGCCAGTCTCCGGGGCACCCAACACAGAAGGCAGGGAAACAGAGAGAGAAGGGGGAAGCCTGTAGCCCCCTGGCTGTGTCCTTCCATCTGAGTCTCAAGGGAGGTCCCAGCTTTAGGGCACCAGCTGAACCCAATCCCATCAGGAGCCCTCAGAGCTACCGAAAGGACAGAAAACTCAGGGCTGGCAAAGGGATTGCTCCAAAGAGCTTACCTTGAAAGTAACGTGGGCCAGTCTCCGGGCATTCAACACAGACTATGGAGGAGGAGGTTGTGTTTTTTTTTCTTCCTTTTTTTGGCTCGGGGACCATTCAGCCCACACCACCTGAACCTAATCCCATCAGGAGCCCTCAGAGCTTCTGAAAGAACAAAAACCTCAGTGCAGGTGAAGGGCTTACCTTGAAAACAACCCGGGCCAGTCTCCAGGCATTCAACACAGATTGTGGAGGAGGAGGTTTTTTGCTTCAGGGCTCATTCGGCCCAAACCAGGTGAACCTAATCCCATCAGGAGCCTTCAGAGCCCAGGGAGGCCACACACCTCCCCCCTTAGAGAGCAGGGTCTTCTGAAAAAACAGAAACCTAGAGGCGAAGTCAAGATGGCAGCCTAGAAGGAGCATAGACCTGGCAGCCTGGCCAGAGGTTTGGAGATCCTCCATATTTGCTCCAGCCATCCAGGAAGTTTAAAACTCAGAGTAAACCCAGCCCAACTAAGCTGAACTCAATCCCATCAAAAGTCTCCAGAATGCAGGGAAGCCCAGGCTCCCCATCCATCCTCATTGACTGCTGGACTTTAAGCCAATCAAAAGCCTCCAGAGGACAGGAAAGCTCAAACCCCCAACAACCCTCCCCCAGAGATTACACCAAGAGATCTTCTGTTAAAGCTCCAAGAGGGGAGACCGATAGAAGTCCCCAAAAAACAAAAAACAAAAAAAAAGAGTAACAAGAGCACAGACAAATATGGGGAGTAAAGAAGGGGTGAATTTGAACAAACAACAGAAACAGAAGAAAGAAACTACAATAGACAGCTACTACTCAGCAAATGGAACAGAGGGGGAGAGATCAGCAAATGATAAACCAGAAATCCCAGCCAATTGGATACAGGCTGTGGAAGAACTCAAAACACAACTAAGAGAGGCTGAAGACAACTGGGAAAAGAACTTAAAAATTAAGATAAGTCATCTGGAAACAGAGGCACTTGAACTAACACAAGAAAATAGTGTCCTGAAAGCCAAAATCATCCAGCTGGAAAATGAGGCAAAGGAGATGAAATATGAGGCAAAGGAGATGAAAGACAAGGTAAAGAGGATGAAAGACGATCTTCAAAGAAAATCAGACCAGAAGGAAAAAGACGACCAAAAAGCCAGAGATGAAATCCAATCTTTAAGAACCAGAGTAAAACAACTAGAATCAAGTGACCTCACAAGGCAGCAGGACACTATAAAACAAAACAAAAAGAATGAAAAATTGAGGAAAATGTGAAGCATCTAATTCACAAAACAAATGATTTAGAAAATCGTTCAAGAAGAGACAATTTAAGAATAATTGGACTACCAGAAGACCACAATAAAAGAAAAAGCCTGGACATAATACTAGAGGAAATTATCCAGGAAAACTGTCCCAAGATCCTAGAACAAGAGGGGAAAGTGGAGATTGAAAGAATCCACAGATCACCCCCCTGTATTTAATCCCCAACTGACAACACCAAGAAATGTTATAGACAAATTCAAAAACAATCAGATGAAAGAACAGATATCACAAGCTGCCAAAATGGAAACATGGTGAGGATAACACAGGATCTGTCTACATCCACACTGAAGGACCGAAAGGCATTGAATACGATATTCCGGAAAGCAAGGGAACTAGGTCTACAGCCAAGAATAAAATACCCATCAAAACTGACTATATTCTTACAGGGGAAAGTATGGTCATTTAACACAACAGAAGAGTTCCAAGCATTCATAAATAAAAGACCAGACCTGAACAGAAAATTTGAAGTCCAACCACAGAACTCAAGAGAATCATCAAAAGGTAATTAAAAAGAGGGGAAACAAAAACAAAAACAACAACAACAACAAATTTTTAAGAGACTCAATAAGTTAAAATAATATGTATCCCTATAAGAAAAGAGGTCATTGGCAACTCATAAAAACTGTTGCTATCACCTAAGCAGCTAGAAGAACTACACTCAGAGGGAACAATGACAAACTGTATAGGATGAAAGGACAAGACAGAAATAGGTATATAGATATATGCATGCATAAATACATATATATGACTAAAGCTAAAAAAGAAAAGAGGTTATGACCAAAAGAAATGGGAAAAGAAACAAATGGTGGTAAATATATATGTCACAAAGAAGCTCATGGCGGGAGGGGGGAGAACATCGATACACTGGAAGGGTAAAGAGGTTGGAGATAGGAAATACTCAACTCTTACGTACTTTGAAACTGACCCAAAGAGGGAAGAACAATCCAATCCATTGGGGAAGAGAATAGATTTGTGCCCTATAGGGGACTAGAAGGGTAAAAAACAGACTGGTGGGGAGGGAAGCAGAACAAGGGAGGGAGAGAGTGGGGGGGGATATTTTAAAAAGACTATAGGGGAAAATAATGGAGGGAATAAGAAGGGAGGGGGGTAGAAAGGGAAGTACTAGGGGGACTGATTTAAAGTAAATCACTGGACGAAAAGGTAGAGCTGAAGAAGAAAGGTTAGAATTAGGGAAGGATATCAAAATGCCAGGGAATCCACAAGTGACAGTCATAACTTTGAACATGAATGGGATGAACTCACCCATAAAACATAGATGAATAGCAGAATGGATTAGAATCCAAAACCCTACCATGTCTTCAAGAAACACACATGAGGCGGGTACACACCTACCAGGTCAAAATTAAAGGATGGAGTAAGACCTTCTGGGCCTCAACTGACAGAAAGAAGGCAGGAGTGGCAATTATGATATCTGATAAAGCCAAAGCAAAAATACACCTGATTAAAAGAGATAGGGAAGGTAATTATATTTTGTTAGAAGGGACTTTAGATAATGAGGAAATATCACTAATCAACATGTATGCACCAAATAATACAGCACCCAAATTTCGAATGGAGAAAGTAGGAGAATTGAAGGAAGAAATAGACATTAAAACCATATTAGTGGGAGACTTGAACCAATCATTATCAAATTTAGATAAATCAAATAAAAAAATAAATAAGAGGTAAAGAAGTGAATGAAATCTTAGAAAAATTAGAATTAATAGAAATATAGAGAAAAATAAATAGGGACAAAAAGGAAAACACCTTCTTCTCAGCAGCACATGGCACTTTCACAAAGATTGACCATACATTAGGGCACAGAAACATGGCACACAAATGCAGAAAAGCAGAAATAATGAATGCAGCCTTCTCAGATCACAAGGCAATAAAAATAACAATCAGTAATGGTAAATGGAAAACCAAATAAAAAACTAACTGGAAATTAAATAATATGATACTCCAAAATCGTTTAGTTAGAGAAGAAATCATAGAAACAATTAATAATTTAATCGAAGAAAATGACAATGGCGAGACATCCTTTCAAACCTTTTGGGATGCAGCCAAAGCAGTAATGAGAGATAAATTCCTATCCCTGAGTGCATATATTAACAAACTAGGGAGAGCAAAGATCAATGAATTTGAAATGCAAATAAAAAAACTCAAAAGTGATCAAATTAAAAACCCCCAGCAGAAAACCAAACTAGAAAACCTAAAAATTAAGGGAGAAATTAATAAAATCGAAAGTGATAGAACTATTGATTTAATAAATAAGACAAGAAGCTGGTACTTTGAAAAAACAAACAAAATAGACAAAATACTGGTCAATCTAATTTTAAAAAGGAAGGAAGAAAAGCAAATTAACAGCATCAAAGATGAAAAGGGGGACATCACCTCTGATGAAGAGGAAATTAAGGCAATCATTAAAAATTACTTTGCCCAATTGTATGGCAATAAATACACCAATTTAGGTCATATGGATGTATATATAAAAAAAAATACAAACTGCCTAGACTAACAGAAGAAGAAATAGAATTCTTAAATATTCCCATATCAGAAAATAAAATCCAACAGGCCATCAAAGAACTTCCTAAGAAAAAATTCCCAGGGCCTGATGGATTCACCAGTGAATTCTATCAAACATTCAGAGAACAGTTAATCCCAATACTATATAAACTATTTGACATAATAAGCAAAGAGGGAG
The DNA here is from genome assembly GCF_027887165.1 of Monodelphis domestica. Classification (NCBI taxonomy): domain Eukaryota; kingdom Metazoa; phylum Chordata; class Mammalia; order Didelphimorphia; family Didelphidae; genus Monodelphis; species Monodelphis domestica. The sequence goes on along the minus strand of NC_077234.1, from coordinate 104,309,599 downwards.
TTCTACCAAACTCCTTTTATGACACAAACATGGTAGTGATTACAAAATCAGGCAGGTCTAAAACAGAGAAAGAAAACTATAGACCAATCTCCCTAATGAATATAGATGCAAAAATCTTAAATAGGATACTAGCAAAAAGACTCCAGCAAGTGATCAGAAGGGTCATCCACCATGATCAAGTAGGATTTATACCAGGGATGCAGGGCTGGTTCAATATTAGGAAAACCATCCACATAATTGACCATATCAACAAGCAAACCAACAAGAATCACATGATTATCTCAATAGATGCAGAAAAAGCCTTTGATAAAATACAACACCCATTCCTATTAAAAACACTAGAAAGCACAGGAATAGAAGGGTCATTCCTAAAAATAATAAACAGTATATATCTAAAACCATCAGCTAATATCATTTGCAATGGGGATAAACTAGATGCATTCCCAATAAGGTCAGGAGTGAAACAAGGATGCCCATTATCACCTCTACTATTTGACATTTTACTAGAAACACTAGCCGTAGCAATTAGAGAAGAAAAAGAAATTGAAGGCATCAAAATAGGCAAGGAGGAGACCAAGTTATCACTCTTTGCAGATGACATGATGGTCTACTTAAAGAATCCTAGAGATTCAACCAAAAAGCTAATTGAAATAATCAACAACTTTAGCAAAGTTGCAGGATACAAAATAAACCCACATAAACCCAGCTTTTCTATGTATCTCCAACACAGCTCAGCAGCAAGAACTAGAAAGAGAAACCCCATTCAAAATCACCTTAGACAAAATGAAATACCTAGGAATCTATCTCCCAAGACAAACACAGGAACTATATGAACACAATTACAAAACACCTGCCACACAACTAAAACTAGACTTGAGCAATTGGAAAAACATTAACTGCTCATGGATAGGATGAGCCAATATAATAAAAATGACCATCCTACCCAAACTTATCTATTTAGTTCCATACCCATGGAACTCCCAAAAAATTTCTTTACTGATTTAGAAAAAAAACATAACAAAGTTCATTTGGAATAACAAAAGATCAAGGATATCCAGGGAAATAATGAAAAAAAAAACACAAATGAGGGGGGCCTTGCAGTCCCAGACCTCAAACTATATTACAAAGCAGCAGTCATCAAAACAATTTGGTGCTGCCTAAGAGACAAAAAGGAGGATCAGTGGAATAGACTGGGGGAAAGCGACCCCAGCAAGACAGTATATGATAAACCCAAAGATCCCAGCTTTTGGGACAAAAATCCATTATTTGATAAAATCTGCTGGGAAAATTGGAAAACAGTGTGGGAGAAATTAGGAATTGATCAACACCTCACTCCCTACACCAAGATAAATTCTAAATGGGTGAATGACCTAAATATAAAGAAGGAAACCATAAGTAATTTGGGTAAACACAGAATAGTATACATGTCAGACCTTTGGGAGGGGAAAGACTTTAAAACCAAGCAAGACATAGAAAGAATCACAAAATGTAAAATAAATAATTTTGACTACATCAAATTAAAAAGCTTTTGTACAAACAAAACCAATGTAACTAAAATCAGAAGGAAAACAACAAATTGGGAAAAAATCTTCATAAAAACCTCTGACAAAGGTTTAATTACTCAAATTTATAAAGAGCTAAATCAATTGTCCAAAAACCAAGCCATTCTCCAATTGATAAATGGGCAAGGGACATAGATAGGCAGTTTTCAGATAAAGAAATCAAAACTATTATTAAGCACATGAAGAAGTGTTCTAAATATCTTATAATCAGAGAGATGCAAATCCAAACAACTCTGAGGTATCACCTCACATCTAGCAGATTGGCTAACATGATAGCAAAGGAAAATAATGAATGCTGGAGGGGATGTGGCAAAGTAGGGACACTAATTCATTGCTGGTGGAGTTGTGAACTGATCCAACCATTCTGGAGGGCAATTTGGAACTATGCCCAAAGGGTGATAAAAGAATGTCTACCCTTTGATACAGCCATAGCACTGCTGGGTCTGTACCCCAAAGAGATAATGGAGAAAAAGGCTTGTATAATAATATTCATAGCTGGGCTCTTTGTGGTGGCCAAAAATTGGAAAACGAGGGGATGTCCATCAATTGCGGAATGGCTGAACAAATTGTGGTATATGTTGGTGATGGAATACTATTGTGCTAAAAGGAATAATAAAGTGGAGGAATTCCATGGAGACTGGAATGACCTCCAGGAAGTGATGCAGAGCAGGAGGAACAGAACCAGGAGAACATTGTACACAGAGACTAATACACTGTGGTATAATCGAAGGTAATGGACTTCTTCATTAGTGGTGGTGTAATGTTCCTGAACAATCTGCAGGGATCTAGGAGAAAAAACACTATTCATAAGCAGAGGACAAACTCTGGGAGTAGAAACACTGAGGAAAAGCAACTGCCTGACCACAGCGGTTGAGGGGACAGGTCAGAGGAGAGACTCTAAACGAACACTCTAATGCAAATATTAACAACATGGCAATGGGTTCGAATCAAGAACACATGTGATACCCAGTGGAATCACAATTCAGCTACAGGGGTGGGGGGAGGAAAAGAAAATGATCTTTGTCTTTAATGAATAATGCATGGAAATGATCAAATAAAATATTATAAAATTTTTAAAAATGGATAAGGGACTAGCCCATTTTCCCCTCCATAAGTGTACAGATCTTGCCCTAAGATGCTAGAAGAAGGAACAAATAAAAAATATATATATCACACAACAACAAGAAAAAACCTCTAGAATATTTACAAGCAAAATCTCAAAGAAATTAAAGTTCAAGCTCATATTCAATTAAAATTTATATATGAAATGAAGGGTTTTCTTTTCAACATATTTTAACAGTGAAACGAGAAAGCTAGAGGGGAAAAAAGAGAAAATAAATTAGAGCTATGGAAGAAAGAATTTGAAAAGGAATTAACAGCTTGCCACAAGAAGTTCAAAGCCTTGCTCATGAAACAAATTTCCTAAAAATGAGAATGAACCAAATATTCTTCAATGTAAGAAAATAAGTGCTAAGACAATGTCAATTTTTTTTAAAGTAGAAAACAAATGTAACAGATCTCCCAGAAAAAACAATTGCCTTAGAAAATAGATCAAAGAGAGAAAAGTTATATTTTTGATTTTTTTTTCAAAGCCATAAGGAAGAAAAGTACCTAAATAGGAAATTTTGGGAAATCTTAACAAGAAACTGGTACATCATTTAGAGCAAAGAAGCAACTTAAAAATAGAATCCACTTGTTACCTCATGAAAGAAACCTGGAAATGAACTCTCTTCCTCCCAGAACATTTTGGCCAAAATCCAGAGTGTCAGTTCAACAAATCCAGACTAATGTGAAAAAGCAAATCACCACAGAATGCAACACTGGGTGCAGACTTCTTCCTCATTTCTTGTGGATTAGTGCTAGAATTGTCTAGGGATTTACAAAGCTAACAGTTAGCTCCTGCATCCTTTATTTACAGTGCCCTAGTATATCCCTGTGACTTTATCTGGTCCCAGGGAAAGCACTGTCTTCTTCCTTTTCAATCTTCAATCTCAGGGTTCTATCAATTAATAAACATATATTAAGCACCTACTAAGTGCCAGGCTCTTTGCTAAGACTCAGAGATACAAAAAGCTCCTGCCCTCAAGGAACTTGCAGTCTAGTGTGAGAGACAACATGGAAACAAATATATACAAACTAAGCTATACGTAGGATAAAGAAGAAATGACTAATAGAGGTTATGCACTAGAATTAAAAGAGGTTAGGTAAGTGTAAAAAATAAACTCAAATCCAGGACTTCAATCCCCAAAAGCCCTTGCTCCACTTCCCCAGAATGCTTTGTAATCTCACCTGGGCGAGAGCAAGATGGGGTATTTAAACCTGGTTGTGAATAGGCTCGACCTCTTTTGGACTTCTGTTTTGGAGCAGACGCGTCTCTTCCATGATGTGAGGTTATCCTGTCTAGGCCTCTCTGGCCTAGGCATGTTCTTTCTCATCCTGTATTTTCTTTAATCCTTAATCTTTAATAAACCTCATAAAAATATAATACTCCTTGCAGAGAGAAACTAATTTCTATCTTGCCTCAGTCTCTCCCCTAAATTTTAATCTTTACATAAGGTTTCCTGTAGAAAGTAGGAATTTTGATGGGACTTTAAGAAATCCAGATATGAGAAGTGAAGAAAGTGTTCCAGGCATGAGTCAATGAGATAGAGTCCCTGGAACTGAATGATGGAATGGAATAGCCAAGAGATAAACCCACATATCTATTCTATTATGAGGTCTAGTCATATCTAATTTCACATCTCTTGTATATTTTCTCACTCTTCACTCACATGGCCACTATGGTGCTGTGAACACTCATTACCAAATGCCAGTATGATAGCAACAGCTTTCTGGTTGATCTCTCTGCCTAATAATTGAACACCCTCCATTCAGTTACTGAAAGATTCTTCCTAATGCACAAAGCTCTTCCCGGAACTGTTGATATGACGTGATATTCTGTTCTGGAGAATCTTCCATTAGAAAAAAATGACTTTGGTAGGAGCTGTCTTTTTCTGGAGGGCAGGATGGACCACCTAGAGTAATAAAGGCTGGTTCTGAGCAAGACCAAGGACCAGTGGTGGTGGATGGACCAGAGCTACAGAAGTGGCTTGGAAAGGATATCCTGCAATGATACCTGTGAATGGACACAAAAGAGGTAACTTGGGAAGAGAAGCTGCAGAAAGAAGCAGCATTATGAGGAATAGGAGGTCATTGTTGCGAGTGCCAGGGGAAGTTAAGTTGGAGAAAAGTATAGGAGATCCAGAATAGTAGGATGGAGGGAAGAGGAAAACTCTTTGTGAGAACTTCTGGCCAGTTTCTGGTACTTAAAATATGGCTTTTGAGAAGACAGGGTGGTTCCTTGGGTTCCTCGAGTTTGCTGAGACTTGGGAATGGTTAAAAAGAGAGGTCTCTCTATTAACTTTATAAAACTAACTCTCCACACACTTTAGGTCAGGAATGTAGGAGGTTTAGCCCTGCAAAGGGTGCAGAGCGATGGCTTCAGATACCACATCCTTCTGCTTCTATCCTCAGATGAAGTGGCTTACAACCATCTGGTAAGGTAAAGTAGAAAAAAAATTTCTTTAGGTAGTAAGGATGAAAGACAAAGACAGGTGATCACAGATGCTGCCAGTATTGGTCCTCAATCATGTTCTCAATAATAAAGTCACCCAAGATCTTAATATAGTTTAAGGACACAAAGGTCATCTTGATTACTGTGTGAGAGGGAAGGAGAGCATGTATCTTCACAAAGAACTTCATTTAGAGTCCCGTAAACAGAAATGAGCTCCTGTCTAGAGATATAAGTCCCAGACTGACATGCCCCAAACCAAGATGGTTCTTCAGATGGCCCTTCTGGGGATGATGATAACTCTTCAGAAGATTCTCTCTGGGAGAGGCTAGCTGGGAAGGCGGAAGGTGAAGATGAGCCAGATGGAGAATCAAGGTAACTGATATTATACTTAACATAGTCACAATGGCAATAACTGCTGGAACAGCTGGTATGAACAGCAGAGTAAGTCATGGGAGCCCATAATTTCTTTGAAGTAGAAGGCTGAAAGTTATACAGCAATTGTTTTTCTGAGAGAGAAGAGATGTCTAAATACATTCTACATGAAGGAAACAGTTTCCCAAACTTAGACAAGAATAGTAAGAGGAAGGAAGTAAAACGAGCCTTTTTGTTAGTGGTAAGCTCTCTAGTAGTAGGAAAAATTTGATTTCAAGAAAAGTTTACATTTTAAGACATCAAAACAGTGAGGAAACATTTCAAATTTCAAAGTGTCAGAGTAATTAAATTGAGGTAACAGAAGTACTAAGAGTAACCCATACTCACTTATTTTTTTTTTTATGAGTGTCAATGTTAAGAGAAAGGCATAGCTGATGGCAAAAGCTCCTAGGAAGGAGAGATTTACTGTTCTCCATAAACCAAACACCAGGAACCTGTTTTATATTCAACCTGGTTTTCCAAGTTTCCAACTGCAGTTTCTTAAAGCAAGGGCCCAAGTTGAATTTACAGGCTTGGGTAAGAGTGATAAGCTCAGAAACTTGGGCACTGAAGAAAGAGCCGCTGATTAGAAGAAGTGAAAAGAATAGCAGATTTCAGTCATTAGAAGAGGTGTCTCAAATTGACCCAACTATCATGAATTGAATCTGGTGTAACACAGTGAAGGGAAATATAGTGGCAGAGCATGGAAAACATTGAAAGAGATTCTTCTGGTGGGTATAAAGAGTCAGAAACAAAGAAATAGTGGCTTTTCCTTTGCATATCAAGGAACAAGTCAGACTGAGGATAAAATTGTTGGGAAGACAAAAACATTATAAATTTTTAAGGTGATCATTAAGTTATCAAAAGATTCCCCCCTTGTGAGGAGAAGACACTAGAAGAATCTGCTCTCCACACATAGAGAAAAACAGATATGGGACAAAGAAATAGAGTAGAAATATAAAGAGAAGCAGGGTAAGAAATGAATGATAGATAGCTCTATTTAATTTAATGTATTAGAGAAATAAAGTATGGTGAGTTATAGGAAATATTTCAAAATATATTTAAAGGTAAGGAGGGATATTACAATGGACTTGCAATCATCGAGTCAATATATGAGGAGGAAAGAAGGAGATATACATGTTATTTAATATTTCTTAGAAGTTAGAAAGTGCCCAAAGAAGGACACTGTTTCAGTCTGGTTCAATTTATTTAGCTTAGATGTTTTTTCATAGGAAACTGAGTCAGGGAGAGTCCTACCTTTGGGAATCTAAAGGCATTCACCAAACTGTTATCCAGGGATAGACAATTGATTACAGGTCATTCATCTTAATGGATAATATGATAACCTCACATTTATACTCCAAAAGACGACCTCCGAAATATAAAATAAAGGCTTCAGTTTTAGCAAAATCTTTTTTGGTTAATTTTGTTTTGTAGGATATAGATAATCAACATGTTAATGTAGTTATCAGATGAACAGATCAAAAATAAATTTTAAAACTGACAGAAATGGAAATAAAATTGTAAGCGATCCCATTTAGTGTGTCCTATATATGTAGGTAAGAGTGTTGTGAGAAAAGAAGAGAAGGTCTGAGATAAGAAAGATAGGAAATAGGAGAATAGTTTTGAGATGGAACAGAAACAATCTAGACGTAGAAAACTGGTCAGTTCTGAAAGGGAAAAAAGGCAATTTAAAAAGAGTTGGAATCCAATTAAGACTTAAAAATGATTTGAAAAGAGATATGAAATTCAGTTAACGAAGTGTTATAATCAGAGTAAGAATTAAGAAAAACAAGTATTATAGTTTTGATTTTTTTTTTAAGTTAGAGCTAAGCAAAAGCAAGTGGCCTGTAGAAATGCTTGCTGAAATCATGGTCCAGAAGATTTAAAATGGCACAAAATCAACAAATACTAGTGTAGGCAAAAATGAAAATTTTATCAATAGGAGCATCTCAGAGTAGCAAAAATGAAACTTTTAATCTTAAAATAAGAAGTTTTCTGATGCAACTGGGAAGGGTTTTGAGTTCTTCAAACTTTAAGACCTCAGATTTTTGTAGCATTAGGAGTTTTCATGACTGAGCAACCCAAGGAAGTCCCAAGAGACTCACAGAGAACAATAAGAATATTACTATAACTTTTTACTTAAAATGATTATAAAGTAATTTTCAGAGCAAATTTTCCATTGTGGTCCAAATCTCACTGAGAACAAGTTTATGTATGTCACAGAATATCATTTGGGGAAAATTTTAATAAGGTATTATTCACTTTTTCAAGACAAAAACAATTTATGATATGTTTAACAATCTCAAAATTTAAATATTGCCAGTAACAACATGTTGATATAGGTTTTTTGAATTTCTAAATTTTTTTTCTGCTATTCCTCAGTTTATCATAACCTTCTCAACCATCCAAAACACAGACTTAATCTTTCTCTCTGTATTTCAAATGACTAAGCAAGTCATGGCAAGTCATTTCTTTGTAGTCTCATTTCTTTAGATGGGTAGATTAGAGAATCACATGCTTTTTTTACTCTTGAGGTTACATTCACCTAAGGTAGGGCTAAAAAACATTTAATTAGTCTAAGTTAATAAGCTTTGGTCAAGGCTATAGGGAAACATTTCAGAAATAACAGAAGAATTTCTCATATCACTAAAATATAATTTTGAAGTAGACATTAAAATAAAAGAAAATCTCACAATTATAACTACTTACCTAACATTTTACTAAGTCACTCATAGCTTGAGAAAACAAGATTATTGAAAGTAATCTAATCTTCAAAAGAAGCATCATCACAGGGGGTAAAAGTTATTGACATTTTCATTTTAAAATGCCAAATAGAGGGTGGAGTCAAGATGGCAGCTTAGTCTCAGCAAAAGTCCAGACCTCCCTGAAAACCCTTCCATACCAATTAAAAACAGAGTTCTTTGAGGGGACAGAAAATGAAATGTAACAACAGAATAGAGCTGGAGGACCCTCCTGCAGTATTCAACTTAAAAAGTAAGCAATAAAAACCTTAATTCTTGAGTTTAAGGAAAAGGAAGAAGAAAAGTCCCAGGAACCCTCCCCCATTTACCATGCTGAGTCTCCTCAATAATCTTGGAGTGGGCAAATCTCTAGCCAGTAGGGAGTGCCTTGCTGGCATAGCTGGGCCAGGCTCAATGGACAAGGAGTCAACTGGAGGAAAAGCACTAAGAGGGCAGCATAGTCACAACCAAAACTCTCTAATTTGTCTCCCTACCCCCACCCACCTGCCCCTTGAGGTTTTGGCCTCAGGGCACATCCAGCTCCACAGATAAACTCCATCTAGGCTTAATCTTATCAAAAGGGCAGATAAGAAGCCATCAGAGGGCAGGGAAGCTCAATCTCCAACACCCCTCCCCCACTGACTGTGCCTAAAGCCTTGCTGACTAAGCTCTCAGGGCTAAGGCTGAAATCACTACAGAATACCATGTAAAAGGGCAGGATGACAACTCCCTTTAGTCTCCACACTTTCACCTACACTTCAGCTTCTGCTGCCAACTGGGGAAGATCTGACCTCAGGGCTCATTAATACGCTATCAGCCTAATCTAGTCCCTCAGCAGAGAAGAGAAGAAGCCCCTTCATGACAAAATAGCCCAAACTCACAGATCCAGCAAATAAATAAAGGAGAAAGATTATAGTCAATGACAGGGGAGAACGAAGGAAAAATTTGAATAAACAACAGAAAAAGAAAGAGGGAATTACAATTGACAGCTTCTATCCAGGTAATGAACAAAGAGCAAATGGAACATAGGAGGATCAAAGAACATCCAGCAAAAATGCAGAAATTCCAGCAAATTTGACACAGGTTTTGGAAGATCTCAGAACACAATTCAAAAAACAATTAAGAGAGGCTGATAACAATTATGAAAAGAACAAAAAAAAAACAAAATAAGTCATTTGGAAACAGAGGCATATAAACTAAAACAAGAAAATAGTGACCTAAAATCCAGAACTGACCATCTTGAAGATGAGGCAAAGAAGGTGAAAGATTACCTACAAAGAAAATCAGACCAGAAGAAGAAGGATGAGCAAAAAGCCGGGAATAAAATTTAGTCTTTAAAAATTAGAACCCAACAACTAGAAGCAAATGACTTCACAAGGCAATAATTCTTAAAGTCTATAAAACAAAATCAAAAGAATGAAAAAATTGAGGAAAATATTAAATACCTCCTTGATAAAACTTCAAATTTATGGGGCAGTGGCTCAGTGGATTGAGAAACAGGCCTAGAGATGGGAGGTCCTAGGTTCAAATCTGGCTTCAGATACTTCCCAGCTATGTGATCCTGGGCAAGTCACTTGACCCCCATTGCCTAGCCCTTACCATTCTTCTGCCTTGGAACCAATACACAGCATTAATTCTAAGACAAAAAGTAAGGGTTTTAAAAAAACAAAACACTCCATGTTTGGAAAATAGATTGAGGAGAGACAATTTAAGAATTATTAGATTACCAGAAAATCATTACCAAAGAAAAATCTTGGTCATCATCCTACAGGAAATAATCCAAGAAAACTGCCCCAACATTCTTGAACAAGAGGGAAAAGTAGAGATTGAAAGAATCCACAGATCACCTCCTGCATTTAATTCCCAATTGACAATGCCCAGGAATGTTATAGCTAAATTCAAGAACTACCAAACCAAGGAAAAGATACCATAATCTATGAAGGAGAAGCCATTCAGATATCATGGAATCACAGTTAGGATAACACAAGATCTGGCTGCATCCACACTGAAGGCCCATAAGGCATGAAATATGATATTCTGGAAAGCAAGGGAACTGAGTCTACAATCAAGAATCAAATATCCAAAAAAATTGACTATATTCTTACAGGGGAAAGTAAGATTATTTAATAAAATAGAAGACCTCTAAGCATTCATAAAGAAAAGACCAAACATAGACATGAAAATTTGATCCCCAAACACAGAACTCAAGAGAATCACCAAAAGGTAATTAAGAAAGCAGGTAAAAAACAACTTTTTTTTTTTAAAGAAACCAAATAAGTTCAAATGATTTGTATTCCTATAAGAAAAGATGATATTGGTAACTCTAAAAAATTGTTATTATCATCAGGGTAGCTAGAATAAGTACAGAATGAAAAGTCTCTCTCTTTCTCTCTCTCTTTACATATATATATATAAAACTAGGGGTAAAATAGGATAATTCAAAGAGAAATGTGAAAATAGACAAAATGGGTTATATTTATATTTCATAAAGAAGCACATGTGGCTAAAGACCAATGCAATGGAAGGGTGAAAGAGGTTGGAGAAAGGTAATATTTAGTTCTTACACGTATTGAAATTGATTCAAAGAAGGAAGAAGAATTAGATCCATTGGGGTAGAGAATTGTATTGTGCTCTATAGAGAAGTAGATGAGTAATAAATGGGTTGTTTGGGAGGGAAGCCATTCAAGGGAGGTAGAGGGTGGGGGGTAGTTTAAAAGGCACTATAGTAAGAGGGGAATCAATAAGAGGGGAGGTGCTGGGAATGCCAGTAACATTAGGTAGGGGAAAGAGGGAAAACCAACTAAAAGTCAAAAGTTGGAGGGGAGGGTAAGAAAAAAGGCAGAACCTAAAGAGGAAGTCAAAATGGTGGGGAAAACACAGACAATAATCATAACTGTGAATGTGAATGGGATGAACTCACTAATAAAAGAAAGCAGATAGCAGAATGAATTAAAAACCAGAATCCAACCATATGTTGTCTACAGGAAACACACTTGAGGCAAGTAGATATACACAGGATAAAGGGGGTGGAGCAGAATTTACTGGGCTGCAACTGAGACAAAGAAGGCGGGAATAGCAATAATAATCTTATAAAGCTAAAGTAAAAATAGATCTCATTAGAAGAGATAAGGAAGGTAATTACATCTTGTTGAAAGGCAGTATAAATAACAAAGAAATATTAGTACTCAGTATATATGCACCAAGTGGTAAAGCAGTCAGATTTCTAAATAAGAAACTAAAAGAGTTTAAGGAGGAAATATATAGTAAAAACATACTAGTAGGGTATCTTAGCCTTCCTATATCAGGACTAGATAAATCAAAACAAAAAATAAAGAAGAAAGGGAAGCAAATGAAATGCTGGAAAAATTAGAGCTAATGCGTATTTGGATAAAACTAAATAGGGATAAAAAGAATATACCTTCTTTTCAGCAGCATATGGCACATATACAAAGATTGATCGTGTACTAGACCATAAAAACATTGCAAGCAAATGTAGGAAAGCAGAAATAATAAATGCAATTTTCTAGTCCATAATGCAATAAAAATCATAATAAGGACTTGTGGAAAGGCAGATTTAAAACTAATAGGAAACTAAATAAACTGTTTGATCACATGGTTCAATGGGGATATGATTGGGGATGTAGCCTAAACAATCACTCTACTGCAAATATTAAAAATGTGGAAATGGGTCTTGATCAATGATACATGTAAAACTCAGTGGAATTGCTAGTTGGAGGGAGATAGGAGGAGAAGAGGGAAAGAACATAAATAACGTAACCATGGAAAGATATTCTAAATTAATTAGTAAAGTTAATTAATAAACTTTAAAAATAAAAATAAAATGTCAAATAAAGAAATTAAAGTATTTCTGACATATATTTCAGTGTCTATCTTTTATCTCCAAGGTTCTTCAATATGATCATTCATTAAGAATACAAAGAGAGAAAAGAGAAAATATATAAACTCATATTTTTAACAATTTTTAAAAGTTTTAGTGTAGACAATAAAAGTTGTAAGGTTATATTATATGTAAGTTTTAGCTTTCTACTATATTTTTCCCTTGAGTGATCAGACCAAGGGAAAAATCAGAAGCTAGGGTTCTCAATACAAATTGAACAAATCACAAGCAGCTGATATATAGCAGACTAGTTCTGAAATAATGTAATTAGGGGTGGCTCATATATGAACCAACTCTTTGTTAAAGACACTGAATTAGAATGTAGCCTTCATCTCCAATAATAATAATTAATAAGATGCAGGTTAAAAACACAATCCCAAATGGAATAGATATAGAAGACTTTGGCACAAGTAGATCTCATTGAACTAGAGCATCTCTTTCATTCTTATCTTTATTCTCTTCCCTCTTTTCCTAAGTCACTGTTTCTGTCTCTATCACTCTCAGATTCAACTATTATCCATCTTCTCTGAGGTTCCATTTCCTTTTTAGTGGGCAATGGGTACCCTAGGCCATTAGCAGTGCCTTGCACTGTTCTTCCCTCTTTGATGTTTTCTTTTCTTAAAACATCTAAGTACTAAATGATTTTTTCTTATCACAATAATAATAAATCAGAGATTTATTTCTTTCCTTCTTGAAGTAGGATCAATCAAGGAAATTTTATTTATTTGCCCACAAACTTATGAACTTGCTCTTCAGTTATGGATCTTGTCTTTTACCATACAGGAGAGGTTGAGGCATCATAGCAACATTAATTCTCTCTTACCCTGTGTTTGAGGAACTCAGATGCTTCTGATAAGTGCTGAATATTGACCATTTTTAACAATTAAATGAGTTCAGCTAGAGGGTTCAGGAGCTGGGGCAGGACAGAATAAGAGAATGTTTTGAAGCACATAGAGGGCAAAGTGTTGAATTCTTTCCATTGTCTGGTTTTCTTTGTTTTCTTTCCAACAGTAGCTGCTTTAGTTTTTCTCTTCTATGTCCTTCCTGCTCTATGAGATTATAACACCCTCATCTATAGGTCTAAATAGCATATATTTACAACAGTTTAAATTGAATCTTGTAAATGCTAGCCTTTCTTTTAAATTTTGAGGGACATTTTTCTTTGCCTAATGTATAGTCTCCCTGACTAATTTTAAATCCTAAAATCTGTCTCAAACTCTAATTTTTCTCCCTAAGTAAGATTAAGCTTTTGAAGAATATACTGGTGTCTGGGTGCAAAATTCTTACATGTAATCCCAACAGATTCTACTATTTGACTATTTTCAATTCTTTTTTTTAAACCCTTACCTTCCATCTTAGAATCAATACCATGTATTGGTTCGAAGGCAGAAGAGTGGTAAGGACTAGGCAATGGGGGTCAAGTGACTTGCCCAGGGTCACAAAGCTGGGAAGTGTCTGAGGCCAGATTTGAACCTAGGACCTCCCATCTCTAGGCCTGGCTCTCAATCCACTGAGCAGCTACCCAGCTGCCCCCTATTTTCAATTCTTTAAGAGATTAGCCAGTTTAATGAGAGACAATGTAAAATTTCAACTTAAGTCCAAGCTACTGACAGACAGACAGACAGACAGACAGACAGACACACACACACACACACACACACACACACACACACACACACACACATAACACACACACATGGGTGGGATCTGGTCCAGCCTGTCCAACAGACAAAGCAACTCAAGTGAAATTATTCTTCCCTTTTGTGTAACAGTCTCTTTTAAAGCATTTGTAGCCAAATACCTTAAGCCTTTCACTTTAAAGACAGAAAGACAGAACAATTTTGACAATGTTTGTTCTAAGACACTGATATTTGCCTGAGTGGTGAGACTTTCCTGGCTGACCTTTAGGCCTTTCAACCCAGAGTTTTTGACAAAATGTAGTACTTTCTTTAGTGAGAGATTATTATCACCATTTTGAACAAATCTAAATTTCTACCAAACAAAACTAAGTAATTTTCTACCTAAGCCTCTACCTAAAAAACCTGTAGTAACTTTTCACTCAGAAAATAGATGAAAAACTTATAAAACACACAAAAAGCAACAGCAAGTACTAACAAAATACAAAATAGAAAAAAGCCTAAAGAGAGAGAGAGAAAGGGGTCTCCTAATGAAACAAAATATCAAAACCTACAGTATATAATCTAGAGCTTTTATAGGAAAATCTTGTTTCTTGGACTCATATCTTCAAATATAAAATGTTTGTTCATGCAAAAGAAACCAAAGCATCACAAAAAACAAGTAAAAATACTCAAGCAAGCAATGGAACATCTGAAAATCAAAAAACGATAGAAGTAAAATAGGAAAAATACTAATAAAGAATCCTATTACTTAAAAAAAAAAAAACTATCCAAGCATATAAAACCAGATTAAATGAAATTAAGTAAAAATGAGAAGAAAACCTCAAATTGCTCTTTGAAATAATTCCTAGTATGTCTACATAATAGATGTTTAAGAAATATATTTTGAATTGACTTAACATTTCAATGCTTTCTAGATTTAAATATTTATCTAAATGTATGTTTTTGGTTTTGATTTCTTCATTTTTTTCTCACTGATCAATGATTCTCAAATTATCTATATATATTCTGTCTAAATTCATTCCTGACTTGGAGTACACTCAGGTGGCTTTCCAATCAGATTAGTAATGCCTTTGTTTACTCTGACTATTTTTTCTTCCATTTATTTATTTATAGTTTTAATTATAAGTTTTTTGTTGTAGTAGTTGTTGTTAGTTGTTGTTTTGAAGCACACATCATCATTTGTTCCTGTTTACAAATTTTCATGTTTACTTTTCAAATTCATCATTTTGGTCTGTAATCCTAATTATACTTTGTTTCTTTGATTCTTTTGCTTACTTTAGAATTGACTATCATTTCAATTGGTCCCTTGCATTATTCTCAATATTTCTCTCCTTTCAAAAATTGTTGCATCAATTTATTTTAATCCATATTATTAATAGTATTGGGGTCTCTTTTTTTGGCTTCGCATTCTTTTTGTCAATATTTTGTTCTTTTTATCTATGACATTATCTTCATGAAGACTTCTTTCCTTTATCGTGTATTTTGTATTATCTTTTATTTTATTTTATTAATTGATATTTTTAGGTAATACATGACGTCTGGTTTAGATGGAGCCATATTCTCTGGCATCATACTGGAAGTCTTTATTGCATTGTATATTTATTTTGGTCCCGTATTATAGCTGTTCAAGATCATTACAAATCTTGAAGCTATCATATATAATGAGACACTGTTGCATAGCAATGAGAGTGTTGTATTTGAAATCATAAAGAACAAGGTTCAAATCTGACTTCTGGAATTAATAGCTTTGTGACAATGAGCAAATCATTTAATCTCATTGAGCCTAAGTTTTCTCATACAAACAAATGAAGGTAATAACACCTATATTATGTAGGAACTTTAAAAGTCAAACATTTTCCTCTTCTTCCTCACATTATTGATAGTGATTTTTTTGCTTGCTTCTTAATGATCTGTAAATTTTATGGTCATGATTGTTTTTAAGCAAATGAGTGGCCAATTTGGGATGTCTCAAGCCATAAAACTTAGCTTTCTTATACTCTACTGTGACCTGAAGACCTTTTCAGGTTGACTGCTAATTACACAGAAATTATTTTGAATTGATCAATAGATTTTGTGAATTTGTCTTCTAAGTAGAAAGTAGAAATTAATTCCCTCTTACATAATTGTGTCTAGTGCCAATGTGTAAGATCTCTCTTCATGGCAAATTTGTAAAAAAGAACCTCTAACATTTCTCTCTTGTTGCTGTTATCACTTGTTGCTCAATTGTGTCTAACTCTTCGTGAGGTCATCATTCAGAATCTTAGAAGTAGGAATACAGAAATTTCACTTGTGACAAAGTGCCAATTCACTGAAAATATGAAGGTCTGAGGTGTTAGGAAATAGTATATTCCTGAGATTCTTGTTAGGAAGCTATGACCCAGTTATATGAGATATGGTGAATTTTAGGTCAGATATTAATCATAGAAAAAGGAGTAGAATGTGCAGTGTTTCAACACCAAGTACTGTGGCCTGGCCAGTGTTATAGGTAAGAGAGGGTTATAAGTATAGAGGGAGGTTTTGCAGAGGGCAGAGGCAGGGGACCAACAGGGAGAAGATTCTGGAATTCTGGAGGAAGGGTTAAGCTGTTACTCAGAGACTGTTGAGGCTAGTGAGAAGTCTCTGTGGAGGTTTCTGGAGAGTGTGGCTGCTTGTCCTTAGTGGCTGATCCTATCCTGATTCCTATTCTGATTCCTATCCTGCCTGCTGTCTGGTGTGCTGTATTTCCTTGAAGAAAAACCCTGTGATCCTAAACCACCTGTCTACAGGAATTGTAAGATCAGGTCTAGGTTCTTTTGGATCTGGGACCTTCCTTGGGGCCTGTCAGACTTACCACAGACTATACCCTAATATCAACCAAGGGGGGGTTTAGTGCAGTTTAGGAAGAGTAGGGACTAGGGTTTTTCTAGGAAATGAGTAGAGGGATTATTGTAGGTCAAGAACTCTGATAAGACTCTCTGTGAAGAGACATTAGATCCCTGGGATTTTTAGAGGCGTTTAGCATTAGGGTTATCCCAATCCCTTTTAGGATTTCCCCATTTCATTAAACAACTTTCCATTTTTATTGAGTGGTCTGTGTATATTCTCAGTCCAGGCTCTGCCTGGACAAAGTTTCTGTTGGCTTTTCAACCCACAGTTGACAACCTGATACTGGCCCAATAAGATCCATCCTTTCACATCCCAAACCCACCCTCCCCCTTTAACACCAGTAGCCCATATTGTAAATCCTTCTTTATTGTCTGAGTGTGATACCAGTTCATGCAATTTTTAAAATGGATCCCAGTAATGCTAACTTCTAATTTCTGTTAGAATATTTTCTTCTTTACATCTATTAAAAAAAAATGTTGGCCATTACATTAAGAGGTGATAGGGCATTGGTGTCATCTCCAGAGGACACAGAATGGGAGTTTATTTTGAATGAATCATTCACAAGCAATTAACCTACAGGCCAAATAAGAATAATAATAGGAAGAGCATGTGTTATTTTCAATTTGGAAATGATAGTATGAACATTATCAAGCTGTGATCATGAAGTAGGAAAATGCTACAGTGGGAAGAGTTTTTGAATTGAATAAGAAGATCTGGATTCAGATCCTAAATCTGCTGTTTCTTACCTGTGTAACTTTGAGGAAGTTCTTTCACCCCTCTGAGTCTCAAGTTTCTTCACCTATCACACCTACATACACCTCTTAAGGAATATTACTCCTTATTTTGTAATTCTATAACATCATTTCAATTTATTTACCTATTAGATTTTTGCCTCTGTAGAAAAAGGAAGATTATAAGAGTCACTAATTATCTTGATAAATCCCCAGTTAACTTGATAAAATTACAGAGTCTGGAGTATTGTTTTTAGGTAATTATGGGGCATTTTCTAATCAAATATAAACTTGCCCCATGGTGTAATTCTTGTTGAATGTCAGATTAGGTCTGCCTACTGATGATTGCTTGACCAATAATTCATTAATACTATTTCCCAGAGCCTATAAAAGTGAACTTGTCAATTGGTTTTGCTCTCATTGATTTTTTCTTAGCCTTTTTCCTATAGTGATTTATTCTAAGGTGAAGTAATGGACAGGGTTCCCTTTATCCCTTCCTTCAACAGAGCTTTTGATAGCAATTTAAATTAGAAACAAATGACAGTATTAAATATTTACATTCTCATAGTTTGAAATAATAGATTCTTAGAGAATAAGTAAAATTATGAGAACAGGCTTTTCCAGTTTTCCAGTTTAATATAGTAGCAACTGAGACATTGAGCAGTTCTGTTATTGGTGTTTGTTTGTTTATTTTGCAGAAACAGAAAGTTGCAAGCCAATGATTCAGGAGGAGAGTACCAGAATTCGTAGTTCTTTTGCTGAAGAGTCCTATAGGATTCTAGAATTTGGAAGTTGTGACAAAGAAACTTCTAGATCAGGAGTTCTTAAACTATTTAGTGTCATGGATCACTTTGAAAGTCTGGTACACCAAATCGACCACTTACATGTATACAATTAAATTTAAAGGATTCCAAAGGAAATCAATTATATTAAAATGCAACTAACACAAAAGCAAAATAAAATATACAAACCATAGTTTTAAAGACCCTTTTCAGAGATTTCCTGTTACTATATAATAACTGGAAAAAGAAGATGATATTTTATATGTTTCAAATTCAAAGAGTCTTGGAAAGCAAAACTATTAAGTAATTTAAACAGGATTGATTTGTTGGGAAGGGAATTACTTTTTTTCACCAGTCAGTAAAATATTTTATTATTTTGTGGGAAATATAAATTAAAAGGTTTCACGATGAGTTTGAAAAGGACTTTTCATGACACTAGGTCAGAGGGATTTTATCAGATTATCAGTGATGACTCAATGCATGAACTATAAAAGTTATCCAGTTGATTTTTTTTCAGACCCTTCTGAATCCTTTGCATTATTTCCCTTTTTCTGTCAGATAAAATAAAGATGATCTCATACCAGATAAACTATTAATGTGAGCCTTCAATGTCAACTTTGGAGTGGGTGATCCCAATTCCCAAATTTGGAAAAGCCTAAACACCATCAAGACATGGATATATATGTTGGGGAGATGTTATATATCAAAGAGAGAAAATGATCCTTTATGTTATAGTTTTCAAAATGAAAAGTTCTTTTGACATAGAAAATGGGGTCATTCCATTGTGTGCTGGACCATGGCTTACAAAAAAAAAATGTTACTGTTCCTACTGTGGTTATTTGATTAAGAATCATGCATGATTTGATAAAGGAAAATCCCAAAGTATGAACTCACCAAAAGAAGTAATCTGTAAATTATAATTTGAGAGTTGCCTGTGAGTACTGAGACATAAAGTGATTTGCTCATGTCAGAAATACAATTTGAGCCTATGTCTTCTTGACTTTAAAGGCAATCCCTTATAAAATACATTGACTAACACTTTCTGTGAGGAAGGAAAGAGGAGGAAACAGGGACTGATCAATTCTAGGCAATTCTCTAAGTCATAATTATCTATATAAATTTTTTTTCTAGTTTTGATACACAGATTTCTCAAATTTCTCAAACTAGTAAGTCTGGGAGAATAAATATAGTCAGATTTTTTTTTGCTTTAATGAATAAGAATTTTTCTACATCTCAGAGAAATCATTAGGCCATAAGCTGATATAAATATATAGCTACAAAAGAAAAATAAAATAATTTTAAATAACTATGATATTGTTTTATTTTCCAATGATTTATCTATTTCTCTTTTAAATTCAACAACAATGAATAAAAATACTGGTACTGCTTAATCAGAATCAGTATCAAAAGATTAAAATTTCCTGGTGTTAGAAGACATCTTTGAAATTTTATAGCCAATCATAGTCCTATTATTTTGCAACAAAGGTATATAACTCTATGTTGCCATGATCTACAAAATATCATAGAATTAGTCACTAAATAATTTATCTGACATTCTGACATTTTAAAGATATTTATTATTTTTACAAGATTGATCATGTAATAATTCTATCCACAGTAAAAATAACTGAAAGAACCAGTTCAACTATTCTAAAACCGAGTTATTTTAGTTATGGTCCAAGGCCACAGGCAAACTTGAAATATTGTATACTATCTAAGACTTGTAAAAGTAAATCATGCTACTTCTACATTTTAATTCAATCATTCACAGTATTTATAAAGCACCTAACATATTTGTCTTTAAAATATTAAAATATATATTTTATAGAAGAAGAAAATGAGGAAATTAAATAAGTTATAGAACTTTCACCAAGATTCCAGTTCCATTCTCAAATTAAAACATTTTCTGAGACCAGTCAAGTGAGAACTGTGTGTCACTTATCCTTTAAATCAGCACTCATCATAACACAAAGATTTTGCTAATTTATGGAGAGATCAAAAAAAGGCCTTTCTTTAGCCCTGGATCTCTTTCATAAATTGCCTCAACTTACTGCTTCATGGCAGCACTACAGCATGGAACTAGTTGATGTGAGTCTGTGAATTGTTGGCTAGTAAATCTGTTGTGAATTTTTGGAATAAAAATAGTTTTGTACACTAGGCTTGTCTCTTTCATATCCCACCACCTTCCTCACCCCAGACCCATGACTGTTTTCATACTTTCAAATATTTTTACATATGTTTCTGCTTTGAAATAAGATTTTTTTTCTTCGTACTACTTTTCCTGATAGCCTGTCATAATGTGAGCTGCCAAGTGCCAACCCATTCTGAGATGCATCCAAGCATTTGAGGTAAGAAGAAACCATTCATCTAGATAAAATGTCGTCTGACAAGTGAAGCTTAGGAATCTCAGTATAATTATATAGTGCTAATGAAGGCCATGTACACAGGCAGCTCCTAATATTAACCTCTGTGTTAATCTATCAGCAATAATGGGGATCAGTCATTTTAAGTTAGAACAAATACCTCACAAGGGGGAAAAATCAGCTAAAACTTGTAGTTTAAACACAAGTTTCATCTTCTGAAACATCTCATTAAATTGTTTTTCATTAAGATGTCATTTCGTTTTTCTGTTACTATTAACCAGCACTTTGAACAGGTGTTTGTTTAGAAACAAACAAACAGGCAATTTAATGTCTTCAAAGACTGCTGCTCTGTGCTTAATGTAGGGGTTAATATAATGATTCTTTTTCTTCTTCTTTTAAGAAATAAAATCTGCTTTGGCTCTGTAATGGGCTAAGCTAGTGAGAGAACAGGCGACCAGACATGATGTAAATAGATAGATAATTAATGAATTAAGCATCTATCAGGCTTTAGTCTGTGCTCCATGGTAAGTGCACTTATAAGGAAACAAGTCAGTTCCTAGCCTAAAGGAGCTTCCAATCTCATGGAAGAAAGCCACACTGAAAGAGGAGTGACCCAAGAAATGTTAGTAGAGGGTTACTGAGCTCTTAGGTCCAAAGCTTCAGATGAGGAGGAAGAGAAACACAGAAAGTGAAAGGAGAGAAGTATGAAGAGAGCCTGGCTAGAGACTTTCCAGAAATGGCGGTGGGGACTGGGAAGCCACCAATCCAGAAAGTGGGCTTCCAGGCTTTCAGAGGGGGAAAGATTTATAAGGATAAACTGGAAGAAGAAGGAATGCTCAGAAGGAAGAAAATATGGCCAGGGAAGACAGGATAGTTGTAACAAATAAAGTTTTTGCAGAATTATCAAGTGAAGAGGAACCAGACTTTGCTCTTTTTGCTCAAAAAGGATAAAGTTAGGAGTTGTAGATACCGGTTTTGGCAAGTCAGATTTCACTTTGATATGAGGATAAACTTTTTAATGAAATTAACGAAAAAGTGGCAATAGCTGCTTTGAAAGGCACTGGGATATCTTTCACAGAAAATCTTCAAGCTAAGATTGCATGATTACTGTTCTTGAAGAGGATATTTCTGTTTAGATATGAGTTAGGCCAGAAGGTCACTGAGATTGATTCAATCTTGGATACGCTGCACTTAATTTAGTTCTTTTTTTTTACTTATTTGTTTTTAAGTTCTGCTTAATTATCAATTTGGATACAGTAATTTAATTCCAGAAATATAATTATGTTATAAGAATTGATGTTAATTTCCATAGTTGCCTTTATGAGTTCGCCTCTATCGAATGTCCAACTGCCCTCAACACACCCCTTTCATTTTTCATGAATCTATTCCCAGCCTGGGGAAGAGGAAATAAATTTAATCTTAATTTGCTAGGATAAATTTCTGTTTTGGAATACATTTTTTAAAATTCACCCTCAATATACATTTGACTATGGAGTTTCAGATATTTTTACCTAAATACAAATCATATTATATGAATGTACATTACTATAATTATTGTAATCTGATGATGATATTATAATTAAATAAAGGAATATAGAGGAGTGGCATTTCTGTAATATGTATTCTGTCTTAATAGGTATATTTTATTTTACTAGAACTTCATTACCTCAGGAAGAGTACCACATTATTGTCGCTTACAGGATATTTTGCATGTAAAATGCCCTTGGGGATGTTCAATAAATTACTGCTAGACCACTTGGCATAATATCTCTCAGTAATATTATAAAATAATTATGGAACATTTCACTTTATTAAATTTCTAACATGTAGTGATGAAATAATCATAAAACTTTCTTACCTTAGATCTAGGACTGAAATAAAATATGATGGCTTTGAAAATTTTAATATATTTTAATAATTTTGTATTTAATAAATGTATATAATATGGCATGTAACATAACTATAATTTGATGATGCTATTTAATACAATTTAAATCTGAAGAAGCATTGTTTTAAATAGAACACTCATACTTTATCATTTATAATAGTGGGTTCTATCAATTTCTAGCAGAATTTGATTGCAAAGTATATTACTTTTGCCTTGAACATAACATTTTCTGAAAGAAACACTTGGAATTTGAAAAATTATTTTTTTTATTTTTTGGAGGAATATGTATGGAGGCATATGAGTATCTCTTGATGAGAAAAATAGATATGTGTGTACGTGTGTGTGACAGGTTAGTTGGCTAGGAATTGATGCTGATGGCTGAATGGAAAGTTGGGATCCAGGGGCTACAAGGTGGTACTTTCTGCATGATATTCTATTATTTACAGTTTTGCTGACTACAACTATATCATCACTTACTCCTATCCATTTAACTAAAACCTCACCTATTTATGGAAAATTATAACATTTACTTTGTCAACTTTTTCTACTTCTAACTGAATGTCTGAAAGGGATTTGAGAATAATTTTAACTTTAATTTTTTCAATTACATGTAATAATCTTTCAAAAATGTTTTCCAAAATTATAATTTCCAAGTTGTCTCCTTCCTTCCCTTCCTTTCCCCCTCCCTAGGGTGGTAAGCAATTTCATCTGGGTTAAATATGTATGATCTTGCAAAACCTGTTTCCATTTTGGTCCTATTGTGAGAGAATACACATATAAAACCAAAATCCAAAAGTTAAAAAAATACATGAACAAATAAAGTGAAAAATAGTATGTTTCAATCTGTATTCAGACTCTATCAGTTTTTTTTTCCCTCTGGAGGTGAATACCATTGTCAGATTTTAAACTTAGATTACATGGCCTAAGTATTCTAACTACTGATGAATTATTTGCCTTAATACAAAGATAGAAACTAGAGGTCTAGGTGGGATGGATATTATCAAGTCAGTTTGCTAGCTCAATTAGCATACATCTCAATCCTGGTCAATTCTTAGAACTCCTTGAGGAGTGTCTGCCAAGTGCCAGTATTCTGGGTTGTTGCCTAAAAAAGCATGTATGTACTTTTAAAACCATTGAATTAAGCAGATTTTGTGCTCTGATATGAAAATATAGAAGCCTGACATGAGTACATGCTCTGAAGAAGGACTATTATCTTTTCTTATGAGCCTGTGTGATTTATCTGACTAAAATGTTTCATAGAAGAGGCATTGAATGCATGCAAGCCCTTGGACAAACAATTTATAAAAACAGAAAAAAAGCAGGATATTATGACCTATAGAATTATGAGAACCAGTGATGCTAATTATTGTGATTAAAGTATCAAAGAACATTCAAATGGAGACATTCTAATATAATCTGTAGAATCTCTACTGGGTATGTGTTTGCTACAGAAAATGTATTCCCAATTTCCCAAATACGTGAATGAACCAAAGCCTTAGATGACATTGTACTATCTGTTTAAATATAGAATGTGTACCCAATTCAAAACTTTTAAAAAACATATAACTTAATTTTTCTTAATTGTTTTTAATTCTAAATTTTGCACAACCAAATGAAGCAAGTATTTCCATATACAAAGAAAAAGAAGATAGTTCACAAATGAAATCACAAATCTCTATGTTTAGCTTACTTTTCTTCATATTTACTATATAAATCCTATTCACACACAGTATAGTAAAAATTAGGCTTAGATCAATATCTCACAAGTTATACCAACATAAGTTCAAAATAGGTTTACGATTTAAACAAAGTGTGAGACTATAAGTCAATTAGATGAACATGGAATAGTATACCTGTCTGAAAGAAAGAATTTTATACCAAGCAAGGGATAGAGAATATTACAGGATGTGAAATGAATAATTTTGATTATATTAAAACAATTTTTGTACAAAAAAAGCAATGCAAGTAAAATTAGAAGGGATGCAACAAAATGGAAAAAAATATAACAAAATTCTTTGACAAAGATATAATTTCTCAAATATAAAAAGAATTTAGATTTATAAAGAATCAAAACATTCCCCAACTGAAAAATGATCAAGGGGTATGAATAGGCAGTTTTCAGATGAGGAAATCAAAACCATAAATACTCATCTGAAAAAATATTCCAAATCCCTACTAATTACAGAAATGCAAATCAAAACAATTCTGAGGTACCACCTTACACAGAAGAATGACCCATATGACAGAAGAATTATACAGAAGAATGACCCATATGACAGTAAAGGAAAATAATAAAATTTTGAGGAGATGTGGCTAAATTGGGACACTAATACATTGCTGGTGAAATTGTGAAATTGATCCAGACATTCTGGAAGGCAATTTGGAATTATGCCCAAAGGGCTTTAAAGAATGCATGTCCTTTGATACAGCAATACCACTACTAGGTTTGTATCCCAAAGAGACAAAAAATAAGAAAGATTATCTTTTTACAAAAATATTTCTAGCTTCAATTTCTGTAGTATTAAAAAGTTGGAAAATGAGATGTCTTTCAATTAGGGAATGGATGGTGATGGAATACTATTGTTCAATGAGGAATGGTGAACTGCTTGATTTTTATAAGAACTGACAAGACCTATATGAACTAATGTATAGTGAAATAAGCAGAACCAGGAGAACATTTTACCGAGTAACTGAAACACTGTGGGATGATCAAATGTGATTGACTCTGCTACTATACAATGACACAGGACAATTCTGACGGAATTATGAGAAAGAATGCTATCTACATCTGAATAAAGAACTGTTAAAGTAGAAATTCAAATGAAAACATATGATTTATCACTTGTTTATATGGGTATAATGATTTGCACATTTGATTTTTAAAAGATAACTCTATTAAAATGAATAATATGGGAGACTTCCAGATAAGATGGTAGCTTAGAGAAAGCTAAAGTTCAGATCTCTGGAAACCCTTCCTTACAGATCTCAAACTGTATGTTCCTAGGGCACCGAAATTCAAAGCAAACAACAGCATAGACCCCAGGAACCCTCCTCCTGGACCTGAATCAAAAGGTACAGCCTCCCAAAAGCCAGAACCCAAGATCACTAGGATCTAAGGGGTGGGCAGAAGGAAGGTCCCAGGACCCATTCCCCCCAACCCAGACCACTGAGTCCGAGGCAGCAACTGAAACCTCAGAGCCTGCAAAAGGAACTCAGGGCCAGCTATTCTGAAGGCCGCATCCTGAAAACAACCTGAATCAGTGTGAGGGCACCCAACACAGAAAGCAGGGAAACAGAAAGAGAAGGGGGGGAACCTGTAGCCCCCTGGCTGAATCCTTCCATCTGAGTCTCACAGAAGGTACCTGCATCAGGGAAAACTCAATCCAACCCAGCTGAAGTTAATCCTATCTGGAGCCCTCGGAGCTGTGAGAAGTCACGGCCCCTCCCTCTCAGAGTGCAGGTTCTTCTGACCTGCAAAGGCACTGAGATACCTTGGGGACAGTGCCATTCCAGGCTCAGAGTGTGGAAGTAAGGCAACGAAAAAGCATTGGGAGGGAACTGAGAGCAGTAACACCGCAAACCCTGTGCTTCCCCGGGAAGACAAAACAACAACTGCATAGAACGGACAATTTGCCTAGGGCTAAAGCCTCTGAACACCAGACAGAGATAAGAAAAGCTAGTCCTCCCCACTCAGATAGAGATGGCAAACATCACAAAAAAGCCTCAAAATACCAAGAAAAACAAGAAGGGGGCAAATTTGGACACATTTTATGGAGCAAAAATACAAAATATAGAGGAGATAAAAGAGGAAACACAAGCAAATGCCCTGAAACCTTCCAAAGGAAATGGAAACTCTCCACAAACTCATGAAGAATTTGAATCAGAAATGATCAAAAAGATGGAAGCCTTCTGGGAGAAAAAGTGGGAAATAATGCAAAAGAAATTCATGTATCTACAAAACCGGTTTGACCAAACAGAAAAGGAAAACCAGGCTTTAAAGGTCAGAATCAGGCAACTAGAAGACAACGAGCATGTAAAAGAGCAAGAATTAATAAAGCAATGCCAAAAGACCAAGAAATTAGAAGAGAACATAAAATATCTCACTGACAAGGTCATAGACTTGGAACATAGAGGGAGAAGAGATAATTTAAGAATAATTGGAATACCAGAAAAGCCAGAAATAAACAGCAAACTCGACATCATAATACAAGATATAATCAAAGAAAATTGACCAGAGATCCTAGAACAAGGGGACAATACAGGCACTGAAAGAATTCACAGAACCCCCTCTACACTATATCCCCAAAAGAAAACTCCCAGGAATGTAATTGACAAATTCCAAAGCTTTCAAGCAAAAGAAAAAATCTTACCAGAAGCCAGAAAAAGATAATTTAGATATAAAGGAATGCCAATCAGGGTCACACAAGACCTTTCAAGTGCCACTCTGAATGACTATAAGGCATGGAACATGATTTTCAGAAAGGCAAGAGAGCTGGGCCTTCAACCAAGAATCAGCTATCCAGCAAAACTGACTATATACTTCCAAGGGAAAGTATGGGCATTCAACAAAATAGAAGATTTCCAAGTTTTTGCAAAGAAAAGACCAGAGCTCTGTGGAAAGTTCGATATCAAAAAAATAAGTGCATGGAATACCTGAAAAGGTAAATATGAAGGAAAGGGAAAAGGAGAAAAATGTTATCTTTTTCTTTTATTCAAACTCTCTTCTAAAATGACTATATTTATATCAATCTATGTATATTACATGTGGAGAAAATGTAATGTGTAAATAGGGAGAAAAGAAAAACCAAATAGAATAATCTTTCTCACACAAAGATTCACACAGGATGGGGAGGGGAAGAAAACTCCTATAAGAAAGAGAGGAAGAGAGTTTTCACTTAAACCTTACTCTCAGGGAAATCAACTCTGAGAGGGAAGAACATCCAAATCCATTGGGATCTTGAATTCTATCTTACCCAACAGGGGTAGGGAGAAGGGAAAACCAAGAGGGGAATGGGGGAGGGAACACAAAAAAGGGAGGGAAGAAGAGGGGGAGGGGGAGGGAACAAAAAGGGAGGGGCTAGAAAGGGAAACATATCAAGGGAAGGGACAAGGGGGACTCGTTTAAAGTATATCACTGGATTAAAAGGTAGAGCTGAAGAAGAAAAGTTAGAATTAGGGAAGGATATCAAAATGCCAGGGAGTCCACAAATGACAATCATAACTTTGAACGTGAATGGGATGAACTGACCCATAAAATGTAGATGAATAGCAGAATGGATTAGAATCCAAAACCCTACCATATGTTGTCTTCAAGAAACACACATGAGGCAGGTAGACACCCACAAGGTCAGAATTAGAGGATGTAGTAAGACCTTCTGGGCCTCAACTGACAGAAAGAAGTCAGGAGTGGCAATCATGATATCTGATGAAGCCAAAGAACAAATAGACTTGATTAAAAGGGTAAGGGAAGGTAATTATATTTTGTTAAAAGGGACTTTAGGTAATGAGGAAATATCACTAATCAACATGTATGCACCAAATGGTATACCACCCAAATTTCTAAGGGAGAAACTAGGAGAATTGAAGGAAGAAATAGACAGTAAAACCATATTAGTGGGAGACTTGAACCAACCATTATCAAATTTAGATAAATCAAATAAAAAAATGAATAAGAAAGAGGTAAAAGAAGTGAATGAAATCTAAGAAAAATTAGAATTAATAGACATATACAGAAAAATAAATAGGGACAAAAAGGAAAACACCTTCTTCTCAGCACCACATGGCACATTCACAAAGATTGACCATACAGTAGGAAATAGAAACATGGCATAAAAATGCAGAAAAGCAGAAATAATAAATGCAGCCTTTCCAGATCACAAGGCAATAAAAATAATGATCAGTAATTGTACATGGAAAACCAGATCAAAAATTAATTGGAAATTAAACAACATGATATTCCAAAATAATTTAGTTAGAGAAGAAATCATAGAAACAATAATTTCATCAAGGAAAATGACAATGGCAAGACATTCTTTCAAACCTTTTGGGATGCAGCCAAAGCAGTAATGAGAGGTAAATTCATATCCCTGAGTGCATATATAACAAACTAGGGAGAGCAGAGATCAATGAATTGGAAATGCAAATAAAAAAACTTAAAAGTGACCATATTAAAAACCCCCAGAAGAAAACCAAACTAGAAATCCTAAAAATAAAAGGAGAAATTAATAAAATCGAAAGTGATAGAAGTATTGATTTAATAAATAAGACAAGAAGTTGGTACTTTGAAAAAACAAACAAAATAGACAAAGTACTGGTCAATCTAATTAAAAAAATGAAAGAAGAAAAGCAAATTAACAGCATCAAGAATGAAAAGGGGGACCTCACCCAGATGAAGAAGAAATTAAGGCAATCATTAAAAATTACTTTGCCCAATTATATGGCAATAAATACACCAATAGAGATGACATGGATGAGTACATACAAAATACAAACTCTCTAGACTAACAGAAGAAGAAATAGAATTCTTAAATAATCCCATATTAGAAAATGAAATCCAACAGGCCATCAAAGAACTCCCTAAGAATACATCCCCTGGGCTCGACGGATTCACAAGTGAATTCTATCAAACATTCAGTGAACAGTTAATCCCAATACTATACAAACTATTTGACATAATAAGCAAACAGGGAGTTCTACCAAACTCCTTTTATGACACAAACATGGTAGTGATTCCAAAATCAGGCAGGTCAAAAACAGAGAAAGAAAACTATAGACCAATCTCCCTAATGAATATAGATGCAAAAATCTTAAGTAGAATACTATCAAAAAGACTCCAGCAAGTGATTAGAAGGGTCATCCACCCTGATCAAGTAGGATTTATACCAGGGATGCAGGGCTGGTTCAATATTAGGATAACCATCCACATAATCGATATATCAACAAGCAAACCAACAAAAGTCACATGATTATTTCAATAGACCCAGAAAAAGCCTTTGATAAAATATAACATCCATTCCTTTTAAAAACACTAGAAAGCATAGGAATAGGAGTATCGTTCCTAAAAATAATAAACAATATATATCTAAAACCATCAGCTAATACCATCTGCAATGGGGATAAACTAGATGCATTCCCAATAAGATCAGGAGTGAAACAAGGATGCCCATTATCACCTCTACTATTTGACATTGTACTAGAAACACTAGCAGTATCAATTAGAGAAGAAAAAGAAATTGAAGACATCAAAATAGGCAAGGAGGAGACCAAGTTATCGCTCTTTGCAGATGACATGATGGTCAAGATGACATGATGACAAGAATCCTAGAGATTCAACCAAAAAGCTAATTGAAATAATCAACAACTTTAGCAAAGTTGCAGGTTACAAAATAAACCCGCATAAGTCATCAGCATTTCTATACATCTCCAACACAGCTCAGTAGCAAAAAGTAGAAAGAGAAATCCAATTCAAAATTACCTTAGACAAAATTAAATACCTAGGAATCAATCTCCTGAGACAAGCACAGGAACTATGTGAACACAAACTACAAAACACTCTCCACACAAATAAAACTAGACTTGAGCAATTGGAAAAACATTAACTGCTCATGGGTAGGACAAGCCAATATAGTAAAAATGGCCATCCTACCCAAACTTATTTATCTATTTAGTGCCATACCCATGGAAATTCCAAAAAAATTCTTTACTAATTTAGAAAAAAACAGAACAAAGTTCATTTGGAATAACAAAGGATCAAGGATATCCAGGGAAATAATGAAAAAAAAAATACAAAGGAAGGGGGCCTTGCAGTCCCAGATCTCAAACTATATTACAAAGCAGCAGTCATCAAAACATTTTGGTACTGGCTAAAAGACAGAAAGGAGGATCAGTGGAATAGACTTGGGGCAAGTGACCTCAGGAAGACAATATATGATAAACCCAAAGATCCCAGCTTTTGGGATAAAAGTCCACTATTCAATAAAAACTGCTGGGAAAATTGGAAGACAGTGTGGGAGAGATTAGGTTTGGAACAACACCTCTCACCCTACCCCAAGATAAATTCAAAATGGGTGAATGACTTGAACATAAAGAAGGAAACTATAAGTAAATTAGGCAAACACTGAATGGTATACATGTCAGACCTTTGGGAAGGAAGACTTTAAAACCAAGCAAGACATAGAATGAGTCACAAAATGTAAAATAAATAATTTTGACTACATCAAATTAAAAAGCTTTTGTACAAACAAAACCAATATGACTAAAATCAGAAGGAAAACAAAAAATTGGGAAGCAATCTTCATAAAAACCTCTGACAAAGGTTTAATTACTCAAATTTACAAAGAGCTAAATCAATTGTACAAAAAGTCAAGACAGTCTCCAATTGATAAATGGGCAAGGTACATGAACAGTCAGTTCTCAGCCAAAGAAAACAAAACTGTTAATAAGCACATGAAAAAGTGCTCTACATCTCTTATAATCAGAGAGATGCAAATCAAAACAACTCCTAGGTATCACCTCACACCTAGCAGATTGGCTAACATGACAGCTAATGTAATGAATGCTGGAGGGGATGTGGCAAAGTAGGGACACTAATTCATTGCTGGTGGAGTTGTGAATTGATCCAACCATTTTGCAGGGTAATTTGGAGCTATGCCCAAAGGGCGATAAAAGACTGTCTGCCCTTTAATCCAGCCATAGCACTGCT
Organism: Monodelphis domestica; assembly: GCF_027887165.1. Taxonomy (NCBI): domain Eukaryota; kingdom Metazoa; phylum Chordata; class Mammalia; order Didelphimorphia; family Didelphidae; genus Monodelphis; species Monodelphis domestica. The sequence goes on along the minus strand of NC_077234.1, from coordinate 104,278,461 downwards.
GGGTTTGTACCCCAAAGATATAATAAGGAAAAAGACTTGTACAAGAATATTCATAGCTGTGTTCTTTGTGGTGGCCAAAAATTGGAAAAAAATTTTTGGGATGCCCTTCAATTTGGGAATGGCTGAAAAAATGGTGGTATATGTTGGTGATGGAATATTATTGGGCTAAAAGGAATAATGAAGTGGAGGAATTCCATGGAGACTGGAACCACCTCCAGGAAGTGATGCAGAATGAAAGGAGCAGAACCAGGAAAACATTGTGCACAGAGACTGATTCATTGTGGTACAATCAAAGGTAATGGACTTCTCCATTAGGATCAATGCAATGTCCCAGAACAACTTGCAGGGATCTAAAAAACACTATCCACAAGCAGAATATAAACTGTGGGAGTAAAAACACTGAGGAAAAGCAACTGCTTGACTACAGGGGCTGAGGGTAAATGACTGAGGAGAGACTCTAAATGAATACTCTAGTGCAAATACCAACAACATGGAAATGGGTTCGAATCAAGAACACATGTGAAACCCAGTGGAATCACTCGTTGGCTATTGGGGGGGAGGAAAAGAAAATGATCTTTGTCTCTAATTAATAATGCTTGTAAATGATCAAATAAAAATTATTAAAAATGAATAATATGGAAATAAGGTTTGAATGATAATATATGTAAATTGCCTTTCAACCCTGGGAGGGGAAAGTAATGGGGGAAGACAACCAATATCACGTAAACATGGGGAAAAAAGTAAAATTTTTAAAAATCCCATCCACTAGTGTTCTGGCTCCTCCTACCCTCCCTCTATCACAAAAGATATCATCAAGTCAGCCAATATGTACATATGAATTCTTTCATATTTTACCTTTCTGTTCACTTTCTGGAGGTAACATTCATGAATTTTTCTTCCAACATTAATTCTGAGGCTCTGTATAATGTTCTCCTGATTCTACTCATTTTGCTGTTCAGTATCTCATGTAGTTCTTTGCAAGTTTTTTTAAATCAATCTGTTCAGTGTTTCTTATGATGCAGTAGCACTCCATCATACTCATATTTCAGAATTTGTTCAGCCATTCTTCAACTGTGGAGTATTTTCCTAGTCCCGAATTCTTTGTCATCACAAAGAGAGCCAATATAAATATTTTGGAACATATAAATTCTTATCCTCTTTCCTAGATATCCTTGGGAAACAGATCCAATGCTGCATCTAAGGGTATGCACAATTTTATACTTCTCTGATTTTAATTCCAAATTCATCTCCAAAATGGTTGAATAAGTTCATAGCTGCACCAATGGTGCAGTAGTGTACTTGTTTTTCCACAGCTCCTCCAACAACAACTTGTCCTTTTGCCATTTTAGTCAATCTAATGGATGTGAGGTGGTATCTCAGAATTTCTTTGGTTTGATTTTTTTCTAATATGATTTAGAACTTTTATATATATATATCTATACATTGCTTCTTCATATCTTTAGCTCATTTATCAATTTGGGGATGATTCAGTCTTATAAATTTGACAAAATTCTCAATATATTTTAGATATGAGACTTCTATCTGCAAAAATGTTTTCTTAATTTTCTGTTTTCCTTCTAATCTTGGCAGCATTTAATTTGTACAAAAAATTCAATTGAATATACTTAAAACTATACATTTTACATTTTACAATGTTCTTTATCTATTATAGACTCATACATTTATTCTCCTATCCATAAATCTGATAGATACTATCTTCTCTGTTCTTTTAATTTATATAGAGTATATATAAATATATAAATATAAATAGAGTATGTCCTTTAAGGTTTAGATCATTTATCTATTTTGATCTTATCTTAGTGAATGGTATACAATTTTGGTCTATACCTTCTTTCTGCCAAACTAGTTTCCAGTTATCCCAATAATATTTACCAGGGATTTTCTTTGCCCAATGGATGTATTCTTACATCAAATACAAGATTACTATAATCTTTTGCTGCTATTTGTTGTATGTCTATTCTGTTTCACTGTTCTACTTCTCTATTTCTTAGACAGTACCAGATAGTTTTAATAATTTTTGCTTTACAATGCCTCTAGACTTCCTTCCTTTACATTTTTTATTAATTTCTTTGATATTCCTTATCTTTTATTTTTCCAATTGAATTTTATTTTTTTCTAACTGGATAAAATATATATTTTTTGGTAATTGGGATGGCATTGAATTGTTAGATCAGTTTAGATAGGATTCTCATTTTAATAATATTAGCTCTACCAATCCATGAGCAAATAATATTTCTCCAATTATTTAAATCTTTTAGTTTTGGTAACCATGAATCTAACTCCAAACTCCCTCCCTCCAACAATTATTAAATAGCAATGTATTCACTTAAATTTAGACAATAGGATAGAGTCATCCATAAAAAGTAGAAAGTGTGTCATCATGTTTCTATAGTTTTATGGAACTGTCTTCATTATTAACATAATAATGAATAATTTAAACATGTGTTCTACCAAGTCATTCAAAGATAACTTGTTTAGAAAAGGGTGGTGAAATGGAGGAAGGAGCTAGGACAATATTATATTTTATTTTGGAGCCCAGGAAGATTAACTGTTTAATAAAGGAAGACAACTGGTCCTGGGAAAGATTAGGTTAGGGACATAAAATCTGACAAATATATATGGTAGTTAGGAAGACAATGAGGACTCTTACTTGATGTTTTATTGAACCCATTTTGGTAGGAGTTATAGCCTCAGAATAAGACCTGATGGCTTTTTTTTTTATCTCAATGAAATTAGATAAGAGAAGAAAGGAGAAGATAAAGAAGAATTGTTTCTACTAAAAATATAAATGACAATAGGACCAAGAACTAAACCTGAAGAAAATTAGTTCCTATGTGAAGTTAAGTTTTGACAGAGATAAAGGATTATTCTGATGAATATCAATGATGTTATCATGAAATAAAGAGAAGCAATAAAGAGTAGCACATAAAGAGATAAACAGATTCTGGAAAAAAAATGAATTCAAATGCTACCTCTGACATATTATCTGTGTGACCCTATAGGGAACTTTGTATAATTATAAATAATAAATAACCATTTTTTTGTGGAAGGAGTTCACACTTTGGGAAATACCTTATACCAATAGAATATAATTCCTGAGAATTGCTTATTCATTCTAAAAGATGGAGGATTGTAGCAAAATGGCCAACATCATGATTAACCATTTATCCCATATTATGAAATTTCCTCCTTTCTCCTTCAAATTTTTTGTTTCATTTCCAACTTTCTAATTTCTCATAATAATAAAGAAAAAGAGGCATACCTACTGTCCATCAATACAAGCAATCAAGCTCTCATTTTATGTGTTTGATATAATTTCTTGTCATTTGACTTAGTTTAAGCAATCACATATATCTCTTGGTCATCCAACCCCCTTAATTAGCTCTAGCTTATCTTTTAGATTTATTTAAATTTTTCCAACTCAAAAGAAAAGCATCCCCTAGATATGTATATATATATATATATATATATATATATATATATATATATATATATATATATATATATATATATAAACCAGTCATAATGCCAAGATAATACACATATTATACAGTAGTAGGGAGGAAAGAGCACTGGTCTTGGCCTCAAAAAAATAGCTGGTTTTAATTCCCTATCCACCATGAGTATATACTGTTATGTTAGAAATTAATCTGGTATATATTGATGTCAATAGATATTGACAACCTATCACTGATAGGGCGATTCAGTCAGTGGAGGTAGAAGCATTTGTTAGACTGACTGGCATACTATTAATTCTGCTGGAGACAGGTTACAAAAAACGCTATTTATTAAAGTAATTTAGAAGGATCAGGGACAGGAAAAGGAAATATAGATAGGTAGGAGATATATTGCCCTTGTAGTGATTATAATAGTGGAAGACTTAAATTGTTGTAGATAAAAGAGTGGATGAGTAAGTTGTGACTGCAGGAAATATGTTTTCACTACAGTGTCTTATTTTTAAATCAATATATAAGGTGGTTGCCAGGGAAATATTCCCAATTATGAAATATACCCAAGTCAACTGGGTTTTATAGAGATTTTAATTAATTATACAATGAGGAATTAAAGAAAGAGAGAGAAAAGGAATTAATGAGAAAGGGATAAGCAGGCCCTAGCCAGTCCTAGCCAACCCAAGCCTAAGCCCTAAGAGCAAAGATCAATAAGTCCTTAATCACTCGCCACAAGATTTGTCCAAGCAAGGATTCTAGTGACACCAGGCCAACATCATTTCAGCTGCCTTCACCAGCTCAATCCTTCAATCTGAAATGTCCCGGAGAGAGTCTCGAGAGAGACCCTTCAAGGCAGCCTTTCCCAGCTGACTGTTCTCTAGAGAGAGCTTTTCATCTCCTTTTAAAGGGAATTTTCTCCTTTGTCACCTCCCCTAAATTCTTACATCTACCAATCACAGTAGATATTTTTCAAAGGACAGACCATTCTTAGTTCACACCTAAGAAGGTGTGGATTTTTGAGTAATTCACACCAGGAAAGCTCTGAGTAAGTTTCTCAGCTCTTTGTTCCTTATAAATTCACAAGTTGCTTGACCTTTATAGGTACTTAGCACCCCTTTGTATTAGTTCTAAAAATAGGCATGGCTTTAAGTATTTCATTGTTCAGCAAGGAGTTTTCTCCCCTAAAGCAGACTTAAGTACAGGTGGAGTAGAGGTCTCACATTTCTGATCTAAGTAGAGTTCACTTCCCAAATGGGGAATGGTCTTAACCCAATCTTATGAAGTACAGTCTGGGAATTTTTAAGGTTCACACCCTAAAACTACAAAATCTAAAATTAGCCCAGAACCCAATCTTTGCCACAAGGGAAGTCTTCTTAATCACCAAGGGTGATTCTCCTTAATACTATTCTCAACAGGCTAACTAAACCGCAAAATCTGACTATCTACCTTATTCTGATATATGTTTATAATTATTCATCTACTTTAACTGTAATTAAATAAATTGTATTCTCTAACTGATCCTGAATGGCAGTTAGAGATCAAAAATGGCTTTCTCTCACTCTTCATAGCAGGTATCAGATCTCATGCCCATTCAGTAAGAGCCAAACAGCTACTCCTATAAACAGCAGCTTCTCTCTTTCAGGAAAACAGCTATTCACTCCAACAATTCTCTTCCCACCTTTCAAGTTAGCATTCCAAGTCAAGTCTCTTCCCTCTTCTCAGCAGAATCTCAGTAAAACTCTCCAAATACCTCCTCTCTGAGAATCTGCTTCCCAAAGAGTGACCAGTATTACTAACTTCTCTCTACTGGGGGATTCTGGGAATTCCTTTTAAGGAACTCAACAAACTTTCTTCCCTCTGATGAAGGAGTCCAGGTAATATGTAAACCTTCTCTATATTAAAATCCTTATTTCTACCTAGGACTTATTCTTTAATGAAGCTAATTAACTAATTAATCTTTATAATACACAGGAACAATTTCCAAATTCTGAGTCTTGTTTTCTTAATCTAACTACTGGCATAATGTCTCTAAGTTTTATCATTAAGTTTGTTATCAAGTTTAAATCAGATAATGTTTGTGATGCATTTTGCAAAACATGAAGTGCTAGGTAAGTTTCAGTAATTCTCATGTACCTACTGTCTCATCTCTCTTTCCCCATTATAGTTTTTTCTACATTTTATATGTGACAGTCATGATTACTATGCCAAGTTAGTAAGAAGATAGGCTGTTAAGTCATTACCTTTTTTGGGTGTTTGGCTACCCTCTCTCATTGGGTGTTACTTTTTTCCTAGTTATCCACCAAAGGAAAGAATAGTTTACTTTGAAAATAAACATAAAAATAAATGGCAAATGACCACCATAATTCCCAGCTATTTAGCTAGCCATACTTATTGAATTCTTCATTTAGAGAATATTCAGTGAAAATATTTCCTTTGACCAGTAAAATTGTAAGAAAAGAATAACTTTATTTTGTAACTGTGTTCCTATTTGTTGATATGATGCTTCCAAAATGCCATCATTTTTAAATGACCTTTCTCTCCTCCTCATTTCCTCCTCTTATCCCTCCCCACAGCTATTTGAATCCTAACAATTTGGATCTTTATAAAATTTCTGACATATATCTTTTTTAGAAAACCAGTGGTTAATACATTAAAGTCTCTTTACTAGTATTTTATTTGAGGTTTTTGCATCTATGTTCATTAAGGAGATTTGTCTGTAGTTTTCTTTTTCTATGTTTGGTCTTCCAGGTTTGGGAATCAGTACCATATTTATGTCATAAAGTGAACTTAGTAAGACTCCTTTTGCTTATTTAGTAAAATAATTCATGCAGTATGGGGATTAGTTGTTCTTTAAATGATTGATAGAATTCACTCGTGCATCCATCAGGCCTTGGAGATTTTTCTTGGGGACTTCCTTGATGTCTTGCCAGATTTCTTTTTCTGAGATGGGATTATTTAAGTATTCTATTTCCTCTTTAGTTAATCTAGGCATTTTATATTTTTGTAAATACTCGTCCATTTCCCCTAGATATTATCATATTTATTACCATATAATTGGGTATAGTAGCTCTTAATAATTGTCTTAATTTTCTTTTCAGTAGAGGTGAGATTATACTTTTCATTTTTGATACTATTAATTTTATTCTCTTCTTTTTTATTAGATTTATCAGTACTTTATCTATTTTATTATTTTTTGAAGTACCAGCTCCTGATCCTATTTATTAAATTAATAGGTCTTTTAGGTTTAATTTGATTAATTTCTCCTTTAATTTGTAAGATTTCCAATTTATATTTTATATAGGGTTTTTTTTTAATTTGTTCTTTTTCTAATTTTTTAAAGTTGCAATCCCTATTCATTGATCTTCTCCCTCTGTTTGTTGATATAGGCACTCAGTGATATAAATTTTTCCCCTGAGTACTGTTTTGGTCATAACCCATAGATTTTGAAAGGATGTCTCCTCATTGTCATTCTCTTTAATAAAGTTCATGATTGTTTCTATGATTTGGTTTTTGACCCAAAGAGTTTTGAAGAATTAGATTATTTAGTTTCTAATTAATTTTAAATTTGTTTTTCATGGACCCTCATTAATTATAATTTTATCACATTATGATCTGAAAAAGTTGCATTTATTGTTTCTGCTTTCTGCATTTGTTTGCAATGTTTCTATGCCCTAGTACATGGTCAATTTTTGTATATGTATCATGTACTATTGAGAAAGTATATTCCTTTTTATCTCCATTTAATTTTCTTCAACTATCTATTAATAGCTCTAATTTTTTTAAATATTTAATTCACTTCCCTTCTGTCTAATTTATTTTTGGATTCAATTTATCTAGTTCTTAAAAGGGAAGATTGAGGTCCTCCACTAATATGGTCCTATTATCTATCTGCTTCTTAAGCTACTTTAGTTTCTCCTTTAGAAATCTAGATGTTACACATTTTGATGTTTACTTCACTATTTATAGTATCTTTTAGCAAAATTTAATTTCCTTCCTTATCTCTTTTAATCTGATCAGTTTCTTCTTTAGCTTTATTTGGTATCATGATTGCTACTCCTCCTTTTTTTTTTTTTTTTGCTTTAGTTGATACATAATAAATTCTGCTCCAGCTTTTTAGCTTGACTCTGTGTGTGACCCTGCCTTAAATGTGTTTCTTGTAAACAACATATAGTAGGATTTGGGTTTTTAATCCACTCTGTTATCCACTTCCATTTTATCAGTGAGTTCATTCCATTCACATTCAGTGTTATGATTACTAACTTTAATCTATCATATTATCCCCTTTAGATACTGCTCTATTCCCTTTCACTCTGTTCCTCCTCACCAGAATTTTGCATTTTTCCAGACAGCCCTACTTCTCCTCCCCCTCCAATTACCTCCCTCTTCCCTTGTCTTCTTCCCCTTCTACTTCTCTGTAGGGTGATAGAACTCTATACCCCATTGAGTATTCCTGTTTTACCCTCTCTGAGCCAATTATGATGATAGTAAAGTGTTAGCATTACCTGTCACCATTCTTATCTTTCCCTCTCTAAGATGATATTAATTTTGTAGTGATATTTTAATATCAGTTGGAGATGATTCTCATGGTGATTTGGAGTTGCTCTGGTTTACTCCATCATCTTTGCCCCATCCCTGGAAGTCCTGGTTAATACATTATAAATTAGGATAAGCATCTCACATCCGGAAGACAGGCTCACACACTTTCAAAAGTAAGGGAGAAAAAAAATAGAGAGTAGTTGAGGAAATATCACCTTCCAACCCCAACTAGAGAAGATTTTAGCATTCAGTCTTTTCAATCAAACTTGAAACTCATCTGGTATTGATAATCTGATTGAAACTTCTTTCTTAAATCCATATGAGCTACTGCTTCTCACTCACTGCTTTGAGTTCTCACAGTGTGTCAACTTCTCTCTTTTAAATCCAAAGAGTGAAATGAGTAGAACCTGTTAGTTAGGGCTAGGGCCTCCAACAATTCCCAAATCAGGACAACCATCTTGATAAAAGAGACAGTAGTAGATTTCTGTTTAAAATCATAGGCATCCATCCCTAGCTTCTTTATTTTTCAGTGATAAATGGAAAATGTGTGATCAGTTCAACGGTATATATGGTATGAGAGGTTTAGACTTCCAATACACTAGACATCACTCATTTTTCCCCTCTTCATTTTACAGGTCAAGAAACTGGTGTTCAGGTATGTGAAGTGATATGCTCAAGATCTGACTGGCTATAAATATCAAAGCAAAGATTTGGAGTCAAACCATCTGATTACTATGTTAAAAAATCCCCCCAAAACCTTCCTTATAGTCAATACTGTCTTTTGGTTCTAAGGCATTAGAGTGGTAAGGGCTAGTAAATGAAGATTAAGTGACTTGCCCAGGGTCACACAGCTAGGAATATTGGAGGCCAGATTTCAACCCAGGATCTCCTGTCTCTAGCCCTACCTCTCAATCCTTTGACCTACCTAGCTGACTCCTACTAAATTATTATTGTTATGGATATTGTTAACTGCATAAGAATGGACATTTTTTATTCAATTCCTTGCAATCTAACTTCCCTTATACCCCAACTGCTATTATAGTTAGACTTTGAGACATTGAAAAGAAACTATGATTAAGGGAAAATAATCACCTTGAACCTTTCTTCGCAAAGGCTAACTACTTAGCAATTAGTATTACCTATTCCTTCTATAGGAACGAGTTATATCCCCACTAGGAGCTCCATAATCTGTCATCTATACATTTCTATTATATTTAAGATATTGTGTCTCAGAAACTGATTCTCTGACCTAAAGAGAGATCAGCATAGTAAACCTGTCTTTACCCCTTCCAATTTGGTTTTCCAGCAATTCAATTTATGGATGAATAATCGCTTTCAAAATTTTTTTTTTCTTTTAAGAATTCCTTTTCAAGTTTTGGTCAGAAGAGATGATCTCTGAGATCCGTTTCAGTTCTAGAATTCTGTGATTCTGGATTTTCAAAGGTTTAAAAATGAAAGCATGTGTGAATTGATTTTCTAAAAGTCAGTTCTCTAAATACATCATGTTTAATGCTTAAGAGAAAAGATGGAAAGTGAGAGTATTTTACATGTGTTTCCCCATCTTGTCACATTTCAGAAGACACATTTAATCAATGAGAGGGCTGTTCCAAAACACCCTTTGGGTAAAAGATAAACAAACAAAACATTTGCCTTCTGGGTTATGTCATTCCACATAACTAGTTACTGGATTGCTAACAGTTGGCCTAATTAATGTGGGCAGAGTGCAACAGAGCAATCCAGTGCCTTCTAGTGAAAGACTTTGGGAGCTTCCCATTGTCTGCCTTTGATTAGAAGTAAGGCTGAATAACGACTATTTAGCTAGAGTATGCTAATAAAGAATGATCAGATCATGAGAAAATAAGCTGCTAAAGAATCTGTTTCCAGGAAGGTCAGAAATGAGTAAATTTGAGGTGAAATGTAAGCCTGTATATTGGTCAGATCAATGTTAAACACCTAAAGGTTAGGCATACTTAGGAAGATACACAAATCGGTTCAAAGGAATTGCTTCAAATGGCTCCCATTGCTCAAGGAACTTTGTCATAGAAGTTTAGATCAACTCTGGTCAATATTTGTTTGAGGATCACTTTTTGAAAATTTATGTTTTGTTTTTATATTGACAACATATGCAGATTTCTCCTTGATGAAACCTCTTAGTGAGAGGTTTCAAGTAACAAAGTAAAATAGCTATTTCACATCTGTAGTATCCTTTTACCTTACTGTTTTATTTTAAGAAAATTTATTTTTGCTCCCTTCTACCTCAAAAACACTAAAAAGAATAAGAAAACAAACAAAAAATTCCTTCTAACAGTATGTAAAGTTATAGAAATTGCCTGAAAAATCTATATCAGAAAAAAATATATTTCAAACCATACCCTAATCCAAGATTTCATAATGGATAGCATAGTTATCACTGGTCCTCTGAAATAATGATTACTGATTTGATCACAGTTCTTATACTTTTCAAAGTTTTTTTTTTGTTATTTTATTGTATTGTTTTTCTATAAATCATTATCTTGGTTCCTCTGATTTTATTCTTTATTAGTTCATAAAATTCTTGAAATTATTTATTTTTATGATGTTAATGTTATAGATCATTAGTTTTTAGTTCTTACTTTGCTATGCATCAGTTCATATAAGCCTTTCCTTATACTTTTTGTCTATACTCTTTTTTTTTAAACCCTTACCTTCCATTGTAGAAGTAGAAAAATGGTATGGGCTAGGTAATTGCGGTTAAGTGACTTTCTGAGGCTCACATGACTTTGAGGTGTCTGAGGCCAAATTTGAACCCAGGACTACCTATTAGCAGGTTTATCTACTAAGACACCTAGCTGCCCTATAGCTTTATTTCTTAGAACACAAAAGTTGATCATATTCATATACTGCAAATTATTCAGCCTTTCTTCATTTGAAAATACCTTATCAAAGCCTGATCAAAAATGTAAAATCAATAACTTTGATTACATCAAATTAAAAAGGTTTTATACAAACAAAACAAATGCATCCAAAATTAGAAGGGAAACAAGAAATTGGGAAACAATCTTCATTACAAAAACTTCTGACAAAGGTCTAATTACTCAAATTTATAAAGAGCTAAACCAGTTGTACAAAAAAATCAAGCCATTCTCCATTTGAAAAATTGGCAAAGGACATGAATAGGCAATTTTCAATCAAAGAAATCAAAGCTATTAATAAGCACATGAAAATGTTCTAAATCTCTTATAATCAGAGAGATGCAAATCAAAACAACTCTGAGGTATCACCTCACACCTAGCAGATTGGCTAACATGACAGCAAAGGAAAGTAATGAATGCTGGAGGGGATGTGGCAAAGTTGTGATATTAATGCATTGCTGGTGCAGTTGTGAATTGATCCCACCATTCTGGAGGGCAATTTGGAACTATGCCCAAAGGGAAATAAAAGAATGTCTGCCCTTTGATCCAGCCATAACACTCCTGGGTTTGTACCCCAAAGAGATAATAAGGATACAAGAATAAGGTACAAGAATATTCATAGCTGCACTCTTTGTGGTGGCCAAAAAATGGGAAATGAGGGGGGGGGGATGCCCTTCAATTGGAGAATGGCTGGACAAATTGTGGTATATTTTGGTGATGGAATACTATTGTGCTCAAAGGAATAACGAAGTGGAGGAATTCCATGGAGACTGGAACCACCTCCAGGAATGGATGCAGAGAGATGAGCAGAACCAGGAAAACATTGTACACAGAGACTGATACACTGTGGTACAATTTAATGCAATGGACTTCTTCATTAGTGGCAATGCAGTGATCCTGAACAACCTGGAGGAATCTAGGAGGAAAACCATTATCCACATCCAGAGGAAACACTGCGGGAGTAAAAACACTGAAGAAAAACAATTGCTTGATCACATGGGTTGAAGGCATATTGTTGGGGATGTAGACTCTAAATGATCATCTTAGTGCAAACAACAACATGGAAATAGGTTCTGATCAAGGAAACAAGTAATACCCAATGAAATTGCGTGAATTTTTGGAGGGGAAGGAGGGAAACAATGTTATTATCGTAACCAAGGAATAATGTTCTAAATTGACTAAATAAACTTATTCAAATAAAAAAAATAAAAGGAGAAAACTCTAGTGTAAACAAAAGAGCCTGACCAATATTCTGAAATGACTCATTATCCCTAGGTCTTAAGCATCAGATAATATTGCAGTTTTTTCTTTTGGAAAATATTAAAATTTCTTGGAGAATACAGGCACCTTCGTCCTATAGACTCTTTTGGGAAAGATTCTAATCCCATTCAACCTTTTATCATCTTTATATATAGACAGATAATTCAAATCAATTTCAGCCATTTATTAAAACAAATGTATATACAAAAGACTACATTAAGTGTTGAGGAAAAAATAAGCTGAATTGGACAAAGTCTGAGAGAGTTAAACAAAAGGTCGAGATCAAGAAGATGAGCAGAAGTATAGAAAGGGAGAGTCACTGTGGTTTCTTGCTTCAATAGTGCTTGAAAGAAACCCATTTCTCAATTCCAAGGTGGAACCGCCCTTAGTCATGGTTTTACCTTCACCTCCAGTAACCATCACTTCTTCTCTCCTACTATCTGAGCAGCAACATTTGCCTCAGCATCTCTACTGTCTCTTCCCCATCTCCTATTGACAGAACTCAAAGGCCATTATTAACTATCAGATCTGCCTGGAGCTCTATTCCTCTTATGTCTGTCTGTCTAAATCTTTCAACTTCAGCTAAGATGACTGAGTATTGAAGACCTTTTCCAAGTATTTCCTGTACTACTCACATGAGGAGAGGGAACTTTCTAAAAAACTGATGAAACTTCCAAAACCATTGAAGATAGCAACATTTCTTTCGATATTAAGAAATCAGAGTGGTGACTGAGAGAATGGGCTGATTATAATGAAATATATCCTGGACTTGGAAAAACAAAAATGACAATCTAGACATTACTGGGATCACACAAACTGGCAACTGACAAAAAAGCCTCCCCCATTCATAAGATTTTATGAAAACCCATTACCTTGGTGAACAGATAAAGTCCTTTAAACAATGGAGAGATCAAATTATCAACCTTCAAAATGGGAGCATCACTTTTGATGGAGCAGAATATCTTTTTGTTAAGCATACCCTTGGAGACAGTGACAAAGAGAACAAAACCCCAACCTGGATTCTCCCACAACTCAGAATTGTGGGTAAGATTGCCATCTGATTTTCTTTACAAGCATATTTTGTATATCTGGCTTTTTCATAAGCTGTATTAAATGTACCCCCCCCCCTTAAAAAACAAAGTCTAGGGGGCAGTTGGATAGCTCAGTGGATTGAGAGCCAGGCTTAGAGATAGGAGGTCCTAGGTTCAAATCTGGTCTCAGACACTTCCCAGCTGTGTGACCCTGGGCAAGTCACTTAACCCCCATTGCCTAGCCCTTATCACTCTTCTGCCTTGGAACCAATAGACAGAAGGTAAGGGTTTTTATTTTTTAAAAAAAGTCTAACATCATTTGCATCCCATCTTGGAATAGGTTAAAAAAATCACAAAATAAAAATTGGATAGCAAAGTCCTCTCAGGCAATTTCATGGAATTGAAGGACTTTTGTAGTATCAAAATCAATGCAACTAAAATGAGGAAAAATGTAAGTTGGTAAAAGGCTTCAGAATTAAATACCTCTGATGAGTAGCTTCTATACTCATAGGAAATTGATCCAAACACATTTAATTAGGTGTTATTCTTTAATAACTGACTAGTCAAGCAATGTGAATAGGTGCTTAATTGAAAGATGAATCATAGAGTTGTGTGAATTTCTAAATTTCTTAATTATAAGAAAATGCAAGATGAAACACCTTTAAGCAGATTAATAAAGATGACAAAGAGAAGAACATAATCAAAATTGGAGGAATCTAATGGAATAAAAGCATCTAAATGGCCTACTGTGAAGTTCTGGATTATGCTAATCATTTTAGAAAATAATTGTCATTACATTTAAAAATGACTAAAATGCCCATGTTCTTTCATCCCAGGGTTCCACTTGGGGGTTGTGTTGTTAGAGGACCAGACAAATATAAAGCTTCCATATACATCACACTATTCATAGTAACACTTTTTTCTTTGTAGTAATGAAGAATGGAGGCAGCATAGTTATGCAATATAGCTATCCATCTCTTCAAGAAAATAAGCAGAGCACAGCATATGGTTCCAATGGAAAGTATTACTATACCGTATTTAGGAAAAAGGATTCAGGAAACATGGGAAAATTTGTTGGGATTAATGAAAAATAAAATAAGTTGAGCCCAGGGAACGATGAATAAATCTTCAAGAATGCATATGGAAACAAAAACAAAAATATAACAATTGAATATTTAATAATTATAATGTCCAAGCTCAGTTGGTAAACTATTACCTTTCAAAATTCTGTAACTAATTATCTGTAGCATCATTATACATTCTGCTTCCTTAGAACTATTAATACTACCTTTTGCTGTAAAATTGTTCAACAAGTAATTCTCAACCAATAATAATGGGGCAGATGGAGAGCAGTCAGGTGGATCAATGTATAGAAAGCCAGACCTAGAGATGGGTGGCACAAGTTTGACCACAGACACTTTCCAGCTCTTTAATCCTGGACAAATCACATAACCTCATTGTTTAGCCTTTACTGCTCTTCTGCTTTGAAACTGATGCTTAGTGTTGACTCCAGGAAAGAAGATAAGGGTAATAAAAAATAAGCTAATAATAACAATAAACATTTTAATGGTGCTTTTAAGTTTGTAAACAATGCATATTATTTTCTTTGTAACACAAAATCATCCCTCTTAAAGATAAAGTAAGTGAAATAGGGAGAGGTTAATGACACAAGCAACAACCAACTGAGGCAGGATTCTAGTTCAGGTCTTACAGAATCCTTACCTGACATTCTGTGATTTCAATTGATTGAATTATCCCTCTGATAATTCTGTAACTGTAAACATATTCTAGGTCTTGTCTCTGCGTTCCGGTAAGTCGAACGCTGAGGGTCCACCCAATGTGATGAAAAATTTGATCCATCTCTTTTAACATAATGAGAACACTGGTACCTTCCTAAAACTATGTATGTGTCATCCTTCTTCCTTACTATGTGACAAGGAGATCCCATTTTCCTGTCATATTTTCCTGATAACATCCTTTACACTTATTCTAATGCCAAGTTTCCTATTGATTATATCTTACAGTCTACTCCATCTTTTGTTTGCTCTTTTTCAATATGAAAAACAAAGCCACCTCACTGGACTTGTCCATATCTCCAGTTTCCATAAATATATCACAAAAGACTTTCTTTGGTATGCTGCCAAAATCCATTATACAATATCTTCAGAATTTCCCTGAAACACTCATGTAGTAATTTTATTTTTTTAAATTGTCTCCACAGAGGCCATGCCCCAAAGGGCTGGTGAAAAGTGATGTTAGCTGCCTTTAAAGGGAATGCAACTTTTCTTCTCATACCAATACTGCTACCTCAAAGCACCTGGTTAGGGTCAGAGTACTCTTCTCTTATTTGTAATTCTGCCATGAGAATGAAAGATCATGGAAATGAAATATAAACATTTATCATATTTCAAAACTCATCAAGTGGTTTAATTGTTATTGGTCAGTCATGTCAGACTCTTTGTGACCTTATATGAGATTTTCTTGGCAAAAAAATATTAAAATGGTTTGCAATTTCCTTCTTCAGCCCATTTTATAGACGAGGAAAATGAGATAAACAAGGTTATTTGACTTGCCAAACGTCATGCAACTTCCAAGTGTCCAAGGCCAGATTTGAACTCATGAAGAAGAGTCTTTCTGGCTCTAGATCTAATTCACTCCACGATTTAGATGTCCCTTTGCAATATCATCTATCTAAGACTGAAGTGTGCTTAATTACCTGAGATATCTAAGACAGGTCTAAGACACATCTATAGCTTACAAGGATACTATACTAAACACTAGCTGTTAGTGAGTCTGAAATAGTTAACGGAATCTCTATAGCTGCTTAATTTATAATCAGAAAGTAATATAAGTTCTGAGAGAACTTCGTTCATCATGAAATTATAAATTTATGAAATTACTAATTAATGATACCCAACTTACATAGACTCCTTTCATATATTTATGGGTTAATTATAAATTATTAAAAAACAATAAACTTCTGTACCTACATATTGGTAAAAAAATCTTCATTTAGTTTTTCTAGAACTTGAACTAAATATGGATATATAGATAAGTAAAAATGTTATAGCTACAGAACACTATAGAAAGTTTCATAAAATGAATTTTTAGTAAATCCAGTGAATTCAGATCATAATTAGTTAATATCAATAAAATTCACATGATAATTTGTTCACAATACAAATGAAAAATGTTAGTGTGCTTGAATTATCTATTTTAGGAAATTAATCATATTATTAAACATAGTATAAGCACATGCAATATATTTATATGTACATATGCATATGTACATAAACAAACACATAGTGAGAGAGAGAGAGATTTATTTTCTAATTCAGAACATGAGATCTTAGGTTTATAGTTTAAAAGAATCTTAGAGACAATTCAATCTATCAGTTCTCATTTTATAGATGAAGAAATGAATCCAGAACATATTAGAGAATTGTCCAAGGCCACAAAAGTAGTAATCAGCAAAGGCAAGTCTTAATCTTAGATCCTTTTATTTCAAATCTAGGACTCTACAATGTAATATTCAACTCTAACAATAAACAGAGAAACTAAAATGATAACTTAAAGCAACTAAAATAAATATTTTATTTTGCTTTTACATGTTCTTTTTAATGTCATGAACAACTTGTTCATTCCTTGTTCATTCAGTCACTTAATCATTAAGACATTGAATCAGTGACTTTCTTGACATTAACCAATTGTGGGGAATATATTTTTATTGTTAAAATTAAAATATTTCTTTTGTCCATTTAAGCCTAAAAGGTATTTATTTTATTTCCAGAGAGGTAGGTTTTTCCTTAAGCTACTGATATGTTATATAAGACAGAAGCTATATAGACACTCAAGTCTAAACGTATAACTACTTAATTAATTCCAATAGCTCCCATTACCTTGGCATTGAAAGCTATTCATAATCTTCTCCACCTTCCCATCCGCAACCTTTAACATTTTCTTACACCTTTTGGTTTACCATATACTCTGCTATCCAGCAGCATGTTAGCATTCTTGAATTAATTTTCTTTTACTCTGTCCAGCAGCAGAATATGTAGTGAAATGAAAGTTGTAAGAAACACCATCTACTCATTCCAGGCATTTTTGTCTGGCTGTCACTGATGCCTTAGAATTATCTCCTTCCTCATCTCTGCCATCTTGCTTCCCTGTCTTTCTTCAATTCACAATGAAAATCCAACCTTCTAAAAGAAGTCTTTGCTAATCACCTTTAATGTTACTGTCTTCTTTCTGTTCAATTTATCATTGATCTAGTTTGTGTGTGTGTGTGTGTGTGTGTGCATGTGTGTGTGTGTTTTGTGTTTTCTGTATTGTCTCCCAAATAACTTGAGTTCCTTGAAAATAGACTGATTTTTGCCAATTTTTGTATTTTAGTATTTAATGAGTTTGGGATATAGTAGATACTAAATAAATGTTTACTGACTGACTGAATGTACATGCCTTAAAAACTGTGCAAGCATGAGTATTCTACCCATAGCTTCATTTTATTTCCACAGTGGGATCTCAGTTGTGTACTACAGTAGACATAATAGAACTTAGAGAAACTTTTCTAAGTAAGACCTAGAAATTCTTATCCAAATAGAGGTTTGAACTAAGGACTTCAGTAAGATTAATGAAACATTTCAGGATTTTTTTTTATTTTCAGAAAAAATTAAAATGTGTGAAAAAGTAGTATATATACATATGGCAGACCCTTGAACTACCTACCCCCCACCCCACCCATACACACACACAATGGAAAGGTTTATTAGAAGTGATTCAAGTGAAGTGAACCAGGAGAATTTTGTGCCCAATGACACCTATTATCAGTAATGCCAGGACCCATTACAACCCCAAAGGACTGATGATGAAAAAGTCTATCTACTACCATAGAAGGAACTGATAGACTACAAATGCAGATTGAAGTATTATATTCTTTATTTCCTCTATGATTTTTCTTTCTAACTTAAGCATTATGTATCTCCTTTCACAACATGAGAGACATAGAAATATGTTCAAGTACTCTATTCCTTTTTTGTTAATCTGAATTATTTTATATTTTTGTAAATTTCATTTAGATTATCAGATTTTGGCATACTTGGACAAAATAAATTGGAATAATTGCTCTAATTTCTTCTTCATTGGTTATGATTTTACCCTTTTCTTTTTTGATATTGGTAATTTTCTTTTCTCATTTCTTGTTTTTTTTTTCAAATTAACCAATGGTTTGTCTATTTTATTTATTTTTTCATAAAACCAGCTCATTGTCTGATTAATTATTTCAATCATTTTCTTACTTTCAATTTTACTAATCTCTCCTTTTATTTTCAGGATTCCAATTTGAACTTTAGAGATTTCTAATTTTATCATTTTTTATGTTTTCTTTTAGTTGGTTGCTTAATTCATTCATCTGCTCTTTCTCTATTTTATGGATGTATATATTTAGAGATACCAATTTTCCAAAGTGTAGTTGTGGCTACATCCAGTAATTTTTTGGTAAGTTGTCTCCTCATTGTCATTCTCTTTAATGAAATTATCTATTCTTTCTATGATTTGTCCTTTAACTTATTTATGCTTTAGAATAAGATTATTTGTTTCTATTTAGTTTTTACTCTGTCTCCTTTGTTAAATATAATTATTATTGTATTCTGTTCCAAAAATGATATTTAGTATTTCTGCTTTTCTATGTTTGGTTGTGGGATTTTATGCCCTATTATATGGTCAGGTTTTGTGAAGTTGCATACCATTTCTAAAAACAGTATATTTCTTTCCTTTCCCATTCAGTTTTTTCAGAGGTCTATCCAATCAAAAAATTTTAAAAGTTTTACTTATAACTTCTGTCTTCTTTATTTTTTATTGTATTTATCTGCTTCCAATAGAGAAAGGTCCCCAACTAGCAATGTTTTACTATCCATTTCCTTCTGTAACTTGTGTAACCTTTGACACATGGATGTTTAAACTGACATTGTTTCATTGTCTTTAATGACTTTTTATCAAGTTGTAGTTACCTTCATTATATGTTTTGATTGGAGGAAATTTTACTTTTGCCTTGTCTAAGATATTAATTGATTCCCCTACTTTTTTTTAGATTAGCTGAGCAATAATAAATTCTGCTCTAGCCCCTTAATTTTACTCTCTGGGTTCCTTGATTTATATGGGTTTCTTATAGATAGCATATTATGAGATTCTGGTTTTTAATCCACTCTGCTATCTTTTTTCATTTTATGGATGAGTTCATCCCATTTCCAATTACAGTTATGATTACTAATTCTGTGTTTCCCTTCATCTTATTTTGCCACTATTTACTCTTCCCTCTCTCTCCTTTCAGCCATTCCCTATGTTCAGAGATATTTTGCTTCCAAACACTGACTCTCATAAATTGTCCCCCTTTTTTCCACCTCTCCTTTTACTCCCCTTCCCTCCTACTTCTCTATAAGATAATATAGCTAATTTAATGTGGGCATTAATTCTGTTTTGTAGCTAAGTCTGATGAGAATAAGTGATCAGGGAAGTATGTATTGTATAACACATCTATAATATATGTCATATCACCTGCCATCTTGGGAATGGGGGTGGGCCAGGTGAAGGGAGGGAAAGAATATCACAAAAAAAGTTATCACCAAAAGTCAGAAAATAATTATTTAAATTATATTGACTTGTAAAAAATTAAAAAAAACCAATCAAATAAAAATATATGAATTTTTAAAATATGAGGATTCCTTTGTCTTTTCAATGAACAAAAATTGATAAAAGAATAACTTTAGGTAATAAATTTGATCAAATAAACTTTACAGACAGTAAATCTTAGAAGTGAATTAGCAAACTATTTGTATAAACTAATTAAGGCAAAATTCTGAAATAGGTCAGTTGATACCAATAAATGTCAGGAAGCTATTGATCTTTAAAGCAGGAGCATTGAGGAAATAAAAACAAGTGACCTAGTATAGATTTTGGAGATGCATGTTTTAAAATAACTGGGACAGATTCTGTAGGGTAGATAATTCATTTTTCTAGAAAGGACCTATTATTTCCTTTAGGAAAACAATTGCTGTGGTTATTTCAAATAGAGCCATAGTACTGGAATATGAAGAAAATACTTAAAAATAAAGTATGATTAATAGCAACAATGATAAAAAGAACTGTGTTCTAAATATTTCTTGCCTCTTTTCTTTATGGTAGTCCTAAGAGAAGAATACTGGACATTAAGTCTTCTCTGATACAAGTTGTAATATTTATTGGGAAAGATGAGGGGATTGGAAAAATGGGGGATATGGAAAGGCTTGTAGCAGGGAATGAAGGAGTTTAAGGGAGAAAGGGAATATTGCTTCTGGTGAGGCAAAGGTGAGAGATGCCGCCTGCCGAGAGGCAGCAGCAGGGGTCCGATAAGGACCATTTGTTGCTGAATGACTGAGCTGATGTTTAGCTCCCTCTATACCCAGAAAAGCTAGTCCACTTATCTGACTGCAATATTCTAATGAGAGAGATTTTAATAACCAGTTGGATTGGAGAGGCATCAGGGAAGAGGGAAGAGGGATGTCCCCAAGTAAGGTTGGAGTCTTAATCAGCTTTGGAGCTGAGGCCAGGCCTCATAGGCTGATGGACGGTTTCTCCCAGTCCCATCCTCTGTGCTAGTTTTGTCAATTTCAGAATCTTAGCAGTAGACAGAAAGCAACAAGAACAGTTCTAACTTTAAGAGTTGGTTGGGCCTGTGTCTTTGGACTGAGCCAAGTAGAGGCACTCCTAATCCAGACTGGGAAACCAACACTACTCCCACCTCCAACACCAGGAAGAAAGTATGCCTAGCAGAAAGGAAGTGCTAGTCACAAGACCCAACTGTCACTCCCAGTTGCCCCTTCCCCACCAATTGTCAGTCTTGTTTCCTTACCACAAAGTGCTAAGACCTTTTGTAAATTATTTTGACTAAGTCTCAGTTTCCTCAATTGTAATAAGAAAAACAATAATTGGGCTTTAATAATATAGCATATTTCTTAGGGTTAATGAATGCAAATTTCCTAATTTCTTATTATAGATCATTATGTTTAACTTCTATTTCTTTCAAAAATTTAAAATGCATTATTAAATGGATCATATGTAAGCACTTACAAAGTTAAATAATAATTATTATAGTTCAACATAGATTAATCAAAAATACCTGACTAACTTAATTTTATTTTTAACACTCTAACTAGGTTTATTACATGAATGAATGGAATAAGCATAATAAGGAAAATTATAGACTAGATAATCCATTTAGGTCATTTGTAACTGAATGAATGATCTGATACACAGAACATGGACTAAATTTTCTAGTGGAGTGCACAAAAGATTTGTCTCTCTCCCTGTTCATTCCTATATTTTTATCAATGGCCTGAGGTCATAAATCACATACTTCTTGAATTTCCAAATGCCAAAAAGAGGAACAAAAAACATTTTGGAGGGCAAAATGTAAGTCCAAAAGGTTCCAAGAGATTAGAACAAATGGCTACATTGAATAATATATAATTCAATGGGAATAAGGGTAAAATTCAACACTAGAATTCAAAAGGTCTATTTTATAAACTATAGGAATGCTTAGAATATAGGAGGCAAGGCAAAAAAAAACATTTCTTGTAAAAAATACTTGGAATTTTTAATAGAAAGCATAATTAATATTCCTCAATAGTCAAAACACAGACAAAAGGCATATCTAACTAATTCTATCTTATGATATGCTGAGACAAACAGTGTCTGCAGTGAAGAAAGTTTCTTTTTATTGGATTCACAATTATAATATTCCCTTCAATTCTTGGTGCCACACTTTCAGAATGACATAGAAACCCTAGATCTTGTCCAGAAAAGTGACTTCTTTTTAAAATTGGAAAACATCTAATATAAAAAATTAGTTGAAGGGGCTAAAAATGTGGTAGCCTGGATAGCAAAAAAAAAAAAAAACTTAGAGGGAAAATGAGCATTTTCTATGAGGGCACAACTAGAAACTGTTGAAAGATGTTGCAGAGAGATAAATTTCAGCTGAATGTAGGAAATTAACTTCTTTAAAATTGAAGCTCATCAAAATTAGAATGAACTTCCACTAAGAGAAGTCACTAATCAAGGCTAGATAATCTTTTGGGGGAGACAGGATGTTGCACAAGAGATCATCAGTCATGTATGTGTTGGACAAGATGATCTCTGAAGACCCCTCCAATTTTTAGATTCTATCCTTCTCAGCCATTCATTTATTCACACAATAGCACTCTAACACATACATTTAACTTAGAAGAGTAAAAAGTCTTGTGTGGGAAATGAGATCTTAAGTACTAGATTCAGAATGTGAGGGTATTTTTTTTTTCAGTCCCTAAATTTAATAATTGTGGCTACTAAGTCCTAGAGAGGTTTGGTGACTTGTGCAAAGGCAAACAGGTAATAAATAGTCAAACCATCTTTGGAACTTACATTCTTTGACTTCAAATACAATATTCCTTTTGCTACAATTCTCTGCCTATTTTGATCATATTTTCATTGTCCTGGAGATTTAAAATCTTTTAACTTCTTTGTCAATGTGGCCAAAAGTTCATCATTACTCGCATTTATATAGTACTTTCTTCCATGAAAGTTAACCTGATCCCTCTTATGACAAGAAAGTGGCCTTGGTTTACTGAAAGACATTGGGAGAAAAGACAAATCTGACAGACATCAACTTGAATGGTTTTGTAATATGGGCTTGGAAACATTATGCAACTCTTAGAGGACTAGCCTACATTATGACAGAAAGTTATGCCCATAATAGCTCTTTGGCCCTACAAAATGATTCAAGAAAAACACCTGTGTTTTCATAGGAGATCACTAAATGAGTTTGGGACTTGAGGCTCACCCTTTGCTGAGCCACTTGGTTTAAAATCAGGATGGTGCCTCACTTAACAGCAATTTAACGATGTCTCCAGGAAGTAATTTTGCTTAGTGGAAACTGACTCTATTTTCTCTAGAAAAACAAAACTGTATTTTTAATAGCTATCCAGCACTTTGGGGAAGCCTAACACAGATCTCATGTCCTAAAGTTAAAGAAAGAAGATTACCTGCTTAAGCTTCTCATACTTGGGGCACTTAAACTTCATACTTGAACTTCAATCATGATTTAGAGGAAGTGTGCCTGCAAATTGAGCATAAAGATTATTAATAGTATGTGTAATCCCTCTAACAACTTGACTTTCACAATAGTACCCCCAAGATACTACAAATTCAAATATATTTAGTATTTAGAATGATAGTTAATTTATATCTGAAATAATGAAAACATGATTGGGCATCCTAATTTAATAAGTTTGCTTAATACATCAAAATGTCACCATCTGTAAGTCCTAGTCATGCAGTCATAGAAAAATAGAACTGGAAAGGACCAGATCATGTCATCTGGCTTTTCCACATGGCTTTGTTAAAAGGTTGAAATAGTTTTTTTGGCAGGGGTTGCATTGTAAAGGGTAAAATGATCATAACCTTTAATCATGCAATTAATTAATGGCAACCTTAGAAATGGGACTTCTGGATTCAAAATTGAGCTTTTCTCAATTTATGGTGACAATTCTGAGAATTCTGATGCCATAGCTTAAATGAATATCCAACTTTGAATTATTTTTTCCTAACAGAGCTATTAACCCTAAAATTGCTAAAAAATTCTTGAAATTTCTATTTTTTCCTCAGTGTTAGGAACCTAAATAGAAAATATATGATCAGAAAGAAATATGAAAGCAACATTAAGTAAATTGTATATTTTTGAAATAATTTTGGATGATTGGGGATCAGATTCAATCCTTTTAAAAGTAGATTAATACATTCCTAAAATAATAAAGTAAACGTTTTATCATAACAAAGTTATATAATATAATATAGCTGTAATTTCTAGCCATTTATTCACAGGAATATAGAGCTATAAGGTATCAGAACCTTTTGTTTAAATTATACTTCTGATTCCTAGAAAGACAGTATTGTTCGTTGAATAGCGATTATCAATCAAATTATGTGTATTTAAGTACCTGGTATGTTCAGGAAATTGTTGGACACTGTTCATTCAAAATAGTGTAGTTACTATCCTCAATATGATTTTTATATTCAAATTGTGGCTGAGATACAGAGATTAAGATCACAAAGATAAGTGGGTTTTTTTGTAATGATCATTTCACATTTCTCTGTCATAATTGGATAGGAATCAGATAACTGTTAGAAATAAATAGGATCAGAGATTTAAAGAAGAAAGAAAAATCTTAGATATACTCTAGTTCTGTTCTTTTATTTTATGATGAGGATACTTAGATCTAGAGACATTGAAACTCTTGCCTGTTGTCATATAACTTTCACATGGAAGACGGATACTTCAGATTTAGATCTACATCTTTGAATTTTACTCTAGTGTAACCAATATGTGTCTTATTTCACAAAATAATGAAACATGGAAATATGCTTTGTATAATAACACATGTAGGACCTAGATCATATTTTCTGCCACCTTGAGGAAGTGATGGGGTAGGATGAAGGGAGAAAACATGAATCACAAAACATCAGAACTCTAGTTACTGAAAATTATATAAAAGTGTAATCTTGAAAAAAATTAAAAGATTTTGATCCAAATTTCATTATACTAGTGTTCTCAAAATATGTCTTTCCTTCATCTGTGAGAGTCACTCCAGATAGACTGTCTTGAATTGGATGCAATCTTCAGTCTTGAAATTAATGACATCAAATATACCTTAGAATGCATTGTGATTCCCAGAGGTTGGATTAGAATATTTTGAATGGAGAATCAAAAGAGCTGAGCAAAATTATTTTAGACATGTTTTATGAACCTGTGCTAGATGCTGAAGGGTTTTTGGATGAACCAGTGATACTTTGATCTCTCTGTGCATATTGTGATGAATTGACTGTTAGCCATAGTGTGCAATCGGCAGAATTAATCAGTGATCCCTTATTCAGATAATATTTTCAGTTCATTGATGTTAGAACAAGAGAAAACTTTTATTCTTTGTGTTATTTTTCTCTCCTAAAAATGTTATGTAGAACATTCCTACTCAAGGAATGACTGTGAAGAGATGAAGAGGTTTCTCTCTCCCAAGTCAGCTATAGTGATTACTTATTCATGGCAGAAGGCTTATTATATGTGCTTCCAAACAAATATGAGATTAGATCTAACCCGCCCCCCCCCCAACTACTTCTCCTGCTTCTGCTTATTTCCCTGAGCATAGCTGACTCAACAGTGATTTGGAGATGGTTGAATCTAGCTTTAGAGGCAACTCTAGAAACTGAGAGGTTAGAAATGTTGTCCTCTTGTCTGGAACTGACTGGAAAAAGCAGTAGATTTTGTCAACTATCTCCTTTTAGAAGAAGATAATTACTAACAGCAAGATGAGCCCAAGTTATACAGTGGCTTAGCAGAATATGTAGACAATGAGGAAATTGTTTCTGCAGGACAAAGTCACCATTGAAGCATTAAACAGCTATTTAGCAGTCCTGTAAAAGTTCATATTTTGATGTTTTCACTATAAATTTCCTGGGAAAAATACCACTATTACATATTTTAAATAGTTATCAATGTATATTGATTAGTTCTTTATTTCTTAACTATTACTTTTATGTTGAAGATTTAAATAAATTTCCCAATACTTTAAAACAATATCCATTTCATGGCTTTCTATTTGCTTTTGTGGAGACATAAAAAAAAAAGAAAAAGAAGAAAAAGAAGAGGAGAAGAAAGAAATGAAGTCTGACAACTTTTCTTTAGAGGGCCAATCTCTCTCAACATTCAACTTGGTCTCAACATTGAATGAGCTTAGTTACTGGGTGACACAGTCCTTTGAATTAGTGCTAGACTCTTATTTTATTAGATGTGCTTACTATAAAGCAAAACACATTAATATTTGACCATTTTTTCTTCCTTTTGTCCTTCCAGTGTATGATAAACATTAACTGTAAAGTATAATTTTCCCATTTTTCAATTTCCTTTATGGTACTTTACCTTGAAACTTATGAATGAATTTTCTCTCTTTCAATTAAGAAGGGAGTTAAATCTGGAAAATCTGAATTGGACAGGTATGACTTCATCTCTTACAAATACACTTTTAAACAAATTTAGTGAAGTCATCCTTGAGAAAGAAAAAATCTATTAATTTTACCTAATGTAAAATCTTGTATATTTCTGAGATGACTGAATATTCTTGGTCTTCTCTTTGAAGTAAATAAATTTTAGACCATTTGTTCTAAGATTATATATGATATGTAAAGAATATATAACTTTAAAAAGATGATTGTGATCATTTAAAGAAATCAGTTCATATTATCTGCAACTAATTAAATAATTTAAAATTTTAAAATAATCTAAAAATTTCTTATTTTTATTAAATACATAAAATAATTTCATTTTAATTCCATTCATTTTAAAAATTGAGTTCTAAATTCTTTATCTCTCTCCCTATACTCCTGCACTGCTGAGACAGTTTACAATTTGATACAGGTAATACATGTGCAGTCATGTAAAACCTATTTCCAATTGGTCATGTTGCAAAATAAAACACAGACAACAACAACAAAAAACACAACTTAGAAATATGTACATAAAGTGTTACAGAGTGAATTTAGCAGAACCAAAAGAACACTGTGCAAATAACTTATTTGGAGAATTTAATCCTACTTATAATGACATAATTCAATAGGTAACCAAGACACGTATACAGTCATTGCGGATGATCTTGATAGTAAAGGAACAGATGAGAAATATCATGGATAGAGAAGCAGGTGAACTTGGGGACTAAGTGTGTAGTGATGGAAAGGAAAGAGAATTAGCAAAAAATTCAAAAAGGGAAATTATTGTTATTAGCAAATTGAAAGAATAATCCTCAAGAGATTAAAATGAGCATATCATATAATGAATCTAGGAATACTTTTGGGAATTTTGAGCCAGGTCTTAAAGGTTCCAGCCTCTGACTTGCACTATCAATTTATCTATGGATGAGTCATTAACCTCTTTGAGCCTCATTCATAGGAGTATGCTGGATACAGAAAAGAACAAACATAAATTTAGCATGAGAATCTCAGAAATCAGCAAATGCTACACATCAGAGGTTTATGGTTTTATGACTTAAATTTTTGGATTTACAGTTTTGTTGATTGTCTATCCTAAAGAATAATATAGATAAAATGTTAATACTGAAGATTAAAAAGAAAAGTATGTCCAACAGCTAGATAGTAAACATTTACCTGCATACTCCTGCTTTTCTCTAAAACAAAGAAGTTAGACTAGATGTTCTCTATGGTACTTTCCAGCTCTAAATCTATGACTTGATGGATGCATATTTGGGTATATTAGTGGAGTGTGAGGAAATAAACCACTAAAAACCCTGAAGATAGAATGCAACAGTGTGTGTGTGTGTGTGTGTGTGTGTGTGTGTGTGTGTGTGTGTGTGTGATAGATGACAGAAGGGGAGTAGCAAATCAATTCACTTGACTTGAGTAGGAAAATTATGAAAAAAAAAGTAGATATGTCTTTAGAGTTTTGGGAAAGGAAAAAAAAATAGGAAGAAAAAATAGACCTGAGTGTATTAGTACTCTTCTTTATCTAGATATAATTCAGATACTCAGGAGACTAAGCTCACATTATTTTGCTGGGCATAATGGTAACTATAAAATGTATGACTGTCCTTGTATATTTATTTTTCTAAGTTCCTTATCTAATTCATATGGATGACTTAATGAGCCATCCCCCCTCCCCCCTTTTCTGGTCCATGTTGAGAAAGATGGTGGGTAGATGAGATTTTGTAGACCAGTACTGAGAAATTCAAACACTTTTTTTTTTTAACTTTAGGAGAGCAAGCATAGCTTCCCAACCTTCCCCAATGCCTACTCCTAGTACTGGGGGCTGTCAGCATTAGTTATCATGGTGTTATAGGACATTTTTTCCCTTTTGCCCATTCTTAAAAAAAAAGGTGTTTCAGCTATTCTGCAGCAAGTGAGCATTCAACACATTGTCATTACAACTGGTGACACTGTGAATAACTGGGGAACAAAGCTGAATACAAATAACACTTAATGATCCCCATTTATTTAAAAAAATGAAAGAAAAAAAAAGATTCCATCAGCCTTTTTCTTCCTTCTACCTAAAACCTCCTTCTCCAGCTCCTGGTAATCTCTGACAGGGGAGATAATAACAATCAGATGTCAGCATTCCAGAGAACAAGGACTTTCAACTTACTGAGAGAGAACCTGCCATTCGATCACAAATAAGAAACAAAACTGCTGTTGTGGTTGGAGTTTTGTAAGTTGGAAGCCATAGTAAATGTTCTGATTCGGGCTTTGGGAGGCTTTCTGTGTCTTTGTAAAGGCAGCGTGCTGTTTGGAGCTTCCAGCAACCCAAGCATTCTTTGCTTCTGTGCATGCCTGTGTGGGTGCGTTCCTTTCATTATTTAGAGCCATTAGCTGTGATTAGTATGACTTGTAATTGTCTAGAAATATTCAGTTCCTTTAAAAAAATCATAATGAGCTCTTTGTTTTGTTGCTTTTTTAAAAGACTGGATTATTCTAAACAACTATTCATTAAACATTAATGAATAATAATTAATTATTAATTACTGGGAGGAATAACTACATGCACTTGCCTCAGGCTTGACAAGCTGTCAAAAATTCCTGCCAAAGCTGCCAGGCTCCCCGAGTTCCCAGGAAGGTGCCACATTAAACACTAAAAGTTAAGTGACATTTCCAGGAACCTGGAGAAAAGCATTTGGACAAAGAAGGAACTTTTTTTTCCCCCCCTCCTCTGCTCTTCATTGTTCCTTCTCCACGATGTAGGACTTACGTGGGGGGAAACTGCTGAAATGTTCCTAAGTGCCGCATTAACTGTGGATCCGCAAACAGCCTCAAGAAAGTCATTTTGGAAATTGATCATCGGAATGAGACCACCTGATTTTATAAATATATGAGGTAACCTGCACACATGCAAATACTGAGAACAGCATTGGTAACTACTGGGAGCATTCACTCACCCAACCCGGAAAGTTAAATTTAGGACTCACAACTCCCATCGACTATCCAAAGAGACATGTGCCTGAGCGAGGCGAGGGAAGAATTGGACCTGTGGTACATTAGTCACTCTTTAAAATTTAATTTCTTTTCTCTAAATCTGTTCAGCCGCACAGAAACAGAGATAGTATCTTTTTTTTTTTCCCCAGGTGGGGGAAATCTAGCTCAAAAAGAAGATTTTAATGGTGATGAGAGAGAATATTTCCCTGATAATGAAAAGCTATATTTGCATCTTGTATTTATAGGTTATAGACTTAAAATTAAGATGGATGTCAAAGACATCCTAGCCCAAAGCTCTTACTTTCTAAAGGAGGAAAATGAGTCGGAAGGAAGAAGAATGTCTTGTCTATGATCACTACAAGTATGGTTGGTCACATCTGCCCAAAGTGAGATTTCAGTAAAAGTTTTCTGACATTGTGTGACCAGAAAACCAACTTAAGAGGATAAGTAGCTTCAAATTTCACTTTGTTAGTCTTTTCTCTTGAGGTTTCTTCACTTTGAATTAGACTTTTCAGATGATAGAGTCACAAAAAAAAATTTCCATCTTAAGCCTCTTGATATATGTCTACTTGTAGCTATTCATAAATCATCAAAATTTTCAGGTAGAGTAAAAATGATTCTATAGTTATTATAGAGAATAAATAGAATGAATTGGAACTTATGGTTCCCTTTTGGCTCACATGTCTATCGTGATAGTTTTGCTATAATTCCTATTTTTCCAAGCAAAGGGAAGGGACAGTTGAACAATTATTTAATGAAGTCATCTTCTATTGATTAATAAAATGGATATATTTTAAAATTCTTTCTTCTTTTTAAATGAAATTAATCACATTATGCATTACGCAGTTTGGTTTTGATTCTAAAATTCCTGGATAGGAAAAAAAAATAAATGGTCTACGTTATCAAAATACTAATTTCTCTTTTGTAATGGCATAAAGAGGCTCTATTAGAATATCTAGTAATATTATGTTACTAGTTATAGACTTAGTAGAGTAGTGTAATATAGTCCTTCATTGTGATGGAGTAATTAACCTGAGTTCTCACAATCAATTCTAGTAAAGTGCAAGTCCTATAAAGGTCTTTTTTTTTACCCTTTTGTCAACCAAGAAGAGCTTACCTAAGTCTGGAGAGGTTAATCATGTCTTGGTTTGCAATAAAGTAATGCTTACTTTTCTTATAGCAATCACCATTTACTAAAAGGTTATTATTTGTATCAGAGGAATAGGGGATAATACTAATGAAAGCATGGGCATTGTGAAATTTTGAAATATGCTTACTATGCTATCAATTTTTTTTCCTATTCCCCAAGCTAATCATCTATCCCTGGGTACATTACTTTTGCCATTACATTTGTCAATGAGAATGTGTTGACATTTCGGAAGTGTATTTAAATCTCACAAGTATGGTGTTTCATACCTGAGAGACATATTTACCAAACATTTGCATGTGGGATCAAAGCCAAAGGCCTTAATTGGATAGTTACTCTGAGAATACCAATATGTATGCATCAACACAAAACATGAATCTGCTAATTGTTCTTCCCTGTTTTGGACATTAGGAAATTGCCATCACATGATTATGCTACTTGGAATTCAAATTCTTTATTTTAGTGATCTCTTGCTTTTCTTTCACCAAAGAGCAGTAAGAAATGGATCTTATATTTTCTAATATTACATATATAACAGATACAGCATTCAATTTTTCTGTTAATTTTTAGGAATAACACATTTATAAGAAAGAGCATAGTTTTTAAGTATAATATTATTACAGCAGATATTCTTTTGAACTATTTTGTCTTTGAGGTTAAATAACACCTTTTCTTTTTTATTTTTAAGTACATTTAAGTACTCTATTTCTTGTTCTTATAGTCAAAGCATTTTTGTAAGTATTCTATTTCTTTTTCATTGTTACATTTGTTTCATATAATTGAGCAAAACAACTCTCACTATTTGCTATAATTTCATCTTCATTGGTATTATACTCACTTTTTTTCATCATCAATGCTAATGATTTAGTTTTCCTATTTCTTAGATTAATGAATGGTTTACCAATTTGATGAATTTATTTCTTCATAAAACCAACTCCCAGATCATTTATTAATTTAATGGTTTTTGTACATTTGATTTCATTGATTTCACCTTCAATTGTTAGAATTTCTAATTGGAATTTAGTTGGAGATTTTAAATTTATTCTTTGTCCAGTTTTATTTAATTGCATTCCCAATGCATTGATCTTCTTTTCTTTTTTATTAATATAAATATTTAGAGATCTACATTTTCCTCTAAATATTGCTTTTACTATATCCCATAGGCTTTTGTGTGATGCTTTATTATTATCATTCTCTTTAATGAAATTATTATTTGAATATTTTGTTATTTTACCCATAAATTCTTTAAGATTAAGTTATTTAATCACAATTTGTTTTTACTTTTTTATTTCCATGACCCCACACTATATAAAATTTTATTATATTATGGTCTGAGAAGATTGAATTGAATATTTCTGTTTTATTATATTTAACTATCTTAGATATAGCCAGTTTTTGAGAAGGTGCAATATATTACTGAGAAAAAATGTATATAATTTTTGTTAACCTTTAGTTCTCTCCAGATATCTATCATATTTAATTTATTTGATTATATTCATTTTCTTGACTTTTTTCTTATTTGGGGGGGTTAGATTTATCTGTTTTATCTGTCTAGAGATTAAAGTCCCCCATTATTATTGTTTTGTTGTCTGTTCCCATTTGTAATTCATTTAATTTTTTTGGTGCACATAGATTTATAATTGATTATCTAATGTACCTTTTAAAATAAAATAAAAATAAATAAAGTTTTCCTGTTTAGTTATTTTGATTATATTAATTTTAACTTTAACTTTGTTGGTATTATAATTGCTACCCTTGCTTTCTTTGTATCAACTGAGACCTAGTATGTTCTACTCCATTCCTTTATTTTTATTCTGTATGGGTCTCACCTTTTTAAGTGTATTTTTTTCATAAACAACAGACTTTCTTTTTTTTTTTAATCTATTCTGCTTTATATTTTCATTTTTATGGGTGAGTTTATCCCATTCACATTCAATGTCATAATTATTAGCTGTTTATTTCTCTCTGTTCTGTTTTTCCTTCCCTTTTGGCCTTCTCTTTCTTTCTTTTTGCTGTATCCCTCATTATATGATATGACTAATTTCTTTAGTCTGCTATCTTTCCTATTCTCACTCCTTCTCAAAACCTTTTCTGAGGGTTCTTCCCTTATCTTTTTTCCCCTTACCTTTTAGTTGTAGTCTATCCACCTTTCCTTACCTCAGCCCCCTGCCACTGCATCCTTCTATTTCTTTTTTAGCTCAATTATAAAACTCCCTCCATTATCTTATCCTGAGTCTCTTTCTTATGCTCTCATCTTCATCCACTATTTCTTAATATGTACTCCTTAATATGCCAACTTTTTCTTACCCTCTTGACCTTCTTTCTCTTAATCTTTGTTTTTTGTCTTAGTCCCTGAGTCCATTGAGGGGTTTTCCTTTGCTTGGTTCCTCCCTTGTTATATTCAAATCCTTCCCTTATTTCCCTCCATTCCCCTCCTTTTCTTCTGTAAATAAAGAAGATTTTTACCCTTCTAATTATGTATGTTCTCTCTTTATTCCAAATCTGATGAGAGTAGATTTCTTGTACTACCAGTCCTCGACCCATTCCTCCCTTCTCTAAATTATAAAGATGATATTAGAAAATAAGTATTGTTTTTTTAGTTTAGAGATAAGAAGCAAAGTGGCTGGCTTGAGTAAAGAACTGGAATTTGAAGCAAAGCTGAGAGAGCGTGTTGATTTCAACTGCTGACAGTTATAACAATTTTTTATGTCAATTACTCTCTCTGGCAGTTGGGAGTTGGTCTCTGGCAGTTGGCAGAGAAGCAGTCTCAGACTCTCTCAGGGCTGGTGGAGGTAACATCTTTGCTAACATCTTTGCTAACATCTCTCTCTGTCTAAGAGAAAGGTCTGAAGGAGTTCAGTGTTTACCTTTCCCAACTTGGGAAACACTATTGAATATCTATTGTGGTTTTAGTAGATTGTTTAACTCTGAGAAGGCCAAAGAAAAACCTGGTCTTTGGTTTCTTGTTGTATCTTGTTTCTTGTTTTTGATTCTTGTTGAGACTCAATCAGCTAGTCTTTGCTATTTTATAATTTGAAGGTGAAGTTAAGATTAATAAGGATAGTAGCAGTAGTTTTTATTTAGATAGTATAAATTTGGGTTAATCAGATTAGGGAAGATTAGTGTTCCTTGCAGAACCAGGGAGTTTATTTGGGTGGATTTAGAATCCCTTAGAATTAGAAATCTTTATTTATCCTTATATATTTCAATAAACATTTTATGTTTATAAGAGTCTCTTTAGCATCCTTGCACCTGGCCCTGAAGGGAAATTCACATTTGAGCTTCACTTCATCACTGAGGATACTTTTGATTACCTGTATCAAAAGTATCTGAACAATTTGAACCTGATTGGTGAGTTAAACAGTTTTGAAAAGTTTTGAACCTATACTGGAACAGTTTTTCCATGTAAATAATTTATTTTATAACTTGCCAAATTTTATTCTTATAATAGCAATTCCTCCATTCATTTCTACTCCATATGAGAAAGCTTTTCCCACCCTAATTCCTCCTATTCATCCTCCTCTACCATTTTGGAACATTTCATTGCATTCACCTTGACCTAAAATTTTTCATCTATATAGTAGTAGTAGTCTCTCGGTAACCGAGGATGACAATTGTCTTTGTGTGTTTTCATGCACAAAGACACTTGTGCATGAAGATTTAAGTGGAAAAGTCGATGCACAGAGACAGTCCCACTCTCTCGGCGTTGGAAGCCTGGGTCCAGTGGCATGAAAAGTCATTACACCTGGAGACTTCCTCAGCTGCATTGGATGGCCATGTTGCCTTTTGTTCTCCAACAGGCCCTAAGCACTCCACAGTGCTTTGCTGCATCGCCCTCTCAGCTGTTGAACCTTCTTGTTGGCTTCTTCCGCCTGTTCCGCCGAAGCAGTCTTCACAAGCTGGGTGAGTAAAGCCCTGGTTCACCAGGGATCGACGACCCGATGGCTACCCTCACAAGGTTTGGCCGGCCTGTTGAAGCCGTTGCCCGGGGTGTGGCCACTGCCGCATGCTAGCAGCTACTAGGAGCCACAAGTGAGAGCTGGGTGTCAGGTGAGGGTCAGAGGCTGGAGAGCTGCCCTAGGAGGGCACAACAATCCCTCCATATCAAAGATATTACTCCTCCCTGAACACCCCATACACCCCATCTATATCATCTATACATGACCTTTAAAATACCCAAGCAGTGATGCCATCCCCAGAGTCCCTTATACTTTCATCATTATCTGTATATTTCTTATAGATCAGATTTTCTCCTGAGTTCTGGGTTTTTCCACCCAAATAGTTGTAAGTACTTTAGTTCATTAAATATGTCTTTAACCTTTTATAATTATTCTCAGATTTTTTTTAATATGTCAATCTTGGGATAAGTCCATTTATTTTGTTCTACAAAAGTTAGTGTTCCATGTCCTGCATGTTTTTAATGTGTTCTTGTAGTATTCTGACTGTAGCATCAAAGTGTTAAAATTATTTTTTTCTTGTTGTTACAGTATCTTTCCCTAGACCTCAGAGTTATGGAACTAAGCAGTGATGTTCCTGTGCATTTTCATCTTTGAATCTCTTTGAAGTGGTGATTGGTAGATTCTTTCAATTTCTATTTTGCCCTCTAAACCTAAAATTTTTGGAAAGTTATCCTTGAAGATTTTGTAGGGTTTGGAGTCTAAACTCTTTTTTTTTTTGGATGTGACTTCCTGGAAGTCCGATTATCTTTATATTATCTCTCCTTTTTCTATTTTCTAAGTTTGTTATTTTTATGATGAGATATATCATATTATCTTCTATTGTTTCATTTTTTCATTTTTCATGTTTATTTCTTGTAGTTCTAAGAAACCATTAGCTACTCATATCTAATTCATGTCCTAAATTGGTTATTTCTTTCATGAGTTTCTGAATTTATTTTTCCATTGGGGGGAATCTTTTTCCCCCATAATTTTCTTGATTTTATTGCATTGCTCTTATTTTTTCAAGTTTTTCCTCCATTTCTCTATTATCTTTGAGATATTTTTAAATTTCCTCCAAAAGTTCTTTTTGAGCTGATGGTCCTTTATTGAACTTTTTTTATAATTTTGAAGTATGTGTTTTTATTTCATTGTTTTCTAAGTTTGATCGAAGTCCTTTTCTGTTCCTACCATAGTATCAATAGTTGAATTTTTAATCCTTTGTTTGTTCTTTTTAATTTTTAAAACTTTAGTAGCCATGTCACTAGACTTAATCATTCACTTTTTGTTGGACTCCCAGGGTTCCAACAGTACAAGGGTATGTTACCTCAGGTCTCAACAGTTTTTGTGTTTGGCTTTTTTATAGACCCTACTAAGTCACTCCAGGTTCACAGTTCAATGTCTGATATAATCCTGGATCCCCTTCTCATGCCCCAGTTCCTAATTGGTCTCAAGGGCTCCAATAATACTCTGCAAGAAGCTCAGTCACTGTAAATGCAAGCATATAGGTGTAGTAAATAGAGTTGGTCATGGACTCAGGAATATATGAGTTCAAATCATCTATCTTATATCTATTTTTGAGTAAATCATTTAACCTTTCTCTGCCATTGATATGTCTCTCAGACTATAAACTGGAAAATAGCTGATGATTTGAATTGATAGAAGTGTTTTCATACCAGACATTTCTTAAACCAAAGAAATCATTGTCAGATGTCAGTCAAGTATTTTCAGGTTTAGGATAGGGATAAAGGAAATGGAATTGGGATCAGGAGGGTCACAGATAGATTTACATACAGACTCCAATGCCTCTTGTTAACCAGTGACAAAATATAATGATTTGGGGTAATATGCTTATAGAGAAAATGAATGAAGTAAGCTAAGGGATTAGGTAACCCTTTTGCAGAGAAATTGGTTAGTAATGATTTAGAAGACAGACATAATGGATGTAGATTACCTCAGTGGTTCTAAACAGAGTTTTCTATAGGATAACAAATCACAGGGAAATATTTGCTTCAATGGGTCTAGCTAGCTGATGACTCTGATTTTATTGGGCTCTACTCTCACTACTGGGGGCTAGAAATCATAGAATACCAAATTCTATATTTCATGAGCAATTTAATAATATAATGGGCCTAACAAATTGTCAAAAATATTATAATAGTGTATATCACATTGTTTGATAGTTCTGGTAAAATATTGTATAAAATTCTTTATCTTCTTCACATTTTACCCAGAGCAGACATTTTACACAGACCATTTTTTCTAAGAAAAGTGCAATTCTGCTCCATGCAATCCAAAAATACTTTAATTATTTTCCTACATCTAGATTTTCACCTAACATGAAGGATTACTGGGTTAGTGACAGGAAATCCTTAGTGACATTCGTTAGTTTTGTTAACTACTGGATGACCTTTTCCAAGTCCCTATGCTTCTGAACCTTTATGGGTTTCAGGTTTTCTAAATATAAAAATAGGATAGGCAAGTACCAAGATCATTCAGAACTTCACTGAATTTTGTCCCATTTATTGTGACAATTCATAAATATAAAAAAAGATATTTAAAGGTCAAATGACCCAGAAAAAATAACTATCAAGATGTCTTCTCTGTCATCTTCTTAGAACTATCAGGAAGATTAAGAAGACTGATCTACCATTTCCACCTTCAAAAGGAAGGGAATTGTATGGTATAAGGGCATTAAGGAGCATCTTTTTTTTTTCAGTGAAAAGTTCATTGAGTTGAGGAAACAGATTTTAGCTCAAACTCTGTGAATAATGTTTTACACAACCAATCCCAGAATGCAAAGTCCTAACATGAAAGTTTAAATAACAATTGCAACAAAAATACCATGGTGTCATACCAGAATACTAAGAAATCAATGAACTGAAGTGCTCAGGGAAATGAGAATTTTGGCTATTGCAATATTTTGAATTAATCTTAAATTTTTAAATCAAAGAAGGGATCTTAAAGATCACCCAGTCAAACATTCTCATATATAATAATGGAAAGCTAAATATAAAAAGAATCTAATCAATCCCAAATGAACTGATTTTGGAAAATACTTCTTAAAAAGACATATATCCTTCTAAAGGAAGAGGTCTATAGTGAACAGAACATTGGGCTTAGAATCAGGAAGACCCACTTTCAAAGCCTTCATTAGGCACTGTAATATTGAACAAGTCACTTGAACTCTCATCCTCAGTTTTTCTCATCTGTAAAATGGTAATAATAATAATAATAGTTCTTCAAGGGCAAAATGAGACAAGACACATAAAGTAACAAAGAAAAATGTTCAGTTATATCCATTACTCCAACTTTATAGTCCAACACTTATTCCTCTAAAATAAATTAGCTTCTAGTTACTTAAAGTCTTTGATAATGAAGAGCCATCATTGGCTTAGAGGAAATAGAGTGGTACTAGATTTGAAGAAGGTGAACTCAAGTTCAAATCCTGGATGTATTACTGACTATTGTGTGACCTTGTACAAATCATTTTTTTTTCTAAAATAAAATTTCTTCATTGTAAAAATGATGGTTTGGACTAGATGACCACTGAGTTTCTTTGTAACCTTATAACCATATCATATCCTTATTTAATATGTTTATAACCAGCCCTTCAAAAATAGCCTTTTACATAATTGTCACTTAAACATTTGGATTTATAGACTGTTCAGAGTAGATTAGTGCCTCTGATGTGAGGGCTTGACAAGTTCTTTTCAGGGCTTCTTTTCTCCTTTGATGTCTGTGTATCCAAACTGTCTGTCTGTCTGCCACCCAGCTCTCACCTGCTTATCCAAGAAGCTCTAATATGTACAGCAGCAATATTCTTGTAAACTAGCTAAGCAATCAGACTAAAATAGGTTGAGAGTATCAGTTACAGTCATTAAACTTGTTGGTAAGTGGGGTGGGGAGGTTGTCTACCACAGGCAGGTAAGTACTTCACTTGATGGTAGAGACAGAAGAACAATTTCTTCCAACAGCTCTAAAAGTGGTGGATGTGGGAACTGTGAAATGCTTAGAACTTGACTAGATCCAGAGGATCCAAAGTCATCCATTGCATCCTATGCATCAACAGTTGCCTTGACTTTTGTCTTGCCATTGGACTTCTATGACTCTGGAAGAGTGAGTGAGGTTGATGACTTCAAACAACTCAGCCTCACTTAAATCCAGTTTATTCATGAGTAAAAAGTCATTACCAATGATGTCATTTTGGTTCTGTTCAAGTATGAAGGAAAACAAGGAACTTAAATGTTTAATTATTTACTATTGTGCCATTGTTGTAAAATATTACACTAAAATTGTATAAACACAAATATATAAAATATATATGAACATATGTATACACGATGTAGAATATGTAATACATAAACATAATATAAAATATGTAAAATTGTATATGATGTAATAATAACTAATCCATCATCTATAATATATATAAACAAAATATATATAGTTTTAACTGGTTATATATATTTGTATATATAATAATATAATTATGTAAACACAAATATATATAATACCAAAATTTTGTAAGTACAAATGTATATATATATATATGCAAATATATATATATATTTCCTGTGAAAAATCCATCTTTTCTATAAGTCATTGGATAATGAATTATATTTAGCTGAGAGTACCAGTTAAAATAGTGAAATAAAGCTTTGGGTTATAGTCAATAAACATTTCTCATAGTTTTATTCTATTTCTTGATGTTTCATCATTTCCTCACTTAAAAAAAACCACAGCCTATTAATATCTCAGATCAGGACAAATTTCTGGTCAGCTCTAATACACATTAACATGTACATAGACAATCATTTCTTTTACTATCTTGTCATGGCTCATTTGTTTTAAGTATTTAGAAAATGAAATGAAAAAAAATTTAAATATAACAATACTCACATGGAGATTGGCTTCATATAATTTGCATGTGTGTGGCACAAGCAGCGTTGTAAATAATCTATCCGCTACACCCCTATTATACACAGATATATACACAGAGATAGTTTTTAACATTTTCCAGTTCTTACATTATTCAGAAACTCACAATGAAGGTCATTTATAGAATACATTTTTCTAGAAAGTTTGACATTGGAACTCTATTGGATTAATTAATTTTTTTAAATGTGAGTTTTCACTGTAGTATTTGTGATAATTTGACTCTATGATATATAAAAAGCCCAATGGAAGAAGAGGCAAAGTTAGTGCCCTGATTCCTTGAACTCCCTGATATTCTATTGCCCACTGTTTCATCATGTACAAATCAAGCATATTACCTCATGACCACAAGAGTTAACATTGGCCTATGACCATTGTATCTTCAACCAAAGTTACATGTCAACAAAAACCAGTAGTTGGTTGCTATGTATGTTCAATCAATTATTTCTGTCATTTTTCCAAATTATATTTACATGATATATTCCTCTTCTCTTCAGCAACATCTATTACTCCTACAATTATGATATTTTTTAATCCCATTAAATTGAAAGAAAACAAAAGAATTAGGAAGAGAGGGAGAAAGTGTAGGGAAGAAGATAGAGAAAAGAGAGAGAAAAAAAGACACAAATAGGCCACTGAAGAAGAAAAAAACTGAAGAACAAAAATGAGAAGAAAGGAAAAGAATGATTAGATTTTTCATGAAATTATTATTTTGATTTTGTATGCATGATTTTTTTGCTTTTATCATGTTCTTAATAGACATGTACAAACATGGATTATTTCAATATAATTGTTTTCTTTCAAAATCCTGTATATTTTATTTTATATTTAAATTCATCTTTATGAGGAAGGATATATTAGGTTCATGAGGCATCCATAAGGTTTCAAGACAAAGGCAAAAGTTAAGCACTTCTGGTTTAGGTAAATTGCTATTAGAAGTTAACTGGAATATTTTATTAATATGTTATTTTTGTCCTTTGAAATATACATTGATAATTATCTACTGTAATTCTTAGTTCTTTAAAATCTTTTGGAGACAACCTCAGAAAGGGGAAGGATTTTGCTCTCTAGGCTTCTGTAGGGGTAGTCAGAACAAAATTGCCATAAGGGTTGGTGAAATGAAGCCAAGGACCAGACAGCCCATGTGTTAAATTATAACAATTCTATCTATTGTCATTTTAAACTGCTAGATATAAATGCTATTAATAGTCTGCAATTTATAAAGATTTTCATTAGAATAGGGTTTTGCCTGTGTCAAATCTCATGTCTTTTCCCTTTTATAAAAATTTTCTCAATTTTTTTTCTGTGCAACACAAATGGGTTATGAGGTTGCATATTTAAGGGGAGGGAAACTGCTTTACAAGAATTATTAACA
This sequence comes from Monodelphis domestica, assembly GCF_027887165.1. Lineage (NCBI taxonomy): Eukaryota > Metazoa > Chordata > Mammalia > Didelphimorphia > Didelphidae > Monodelphis > Monodelphis domestica. The sequence goes on along the minus strand of NC_077234.1, from coordinate 104,237,849 downwards.
CTTTTGGTGATCTAATGGTAATGTCATAGCATAGTAAAAGGAGCAGTTGGAACATCTATGAGCAGAAAAGATTATATTAGTGTAAAATAACAGGATTATATCTAAGGAGCCAGATAGAGTGATTATTTTCTATCTCTAGATCTACATATCCCTATATTATATATGTAAATACATATAGGTTAAAGTATGCATATTTCCAAGATAATCACAGAAGTCTCATGATGGAAATGATATCTACAGCCCAAGTAGGAACTGATGGAATTTGAGTGCAGATAAGAGCATGCCATCTTCCCCTTTATTTCTTTTCATAAGATTTTTATTGTGTGATATACTTTCTATCACAGGAATATGGGAATATGTATTGTGTGAAAGTACTAGAATAACCTAATAAGACTATTTACCTCCTTGAGGAGACAAGGAATGGAGGGAGAAATCTGAATCTAAAATGTCAGAAAACAATTGCCATAAATTGTTCCTTTATGTAACTTAAAATATATGTGAAAATGTAAATAATAAATGCTTGCTTTTTCCTTCCCTCTAACACATAGGTATCAATAGCTTTGTTTCTAGCCCACCACAAGTCATGTTATCTTTTAGGGCTGTCAAATAAGCATTCCTCTGACCTGAGTACAATATTTTTCCCTCCCATAAACAACCAATTCCTTATTGTTTGGAAGGATATTCTTTCCTTTGTGCCAGAAGCTGTAGTGCCCCTTGATGGTTTCTCAATAGCCTGTGTTCAAATGCTTTAAAGACATGATTTGTCTTATATAGACACGGAGATGAACAGGAACTGTAGGGGTCATTAATTCAAGATATATTTTCAATTTGCTAGAACACTTTCAATAAATTTAATTTATTAAAATTGCCATAGAGAAGATAGCACATCTCTCTGATGTGAACATATTTTAATACTAAAAATAATTAGCTTTTCTACTGTAAAAGTCAAAATTCCAACAGGTTCAACTAAAGGTAAAATAGTTAACATAGAATAATGTTCTTTGTTCTTGAAATCTGTCACAGTCATGTAAAATACATTTTGACATCTTGGGGTGGAGCTGAAGGTTTGAAATCTCATATTTATTATTCCTTAAACATCTATGGAGTTACTTATAACAGCTAGACAAAGAATTCCTAGTTTTTTAGTAGTATAAATTCTTTGGTGGTTGAGACTAGAAATATAAGCGACACAGGGAGAGAGACATTCTTTTGTCATGCAAAGAGAGCCACCTGCAGTGGAAAAAGTGGGTCTTGTGCTTTAAACTGCATATTACAGGTGAGGTTTTTTATGTGAAAGGGGGTGTCCAGAAAGAAAAAATAAATAAAGATAAAACATATCTCAAGAAATTTCTGTACTGTCACTCTGTTGAGGCTGGATGAATCTGCCAAATGAAACTACTTTTCTTTAATGTTGGCTTCTGGATATTTTTTTTTTCTCTTTAGTTATCTCTTCTACTAATAGAATATCACTCCCAAAGACTAATAAATAGAAGCAAATCAATGAAAAACAATGACATTTCAGAATACCATCATGAATTATTTATCCCTATATCATTTTATACAAGACTAACAGTGATTTTGTAATAGTTTAGGAAATTAGATATTTCAGAATTTCAACAAAATATTGGGAAGTGATGTAGAGTAGACATACATTGGGGTCAGAAGGATTAGGTTCATTTCTGCTTCTAACATTTACTCTCTTTGTGACTTTGATGAAGATACTGAAATTCCTTGATCCACATAAGGAGGAAGTGCTATATGATAAAATGAGTAATTTTGCTCAGGAGAATGGGATTTCAAGTTCAAATCTTGACTTTGTTTCTTAATAACTGTGTGACTTTGGGGGAATTACAGTATAAATGAATGATCCTATCATTCTATTTTGATTCTTTTGTTACTCAGGAATCACAGTGGGATATAAAAAGAAATGTCAGCAGAGGACAACTTCTGGAAACATCTAGCTGGCTCAAAATACTATGAGTATGTCCTCATAACAGGGTGATTGATTTTCCAAAGACTTGCCTGCTTTAGTAGAGAGCTGATTATCACCAGTATACATTCACTGATTTGACTAATTGTTTATTATTCAAAAAACATTTGTTTGGAAAAGATGGAAGATTTCCTTCCACACAAAGGCCATTTATTTTTCTAGAAACCAAAACTTATTCAAGATTCCATGAATGGATTATATAACAAAAGAAAAAAAAAACTCATTCATCATCCCTCAGGATCATTAGGCTTAGGCAAATTATAATATAGGAAAAAAGTCTTCTTGTCTTTGTATTGTGATTTTGAAAATAACAAATCCCTTATAAAATAGGCATTTCCATATATTTAGTGGAAGAGAAAAAAGAGGATTTTATTATTACTACAGATTTCTATTATGTATAGCTTATTTTAATCTTTAGATATCAATACAGTTTGCTCTCTTTACACATGTATGTGTATGTGTGTATGTCTTTTTTCAACTTATAGCTTCCTTCTCTTTTCTGAAATTAAGAAATGTTAAATCAAGGAATATCTTTTCATTTTTTCATAGTTATAGTCTTATCCTTTCTAATCTGCTCATTTACCCTATCATTTCTCTTTGGATGTGCATTACCACTGGGGAAGGGAAAAAATTTAAAAACAACCTTTAACAGATAATTAGGCAAGCAAGAGAAATCTTCATATTATATATGTTAGAAAATATATTTTTTTCTAGATCTTGAATCCATCACCTCTATGTCAAGTGGTATGTAGCATCATTCTTCATTAGCCTTCTGAAATTTTAGTTTCAGACAGTATACTAAATATAGTATTTATCAAAATCCTTAATGTTCAATTTTTCCCCTTTATCATATGGTTTAGGGTATTAAGTGTAGAACATAAAATTCTGAAGATACAAGCTCAAATTCTGCTTCAGATATTTGCTAGCTGTGAGCCCTAGACAAGTAACTTAACGTCTCTTGGGTTCTATTTCCTCATAGGTAAAATGGAGATAGCAATAGTGCTTATTTCCCAGAGTTATGAAGATCAAATGAGTTATTATTTATAAAGTCTTTTGTGAACTTTAAAACCTATATAATAGTAGTTATTCTATTTGCGTCTTCATCAATGTTGTCAGAGAAAATGTTCTCCTGGTTCTTCTCACTTGAATTTCTGCAATAGTTCATGTATGTCCTTCAAGATTTCTCAGTAACTCTTCAACATCTTACAGTACAATAATGCTGATTTACATTCTTTTACCTTAAAAGTGGATTTACTTTAAGTGGATTAGCCATCCCACAACAGATAGGCATCACCTTAATTTCTAATTTTGGTTCTATACCTCTAAAAAAACTACTATCAATATTTTTCTGCTTATTTTGATCTCATTCTGTTATTGTACTACTAGTTATAGATAGGTAAAAGTATAGTTTAGTGATTTGAGGGGAATTGTTTCAAGTTTATTTTCACAGTTCATGAATCAATTCACAATTCTACCAAGAGTCCTTGTTTTCTTGCAATTTTGTTCCCTATGGCCACAACAGCCAATACCTTTTTTTCTGTTTTTTTTCCTCTTTATTAAATCATGGAATAGTGCAACCTCAGAATTTTTTTAAAATTAGCATTACACTATTGGTAATTTTGAGGGTTTTTCTATTTTTTATATTTCTTAAAGCTTGGGTCTGTTTGTTTGAAAACTCCCTGCCAATTTAATTTAACAATTTATGTATTGGACAAGGTGTATCCTTGTCAAAGGTGATCACCTCTGTGTCTGAGAAGATCCAGTATAGATTCTGTGCAAAAGAGGGATTAATTGCAGATGATGAGATACAAAACCAGATCCTCCTATTTTCAAACGAGTCTGGTTACATCAAACTTCATGACATTGAAGAGCTTCCTTGATGATAAAATTATAAGCACTCAAAAATTTGACCTGAGAATGAATACTGGGATGAAATAGATCTATAAAAAATATCCTTCAGATTATTTTGTATGCCTGTATAGATTTTATACATCAGTTTTAGATAAATTCTAGAATTGGCCAGTATTTGGGCACAGAGGTAAATAGGAGGAGCATATTAGTTTAGTTTTAAGAAATTCCAAAGTTAGCTTTTTTAACTCCAGATTTCTCCTAAAAAGAAAAACTCATTTTTCTCATATTGTTTAGGTTGATGTAGGTCTGTGAATCCATGGAATACTATAATTTTTAAAGGCTCAAAAATAAATAACCCATTAAAAGGTTTTGCAATGTTCATTGTAAAATATGCAAAACAATTGAACTTTGAAGTACTATAATGAAGTTATGTCAAGAAAATAAGCCTCCTGGAGCCTCTCTAGACAAGAACTTTGATTCATATTTCATTGAAATGATTGAGGCTGGACACAGAAAGTTTCCTCTTTTCTTCCTGTACTTCATCTCTAGTCACTGAGATGCCTTCTGCCAATATCTTATTCTCTTATGTTTCATGTGGAGAAAATATAACTCTTCCTCCCAAGGAAACTCCATTTACATTCATAAGTTTCATCTCATCTTTGCTCATAGATTGCCCATTCCATAATCTTCACTCTCTCACTTATCTTCAACTTTGTCCTTTCTTTTCCTAATTTAGTCTATACATTTCTTGTTTATATACAGTTGTTTGCAAGTTGTTGTCCCCATTGGATTGTGAATACATTGATGGTAGGCACTGTCATGCCTCTTTATATCCATAGAATGAGAATATAGAATATAATGTTTGGAATGTAGTAAATCTTACTAAATACTTGTTGATCATATTTATTATGCTTGATAGACTCCTTTAATGACCTACAAAACAAAATATTGAGGGAATTGAAATCTACAGAAGGAGTAAGTGTGAACAGAAGGTTCATACTGAACCAACAATATATCTTTGCTTATTAATTTTTTTTTGTTAAATGTTACATTGGCTATAAGTATTTTAATATTTTGTTCCCAAGGCCAAAGAACTGTATTTGACTGGGACAAAGGTATGTATAAGAAATTTGTCAAATTTTCAGATGACATAAAGATGGAAGGGGAGCAAAAACATTAATTGCAAGAAGATCCGAAAGAATTCTTTCCAATAATTGGGTTGAATTTGTTAAGATGAGATTTAACAGGGGATAATGTAAAATTTTGACTTGGGTTGAGTAATTAACCTTATAATTTCATAATGCTGCATCATGATTATACGGTAGGTTTTTTTCTGATAAATTCAATATTACTTAATGTTATGAAATGTCAGCCTAAAGAGCTAATTTGCTTCTGGCTTTAAGGAAGTATAGCTTCCAAAATATGGAGGTGATAGTCTCTTTTTATTCTTTTCTTATCTGAGTGCAGTTAAAACTTACAAATAATTGCTTCAATTAAATATGTATAATATGGATATCACATGATTATAAGAAGCAGATAAGAACAAAGCAAATGTTGATTTTAATTTCAGAATACAAAGGGGAAGAAGACACAATAACTATACTTATAATAACTTTTGTCTCCTTTGAAACAAACATAACTTAGACCTATATTCCAAAGGAGTAAATTCATTAAAATGTTCTAAAAAGTTTTCCAAAAGAAAGAGATGATTTCCTGTGGTTACAAATCCTCCTAAATCCAGTTCTAACCAGTCTATATTATTAGCCATTTAACTTTAGCCACCATATCTAAATAAGTCCTTCCTAAATAAAGTCCTCTATCATATATGTTTTAAAATACATCAGATTACAGAATCAGAAGAAAGTAAATCCAAAGCATGTACCTCTGATTTTATTTTATTTTATACCAGAATTTTTAAAAAATCATTAGAAAATACAAAGAATGATAAGCAGGTTACTTCTCAGTCTCTGCTATAATGAATACAAGTAACAGTCAAGTCTTTTATTCAGAGTAACAATGCAAGTATAATGAAAAACAGAATCCAATTCCTAAAGTCTGTGAAAGAGTCAGGCACATGTTCTTCTTTTTATATCTCTATTTTTGGTTGTATCTCATTAGTACAACTACCTGTTACTGTGGTAGGCCCAGTTAGCCTTTTGGTCACATAGGTCACTCCTCTCTTTAGTGCAGACTGCAGGTAGTTACTTCCAGATAATATAATCTGCTTTGTTTAAAATGATGTTTAGTTAGTTTTCAATGAATGTCTATCTTATTTTCTATTTAGTGGGGTTGTAATGGTTCTAAATGAAATAACTAATCCATAAACCTTAAAAATGGTTTATCGTTTAAAGTCATAATTTAATTTGAAATTTTGATTTTCAATTTTAGTTAACAAATCAGACTTGAATTTGATTTTTAATTGTTTTCCTCCTTGTTTCCCAGTATCCTCATTATTAGGTAACTTGTATAGTTAGTTGGTATAGAATTTATTAATTTTATTTTATTTATTCTACATCATATTCTTTTTTCTATTGTTAAGGACTCTGGAACTAGAAGAAATACATACTTCTTTCCATTTCTTGTAAAAATTGGCATTACAGTTACCTTTAATATAGAACTTTCTTAGAAGGCACATTACCCAAACTATGCCATATTAATGAGTTAATTCCTAAATTTAAAAAAAAGAATAGCAACAAGGTTTTGACTAGTTTTTTTTTTTTAATCACAATAAAATATCGTATACTTTTTTGTTCTCTTCTTCTATTGCTCTGGCCTCACACAGGATCAATTTAACTGGTGATGAGCACAGGAGTTTTGATGAATTTTGTTTCTGAACTAAGTCATTTTATTAACCTTTTCACCACCTAAAGACACCTATTTCTTAGGAGTTGACCACATTCACCATATTGGTGGGAGACTAAGTATACCTTACAGACTTAGCACATAGAAGATCAGAATATTCTAGATAAAAAAATCCAGTGGTCTCAGCCTCAATAGTAGCAGAGAGGATAAACATGAACCTCCATGCCTACCAAGTCCAGACATCTTATAAAGTTGATTTTTATTGGTTTCTTTTACTTTTGCATTTTGTTCTTGCTGATAAAATCTATATGTACACAATTCTCCAATAATATGATTTGGTTCAGTAAAACTTCCAGTCACTTCATTGGCAATCAGTCCAACCAGGTATTGCATTCTATAAACAAGCAAAAAAAAAAGATACTTGACTAAATTTCCAATTTCCAATTGATCATGTTTTGATGTAAAAAGAATATGCAATAGTAAAAAATACAACATAAGATATTTGTGGAGTAATATATAACTAATAGATAACTTTTCAAGTACATTATATCATTTTCAACATCATCATTATTAATCTTACATATTATCATCATGTCCAAAAGAATTACTTAGGATAGTTTAGTTTTAGGGTTGACCATATCATTATTGACAATTATTGACCATATCAATAATCAAACCAACAGAAATGACATGATCATCTCGATAGATGGAGAAAAAAGCCTTTAACAAAATACAACACTCATTCCTATTGAAAATATTAGAAAGTATAGGAATAGGAGGGCCTTTCCTAAAAATAATAAACAGTATATATCTAAAACTATCAGCAAACATCATCTGCAATGGGGATAAACTAGAAGCCTTCCCAATAAGATCAGGAGTGAAACAAGGATGCTCATTATCACCTCTATTATTTAACATTTTATGAGAAACATTAGCAGTACCAATTAGGGAAGAAAAAGAAATTGAAGGTATTAAAATAGGCAAGGAGGAGACCAAGTTATCACTCTTTGCAGATGATATGATGGTCTACTTAAAGAATCCTAGAGAATCAACCAAAAAGCTATTCAAAATAATCAACAACTTTAGCAAAGTTGCAGGATACAAAATAAACTCACATAAATCATCAGTATTTATATATTTCCAACACATCCTAGTAGCAAGAGTTAGAAAGAGAAATATTTAGGAATTTATTTACCAAGATAAAAATAGGAAGTATATGAAAACCACTGCAAAACACTTTCCACACAATTAAAACTAGATCTAAATAATTGGAAAAACACTAATTGCTCATGGGTAGGATGAGCTAACATAATAAAAATGACAATCCTACCCAAACTATTTACTTATTTAATGCCATATCCATTGAACTACCAAAAAACCTTTTTTACTGATTTAGAAAAAAAAAAAAAACCAAAAACATAAAAAAGTTCATTTGGAAGACCTAAAGATCAAGGATATAAAGGGAAATAATGAAAAAAATGTGAAGGAAGGTGGCCTAGCTGTACCAGATCTCAAACTATATTATAAAGCAATTTTTATCAAAACAATTTGGCACTGGCAGACAGAGACAGAAAGGAGGATCAGTGGAATAGACTTGGGGTAAGTGACCTCAGCAAGACAGTCTATGATAAACCCAAAGATCACAAATTTTGGGACAAAAATCCACTATTTGACAAAAATTGCTTGGAAAATTTGAAGACAATATCAGAGAGATTGGGTTTGGATCAACATCTCACACCCTACACTAAAATAAATTCAGAATGGGTATGAATGACTTGAATATAAAGAAGGAAACTGTAAGTAAATTAGGTGAACACAGAATAGTATGTGTCAGATCTTTGGGAAAGGAAAGATTTTAAGACCAAGCAAGAATTGGAAAAAATTACAAAATGTAAAATAAATACTTTTGATTACATTGAATTAAAAAGTTTTGGTACAAACAAAACCAATGCAACCAAAATTAGAAGGGAAGCAACAAATTGGAGAAAAAAAATCTTCATGTCAAAAACCTCTGACAAAGGTCTAATTGCTCAAATTTATAAAGAGCTAAATCAATTGTACAAAAAATCAAAACATTCCCCAATTGATAAATGGGAAAGGGACGCAAATATGCAATTTTCAGATACAGAAATCAAAACTCTTAATAAGCACATGAAAAAAGTGTTCTAAATCTCTTATAATCAGAGAGATGCAAAACAAAACAACTCAGAGGTACCACCACATACCTAGCAGATTGACTAACATGGCAGCAAAGGAAAGAAATGAATGCAGGAAGTGATGTGGCAAAATGGGAACACTAATGAAGTGCTGGAGGAGTTGTGAATTGATCCAACCATTCTTGAAAGCAATTTGGAACTATGCCCAAAGGGCGCTAAAAAACTGTCTGCCCTTTGATCCAGCCATAGCACTGCTGGGTTTGTACCCCAAAGAGATAATAAGGAAAAATACATGTACAATAATATTCATAGCTGCACTCTTTGTGGTGGCAAAAAAATTGGAAAACGATGGGATGCCCTTCAATTGGGGAATGGCTGAACAAAGTGTGGTATATGTTGGTGATGGAATACTATTGTGCTTAAAGGAATAATGAACTGGAGGAATTCCATGTGAACTGGGACAACCTCTAGGAACTGATACAGAGTGAAAGGAGCAGAACTAGGAGAACCTTATACACAGAGATTGATACACTGGGGTACAATTGAATATAATGAACTTCTCTATTAGTAGTAGTCTCTTGGAAGCCGAGAATGATGATTGTCTTTCTGCATTATCATCTATTGATGTACCCTCATGTGGCTTTGAAGTCCAAAGACTGAGGCGAAGAGTTTGTGGCATGTGGGGCATGGGATGCCAGTTGTTATGGGAGGTGCGGTTGTGGCCTGGTGTCGGTGTTCACGCGCAGTAGCAAGACGTCAACATCATTCATCTTCAAAGGTGGTGGCGGCGTGGTTAATGTGGGCTCGCCAGCTGCTTCTGTCAGAGGCAGCGAGTTCTAGTTGCTTTGGTGTAATGCCAGCCTATTTCAACTTGGACTTTAGCTGATCCTTGAATCTTTTCTTTGGTCGGTCTTGTTTCCTGAGTCCAGCTGACAGATCACTACAGAATACCTGTCTTGGTATTCTCTGTGGGTCCATGCGGATGACGTGTGCAGACCATCTTAGCTGGGTTTTGAGGACCAGGACTTCGATGCTGGTGGAGTTGGCTCTGTCGAGGACTTCCTGGTTGGTGATACAGTCCTGCCATCGCATCCTCATGATTGACCGGAGGGAGCGTTGGTGGAATTTCTCCAGCTGTTTCATGTGCTTCTGGTACAGTGTCCATGTCTCGCAACCGTACAGGAGCCAGCTGAGGACCACTGCGTTGTACACTTTGAGCTTCGTCGCAGTGCTTACACCGCTGTGTTGGAGGACTTTGCAGCGCAGCCGCCCGAGTGCCTGGCTGGCCTTTTGGATCCTGGCATTAATCTCGTGGTCTATGGACCCATCGGTACTTGAAAGTGTTGACATTGGAATTGGAAAGCTGCGTGCCATTGATTGTAATGCACGGCTGGTTCATTGGCCTCCCTGGTGCAGGTTGGAACAGCACCTCTGTTTTGCTGAGGCTGATAGTCAGGCCAAACAGTTTTGTTGCTGTAGAGAACCTGTCCACAACAGTTTGGAGATGGTTTTCTTGGTGGGCCATGAGAGCACAGTCATCTGTGAAGAGAGCTTCCAGGATGAGTCTCTGTTGTCTTTGTTTTTGCGGTAGGCAGGGTTGGAATAGATGAGTGTGCACAAAGATACTTGTGCATGAAGGAGATTTAAGTGGAAAAGTCGATGCACAGAGATAGTCCCACTCTCTCAGCGTTGGAAGCCTGGGTCCATTGGCACGAAATCGTTACACCTGGAGACTTCCTCAGCTGCATTGGATGGCCGTGTTGTCTTTTGTGCTCCAACACACCCTAAGCACTCCACAGTGCCTTGCTGTATCGCCATCTCAGCTGTTGAACCTTCTTATTGGTTTCTTCAGCCTGTTCCTCCAAAGCAATCTTCATATTCTGGGTGAGCAAGGCCCTGGTTCACCAGAGGTCAGTGACAACCCGATGGCTACCCTCACAAGGTTTGGCTGGCCTGTCAAAGCCGTTGCCCGGGGTGTGGCCGCTGCCTCACGCTAGCAGCTACTGGGAGCCACAAGTGAGAGCTGGGTGTCAGGTCTGGGTCAGAGGCTGGTGAGCTGCCCTAGGAGGGCATGACAAGCCCTCCTTACCAAGTGTGCTACCCCTCCCTGAACACCCCATACACCCCAGGGCAATGATCCAGGACCATTCTGAGGGATTTGTGAGAAAGAGCACTATCTACATTCAGTGGAAGAATCGTGGGAGTAGAAACACAGAAGAAAATCAACTACTTGTCTACATGGGTCAATGGTGATATGATTGGGGATGTAGACTCTAAATGATCACCCTAGTGTAAACATCTACAACATGGAAATAGATTTTGACCAAGGACACATGTAAAACCTAGTGGAATTGCACATCATCTATGGGATGGGGTAAGGAGAGGGTAGGGAAGGAACATGATTCTTATAACCAGAGGAAAATGTTCTAAATTGACTAAATAAATAAAATTTTAAAATTCCCCCCCCAAAAAAAGACACATTAGAAAGTACAGGAATTTAAAGGGCCATTCCTCAAAATAATAAACAATATATATTTAAAACATCAGCAAATATCATCTGCAATGGGGACAAGTTAGAAGCCTTGCCAATGGTATTAGGAGTGAAGCAAGGATGCCCATTATCACCTCTATTAATTAATATTGAACTAGAAACACTAATGGTAGCAATTAGAGAAGAAAAAGAAATTGAAGAGATTAAAGTAGGCAATGAGGAAACTAAACTATTACTCTGTGCAGATTTATATAATGGTATACTTAAAGAATCCTAGAAAATCAACTAAAAGGTTAGTGGAAATAATTAACAACTTTAGCAAAGTTGCAGGGTACAAGATAAATCCACATAAATCATCAGCATTTCTGTATATTTCCAATAAAACTTAGTAGAAGGAGTTAGAAAGAGAAACTCCATTTAAAATAATTCTAGAGAATATAAAATACTTGGAAATCTATCTGCTGAGACAAACACAGGAATTATATGAAAACAACTAGAAAACACTTTTCACATAATTAAAACTAGATCTAAATAATTAGAAAAACATTAATTGCTCATAGGTAGAATGAGATAACATAATAAAAATGACAAACCTACCCAAATTAACCTACTTTTTCAGTGTCATACCCACCAATAAAATAAACTTTTTTTATCAAATTAGAAAAAAATATATCTGGAAGAACAAAAGCTCAAGAATATCAAGGGAAATAATGAAAAAAATGTGAAGGATGGGGGCCTGGCAGTACCAAATTTTATACTATATTATAAAGTAGTGGTCATCAAAACAAAATGGTTCTAGCTAAGTGACAGAAGGGTGGATCAATGTAATAGACATGAAGTAAAAGTGTTCAATAAACCCAAAGATTCTCAGCTTTTGGGAACAAGAAAGCACCATTTGAAAAACTGCTGGAAAAATTAGAAAACAGAATGGGTAAAGTAAGTTTAGATCAATATTTCACCTAGATAAATCCAAAATGTGTAAATGACTTAAATCCTTGACAATTTGTCAGTTGTGGAATGATTTGATATATTTTTTTTGGTAAATTTGAGTTAGTTCCTTATATATTTGAGAAATCAAACCTTTGTCAGAGAGATTTGTTATAAGATTTTTTTCCCAGGATTTTTTTTTTTGCTTTCCTTTTAATTTTTTTGGGGGGGGTTCAAAACCTTTTTATTTTGATATAATCAAAATCACTTCTTTTCATTTTGTAATGTTCTTTTTCTTTGTCTTAAATTCCTTTCTTTCCCATAGATCTTACAGGTATACTCTTCTATGTTCACCTAATTTATTTATGATTCCACTCTTTGTATTTAAATAATTTACCTTATCCTGTGGAAATAGACTCATGCTGCCTACCATTCAAGTTGTTTTCAGTAGGAGAGTACCATGACTTCTTGACTTCTTGGGTTTGGGTTTCTATTTTCTCTGAAGCACCTTATTAATATTGGTATGGAAAGATTGTCCCTTCCTACTTCTCTATAAAGTAAGATGGACTATATACCAGAATGAGTATGGTTGTTATTTTCTCTCTGAGCCAATTATGATGAGAGTAGGGTTTAAGCATTCTTTATTCCCACTCATATCTTCTCCTACTCTTCATTTTTTCATGACTCTTAAGGTGAAATTCCACTTTTCCCTTCCCTTTTCTCTAAGTGAAAACTTATTTTCCAACCCTTTAATATTTTTTGCATATAATATTACCTAATCAGCTTACTCCTACATTTTCTGTCTATTCTCTTAACTTTTCAAATATTGCTAAAAAGTTCAAGTTAAGTTGCTCCACTCTGACCCTTTGTTGATTCTTTCACTCCACCATTCATTTTGAAACATTATTTTAAGGTTGGTTGGAGAGGATTCTCAGAGTGGTTTAAGCTTTCCCTGTTTCTATTCCACCATCTTTGTCTCTGTCCCTTCTTATTTTCCCTTTCTTGAAATGTGACATTTTTACTTAATTTATTGATTATGTTTTCTTTCCTCATTTAAATATAAATTTCTTCTCATTCTGTATTACTAATCACTTAAGTATTAAATAAGAAAAAAATCTCTTCCATCCTTCCAGAGTATTTGTTTGTCAATTTTTGTTTGTTTTATTTCCTATACCTTTTTATAGACTCTTTTCTTTGTTCTCTTTACTACTTCTTTTCTTTTTAGTTTACTTAAGAATTTTTATAAATGAATTCTTTTTATAAATCATTTCTTCCTTATTTAGTTTTATTGTTGTTAATTTTTTAAATTGTTTAATTGCCCTTGTCTCTATTTCAAGTAACTTGTAGGGGTACAGGGGTGGGTTTAATCTAAATAATATTATCCTTTTCTTCAGGTTTCTGGCAACTCCTTTTCCTATTTCCCTCCATTTTAAGTACTTTGGCATGGCTGAATTAATATTGTCCACATTTCTTAGACTTTAATGAACATGAAATGGATTTTCTGTTCATGGTTTATGTAGTCTTGGTGATTCTCCTCCTGCAGGTAGAACATTATCATACCTTTCTATATTAGCACTATCCTCCATTGAAAGCAGGGAAGATTTGAAGTTTATTGCTCTTTATATCAGATTTTATGGTAAGATCAGATTAAGCTTGTGCCTAAGATGATTGTAGTATCAGGAATTTTTTAATTTGTCCTAAAGCACAAGCCTGTAAGTCATTATCCAAGCCAATTACAATGTGGTTGATGATGAGGTAGAGATTTTGAGTAAGGAATTTAGGGATATGTGATCTCCAATATCAGTTCATAATGCTTTTGATCTATTGGGCAAATTGATTTCATTTACTGTGGAGATAATTCCAATATCTCCATTTCTAAAGAAATAATTCTTTAAACAAATTTCAGAGATTTGGAAATGCCAAAATATTCAATTCTCCATCTTACTTGTCTTGTAACCTTCCTATCCTCAGCTTTTTAAAAACAATTTTCATTTAATAAGGTTCATAAGATATGACCTGAAGATTTACAGCCTTAAGAAATTTAGGTTCTTTATACTCAATTTCATGCTATAACATTCTTTTCAGGATATCTATCAAAAGATATTTGAGAAAATTTTCAAGACATTTTAAGTAGCAATATCACTGACTTGTTCTTTTAGGTGCCAAATTACTTCCTAAACTGTCCATCAGAAATTTTATCTTTTAAACAGAAATGAGTCAACTGTTTAAGCACTTGGAAAATGATCACCTATACATCACAAGAACCAAGATACATCATAAATCAATAATATTTATAAAGATAGTTTTAAAAATTGTTTTTGAGGATGAAATAAAAAGCAAAAAGGAATGGCTAAAAAAAGTATCTAGCACTGTCTCCACTTTAATAATAAACTGCTTTTTTCTTCCTAAGTTCTATTATATATATATATATGTATATATATATATATATATATATATATACACTTCCCTCATGTTAATAGGTTCATTCATCTATTAATGAAAACATTTCTGGTTACCCTATGAAGTATGTTTAAGGTTACATCAGGTAGTAATATTCAACAAGCAAGTCTGTCTGGATTAGAGTTCTATTTTAGTTAAGTTATTAGAACATATGCAAAATTACTAAATATTCTTGATACTGAGTTGTTTATTTATGCAGTGGAATTTATAAATTCCTACCTTAAGCCTTGAAAGGTGCTAGGTGCTTTGCTCACAAGTTAATCTTAGTCAGAAGATTAGTTTTTATTAAGCAAATACTAAGCAGACACTGCAGTAAGACCTGGAAATACAAAGAAAGGCAAAAAAAAAATAGTCTCTCATCTCAAGAAACTCAGTCTAGTAGTTGAGACAAGATGCAGACAGCATAATGACAGGAAAAATTAGTGGTAGTTTCAGAAGAAAGGAACTAACTTTAGCAAGACTGGGAAAATCTTATTGAAGAAGGTTTAGATGAGATCTGATGAAAGCCAGTGAAGCTAAGAGTTGACACAGAGGAGTGCATTCCAATGGATGGAGACAGTAAATACAAAAATCATGTCCAGAGTCAGGCAATGGAGTTTTTTTTTTTTTTTCCAAGAAACTGGAAGGTCAATGTAATCAGGTCAATTATATATGGAAAAACTCTACGATGTAAGACTGATTAGACAAGAAAACCAGGTTATGAAAGATAAGATGTGCCTCTAAAGAGGCTATAGTTATTTCTAGATCTGCAACTAACATTAGTAGTTTAAGCCAGCCGAACAACTATTTCTGTTTCTTCTTTATAAATATGG
This sequence comes from Monodelphis domestica, assembly GCF_027887165.1. Lineage (NCBI taxonomy): Eukaryota > Metazoa > Chordata > Mammalia > Didelphimorphia > Didelphidae > Monodelphis > Monodelphis domestica. Next base: position 104,222,360 of record NC_077234.1, on the reverse strand, counting down.
ATTACAATAGATATTCTATATTATAGTGAAGTCAAAACTCATACTAAAAGGGAGATTTTGCCCCAGTCTTGGAATTTTTTTCTTTGTTATTATTTAAATAGTAATTTCATTAAATAAAAGTATAATTTTCAATATACCCTTCAGACTCTTCTCTTGCAAAATACAGCAACATTATCCAAGATGACAAAAATACATATCTACCTTACATCTCCTACCAGTTATAATCTATGCTAAGATTTAAATATGAAACTAGGGTTCTCTCTAGGAGAAATATTGTTTTCTCATTTAGAAAAAATTTTTGGAAGATCTGGGAAAATGAGATAGTTTCATAGGGAAAAAAAATCCCGACTGTATAACACTTACTAAAATACCATTTCTTTTCTCAATGAGAATACCAAGCTGACTTTAGTCTTGTTATCTCTTTATTTTGATATTTTCTCCACTAAATCTTCTTCACATTTCTATCACCTCTTTACAATTAACCAAGTTTTTTATTCCATTATTTCCTACTTTCCACTATTTTCTATTTATTAAATTTAAATACTCTTATCATTTCTATAAAGTTTACACTAACTCCATCAATTTTGGATTGCACTTGGGATCATGATTGCTCTAAGGAACCCCAGGAGTAGGCTATTTCTCCTCTGTATCATATTGGTGGCTTGTCTGTAAGTAACAGACTACTTGAAAACCCTAAATTTTATTCAATTAATATTCAGTTAAAAATAACATAGACATTAATTTTTAAAATCAAATTTCATTGGTTAACCAAATTTATTCTGATTAGTTACACAAACTATATGCCTCTAAAATTTAACTGAAAATATGTCAGTAAAAGTTCACAAAAAGTAGAAACTCAATTGCTTTCCTTATGAAATCAGCTCTTTAAAGGGATAGTTAATTTTGTTTTCTGTTCCTCTTCTTTTTTTAAAACTTTATGACTAGTTGAAGCCAGCTAATCAGGTGCCATTAGGTCTTTGAACAATGTGATGTTAACAAAGTGTACTCACATTCTGAATCTTATACTATCCCAAATTATCTATTATCAATTGAAAAGGGGATCATACATCCAAGATAAAAATTTGCCAGTAGAGATAATAAAAGGTTTTGGTTTATTTTTTAGAACTAAGGAACATATTAGTGATATTGACTAAATATTTTATTTCATTGGTATGTATATGGATGAGAAATGCAAGCCATGGGCTTTTCTGTAATTTAGAGCATGAAAGAATTGACTAGAGAAATGACAGGACAAGTGATTTAACCAATATCACCCATATAATAATATGTTTTCAAAGGTGGTACTTGAAATCAGTTTTAGTCCCAAGTCCACCTCTGTATCTCCTCATTATGTGATGCTTCTTAATGCTTCTTAATGTTTAAAAATAAATCCTCAGTTAGTGACTTACATCTTGATAGAAAAAGGTTGTCTTCATAAAAATTTATACATGGCATAAGGGCTATAAATGTGCTAAAATCATACCACAAAATACTATTTAAATCTATTTTAATTAGAAAATAGCAACTAAGCAAAATCAATATTCTTAATAAGATCCAGGGATACTAGAAGAACATATGTAATTATTTTCTGTCCAATGTAGTTATCTACCAAGTAGCTTATATTTGGTTTAGTTGAGAAAAATAATATGTTTATAAACATTTAATCTCTTTGTGAATAGTTTGTTTTATGTAATGTCTTTAAAATTATTTTTATTCCTCATTTAATCTTTCTGTGATTTCTTAGTGATGTTGTAGACTGACCTCTCCCATATAAGAATTATAGAACAAAATAAACAGACACATTGATTATGTCTGTCAATGCATACTTCATTCCAACTTTAAAGTTTATTACCCTCTGTAAAAGAATAGCAAACTTTTCCAACCATCTTTTTGAAAAATGGCTGAAAAATTAACTTATGAATACAATGGCAAATTATTTCATCATAAATAATAAATAATATAAATGTAAGATATTTATATGTCAATGCATCTCCAAGAGAATTATCATACTAGAATTAGAATTATTTTCCCTCCTTAACAACTTTTTGTCTAGAGTTATAATTCTTATCTAGAACAAAAGCTGCTGCTTCTTTTTTTTTTTTAATTAAAATCCTTACCTCTGTAAGGATAATTTTAGTATTGTGACTTAATATCTAAATTAATTATTGGTCACCATGGGATATCCTAATTAACAAAATACCCAAGTCAGCTGGAAATTATGGTGATTTTAATTAAAATAGAGTGAAGGAATTAAGGAGAAGAGAGAGAGGAAAGAGTTAATTTAAAGTGCTCCAGCTCAGGCTGAGCCAGGCTGGAGTTAAAGGCCTTGGCCCAAGGGGCCTCCCCTGAGCCCAAGGGAAAAGGAAGTCAGTCTTATCACTCACCAGGAGACCATCTCAAGGAAGCTGTCTGAGCGAGCTCCTCCAGACTCAAGTTCCAGGATCAAACTGTCGCCCAGGCTGCTCACAGGAAGTGATCAGCCAGATCCACCCCTCCAGGGAAAGAGACTGAAGAGAGGAAGTGACGTGCCCTATATAGATGGTTTTACATCATTTTCCTGCATCTCATCTGTATGAATGTTAGCTTAACTTGACGTAGGACAGCCCAGGATCTGTTAGCTGTTTCTGCACATGTTTGTTGAAGACCATCCTCCTAGATACTTAATCCTTGAGTATGGGTGCAGACATTCCTGACCCTGTTAGACTAAGAAGGGTGTAGCAATGTAGAGTTCACAAGACATTTCTGATTCTGTTAGACCAAGTATCTCCATTATTACAATCAGGAGATTACAACTTTATCTTCCACTAAAGTATGGTCTGAGTAGGGTGGAGTAGTTTTAAAGTTCACACCTCCCATATTAGAATCAATACTGTGTATTGGTTCCAAGACAGAAGGGTGGAAAGGGCTAAGCAATGGTGGTTAAGTGACTTGCCAAGGTCATGCAGCTAGGAAGTGCCTGAAGCCAGATTTGAACCCAGGACCTCCCATCTCTGAACCTAAAAGTTGCTTCATTTAAAGATATTGTTAATGATAGCTACTAAAGCACTCCATAACTTTGGATGGTGTACATATCCTATAAAGCTTTAGATGACAAAAGCAAATTAAATGAACATTAAAAAGAAAATAAAAAAGAAGATATGGGCCTCAGAAATCTCAATGAACTGAAATACATCATCCCCCAGAATTATGACCATTCTGTATAAAACAGAAGAAAAAAAATCTATCAGTACAATCCCTATCAGAATCATATTGACAGGAATTTAAATGCTAATGGCACTTCAACTATTTGTTTCAAAAGCTAAGTTTAATCTATAAAGAGACAGTCATCAATTTATTGTTCTAACATTGATCTCCTCTGAAAAGATAAAAAAAAACAACAAAAAATAATTTGAAATTATTTTTAGGGTTATAAACACCAAAGAAAACTCACCACCTATGTGAGTAGAAGAATGTAATCTTTGGGTGATAAGAAATCTCAAATCAAGCATGAAAGCATTATATTTGGTACAATTGTGCTAACATTCCCTTTGTCTTTGTAGCATCATTTAGGTCTAGAAATTTAAAAGTCATTTTAAAGACTAGAGTTATTTTTCATCTTTTAATTATTTAAGGTATGCAGTTCCACTTCTTTGTCACCCTCAACATATACAATTAACCAAGATCCTCTTGGTTCCTACTAGTCTTTTTTGTTCTACACAGATTTATCAGTTGTTCTATCTGTTCATTTTGTAAGCTTGTTTCTACAAAATCTTGCATAGCAGATTTTAACATGCTACCATATTAGCACCTTTTCCCACCTTTCTAATGTGTTCACTGTTTAATTAAAATTTTTATTAAGTTTTCAATCAATATTTTAAAATAGTCTCTGACTTCATATTGGATAAAAGCAAAAAAAGGGAGGGGCTCATTCTTTCCTCTGTAAAGCTTGGTCTCATATGATTCAGATTTTTTTTCCCTAAGGCACATGTCCATGGTGCTACTAAATCTAATTTGGTCCATAGTTATGATTCAAAATTACATAACTCAAAATTTCTTATGTTGACCTCTGGTATAATAGCTAAATTACTGATAGTTATTAGATTTCATATACATAACAGTTCAAACTTGGGTTCCCTTAGGACACTTTAGGCCACAAAGTGAGATATTTTGAGTCTCAATATTCTATTTTGGTTCAATAATGTACAAAGAGGCAGATACATAGAAACACAGAATGATACACAAAGATGGAGTTGAAGAATCTATATATTCAGCAATTTTACAACAATTTTCCAATGTGTAGTAAATTAAATGAATGAAAAGAGATACAAGGACTTATATAAAATTAAAGCAGAAGAATAAGGATGAAATACACTTGGATCAGAATCTGTGATTTAACTGGAAGAGGGGAGAATTCCTAGTACTTGGAAAAATGAATACATCTTATCATTACAAAATAGTAGTCAATATAATAACACTAACTTCCAACTATCTTGTCCCCAGTTTCTTATTTAACATAATCTTTATGAGATTAATCTACAGATGTAATGAAGACATCTTTGAGAAATAAATGAGATGAAACAGGTAGTTGTTTTGCAGCAGGTAGTCTAGAGTAGGCCACATTTTTACAATAGTATAAAATTTTTGAAAATTTCCCAAGATGGAAAATCCCATTGCACTTATAGTTCATCATGAAAATAGGCTAATTTTGAGTCATGAGGCCAATAAGATGGAAGGTTAACATTTCCAAGACTCCATAGACACTCCAAAACTCCTCAAAAAAGGAATTATGAAGAGGTTATATGAATACTGGAGAAAACAAATAACTAAAATACTGTCAGTAAGCTCTTTCTTCCTCCAGGTACTAAGTTCCTGATGGTGACTCAGGAACTGACATATGAGCTTGTTCCTCTGTTTCAAATCACTGGCAGGGTCTCTTTCTAGAAAACATAAAACTTGTCATTGTGGGAAGAGTCTAAAGGAACTTTTGTAAGCTAGCCATGAGGATGTACCCATTATCAAAAAGGGAGGAAGTATCACAAAATTTGTGGTGGGGAAATATAAGGTTAAAAAAATAAACTCTGAAGAATTCAAAGGGATAAAACTCAATAACACTCACAGAGAATAAAGGGATAAATTAACAGGGAAGATAATTAAATTAGAAGGGAAAATAAATCACAAAACAAAGGAATATGAGAAATGGTTATTAAGAATAATTAAAATAATATGCCGGGGTGGAGTCAAGATGGAGGCTTGGAAGCAGCAAAAGTCAATTCCTCTGTGAAAACCCTTCTGCACCAATCAAAAACAAAGCACTTCAAAGGGGACAGAAAACCAAATCCAACAACCAGACATAGCCGTGGGACCTTCCTGCTGGATTCACCTTAAAAAGAAGGCAGAGAAGTTTGAATTCTTGAGTTTAAGGAAAGGAAAGAAGAAATTTCCCAGGCCCCCTCCCCCACCTACTGTGCCTCAGCACAGACTCAGATGGTCAACAGGATCTGGGGCAGGGCTCCAACCAGGACAGAGCACCACAACTACTCAAAACTCAGGGTTTTGACCATAGCTGGCAAGGAGACAGCTGGAGGAAAGAAGCATAGAGGAGGGCAGGCTGGTCACAGCCTTCAGCCCCCACACCTCCATCTTGGGCCTCTGCCCCTGGAAGTTTTGGCCTCAGGACACATTCAGTTCTTCAGATCAGCTTAATCTAGTTTATCAATAATGTAGAGAAGAAGCCTCTAGAGGGCAGAAAAATTCAATCTCACAGAGCTAATATACAACCAGAAGTCTACAAAATAGACAGAAAGCTAACCTCAACAAAACAGAGCCACAGGTCTTTCCTATTCAATCCTACCTGAAAGGCATACAGATAAAGTTGAATTTTCAGGTATAAGAGAAAGATCCAACACCTCTCCCCCACCTACTGCAAGGAGACCTGCTGAAGAAATCTGGCAGACTGGGATCCCAGGGTTAAGGCTTTGCGGCAGAGTACCTTGGTACTTTTGGGATGCTCAGGTCTCTGACATGGCAACTGGCAGGGAGGCAGCTGTCAGAAAGGAGTAGAGAGGAGGACCACCAATAACTACTAAAAGCTTCCACACCTTCACCTTCAGCCTCCACACCTACAACTTCGCCTTCAACCTTTTCTGGCAGTTGGGGAAAATCTGGCCTCAGGTCACATTAATGCAACAGGTCAGCTCTATCAGTTTAATCCAGTTAATCAGCAGAGCAGAGAAGAAATCCCTTCAGGGAAGAAAAGCAGGAACACACAGATCCAACAAATAAACAGAGGAACAAGAGAATTGCCAATAAAGAGGGAGAAAGAAGGGGGGGGGGGGGACATGAGTAAACAACAGAAAAAAAAAGAAATTACAATCAACAGCTTCTGTTCAGGTAATGAACAAAGAACAAATGGAACAGAGGAGGACCAAGGAACACCAAGCAAAAATAAAAAAAAGGAGGCCTCTCCTTTAATGAAGAGGAAATTAAGGTAATTATTAAGAGTTATTTCACTCAACTATATGACAATAAATATGACAATGTAGGTGAAATGGGTAAATATTTACAAAAACAAAAACTGCCTAGATTAACAAAAGAAGAAATAGAATATCTAAATAATCACATCTCCAAAAAAAAAGAAAGAAAAGAAACAAATTGAACAAATCATCAAGGAACTCCCTAAGAAAAAGTCCCCAGGGCCAGATGGATTTACAAGTGAATTCTATCAAACATTTAAAGAACAACTAATTCCAGTACTATACAAACTATTTGAGGAAATAAGCAAAGAGGGAGTTTTACTAAATTCCTTTTTTGACACAAATATGGTACTAATTCCAAAGCCAGAAACACCAAAAACAGAGAAAGAAAACTATAAATCAATCTCCTTAATGAACATAGATGCAAAAATAGAATACTAGCAAGTTATCATGAGGCTTATTCACTATGATCAGGTGGGATTTATATTAGGAATCCACAGATGATTTAATATTAGGAAAATCATCCATATAATTGACCATATGAATAACCAAACCAAGAGAAATCACATGATTATCTCAATAGATATAGGGAAAGCCTTTGATAAAATACAATACTCTTTTCTTTTGAAAATATTAGAAAGTAGAAGAATAGATGGACCTTTCCTAAAATATATATTTAAAGTATATATTGAAAACCATCAGCAAGCATCATTTACAATGGGGACAAGTTAGAAGCCTTCCTAATAAGATCAGAATTGAAGCAAGGATGCCCATTATCACCTCTATTATTTAACATTTTACTAGAAAAACTACTGGTAGCAATTAGAGAAGAAAAAGAAATTAAATGGATGAAAATAGGCAATGAGAAGACTAAATTATCAGTCTTTGCACATGATATGATGGTATACTTAAAGAATTACAGAGAATCAATTAAAAAGCTAGTGGAAATAATCAATAACTTTAGCAAAGTTACAGGATATAAAATAAGCCAACATAAATCATCAGCATTTCTATACATTTCCAAAACAACTGAGCAGCAAGAGTTAGAAAGAGAAATTCCATTTAAAATCACCTTAGACAATATAAATATCTAGGAATCTATTTGCCAAGAAAAATGCAGAAATTATATAAACTCAACTACAAAACATTTTCCACACAATTAAAACTAGATTTAAACAATTAGAAAAACATTAATTGCACATTGAGTGAGCTAATATAATAAAAATATTAATCCTATCCAAATTAATTTACTTATTCAGTATTATATCTTTCAAACTACCAAGAAACTTTTTTGTAGAATTAGAAAAATAAATTGTAATAAAGTTCATTTAGAAGAACAAAAGATCAAGAATGTCAAGGAAACGATTTGCCAAAAAATATGAAGGATGGAGGCCTTGCAGTACATGATCTTAAAATGTACTATAAGAGACAGAAGGGAGGATCAGTGGAATAGACCTGAATTAAATGACCGCAGCAAGACAGAGTATGATAAATACAAAGATCCCAGCTTTTGGGACAAGAACAAGTTAATTGATTAAAAAAAAAAAAACTGCTGGGAAAATTGAAAAACAATATGGGAGATATTAGGTTTAAATCAACATCTCACACCCAACAACAAGATAAATTCATAATGGGGGAATGGGGGAATGATTTAAATACAGAGAGGGAAATTATATATTTTCTTTATTTTTTTAATATTAAAGAGAGGAAATTAGGTGAACATAGAATAGTATACCTCTTGGATCTATGGGAAAAGAAGGAATTTAAGACCAAGCAAGAGTCTGTGAATATAATAAAATGTAAAATGAATAGTTTTGATTACATTGAATTAAAAAAGGTTTTGTACAAACAAAGTCAATGCAAACAAAATTAGGAGGGAAGCAACAAATTGGGAAAAAATATAAGATAAACCTCTGACAAAGGTCTAATTTCTCAGATTCTTAAGGAGTTAACTCAATTGTGCTAAAAAATCAACCCCTTCACCAATTGATAAATGGTCAAGGAACATGAACAAGCAGTTTTCAGATTTAAAAAAAAAATCAAAACTATCAATAAGCACATCAAAAAGTGTTCTAAATCTCTCATTAGAGAAGTGCAAATCAAAACACCTATACAAACTAGTAGTTTATTTATTTGGAATATTTTTCCATGGTTACATGATTCATATTTTTTCCATCCCCTCTTCTTTCCCTCCTACATGAGCTGATAAGCAATTCCACTGAGTTATACATGCATCATTGTTGAAAATATATTTTCATATTACTATTAATATTTGCAATAGATTGATAATTTAAAATAAAAAACTCAATCATATACCCATCAAACCATGTGATCAATCATATGTTTTTCTGCTGCATTTCTACTATCACAGTTTTTTTCCTCTGGATGAGGATAGCATTCTTTCCTGTAAGTCCTTCAGTATTGTCTTAGATTGATATAACTTGGGGAATTCAATGACCCACAAGACATATAAAGAAGTAAGACATACACAATTTTATTCTACCCTTATGGAGCGAACATGACATAGTCAAAAGTGAACCAGCTTCACATTTATCAATCAATCAATTAACAATCATTTATTAAAAAGTCATTTTGTGTTGTGCACTATGGTTGACATTGTGGAGAGAAAAACAAAAATAGGGATTTCCAGTCAAGATGGCTGCTTGGAGAAAGCTAAAGTTCAGATCTCCTGAAACTCTTCCTTACCGATCTCAAACTGTAAACTCCTAGGGCACCAAAATTCAAAACAAACAACAGGATAGACCCCTAGGACCCTCCTTCTGGACCTGGATCAAAAGGTACAGCCCCCCAAAAGCCAGAACCCAAGATCACTCGGATCTAAGGGGTAGGAAGAAGGAAGATTGCAGGACCCATCCCCACCAACCCAGAGTGCTGAGTCGGAGGCAGCAGTGGGAACGTCAGAGCCAGCAAAAGGGCCTCAGGGCCTGCTATTCTGAAAGGCCGCACCCTGAAAACAACCTAAGCCAGATGTGGGGGCACCCAACACAGACAGCAGGGAAACAGAGAGAGACAGGGGGAGCCTATAGCCCCCTGGCTGGATCCTTCCAACTGAGTCTCACAGAAGGTCCCTGCTTCAGGGCATACTCAGTCCAACCCAGCTGAAGATAATCCTATCAGGAGCCCTCAGACCTCTGGGAAACCATGGCCCCTCCCCCTCAGAGTGTTGGGTCCTCTGGCCGGCAAAGGCACTGAAATACTCTACGGAGAGTGCCAAGCCAGGCTCAGAGTGTGGAAGTAAGGCAACAAAGAAGCATCGGGAGGGAACTGAGAGCAGTAACACCCCAAACCACAGGATTCCCTGGGAAGACAGAACAACAGCTACATAGAACAGACAATTTGCCTAGGGCTAAAGCCTCTGAACACCAGACAGAGATAAGAAAAGCTAGTCCTCCCCACTCAGATAGAGATGGCAAAAAGGACAGAAAAGCCTCAAAATTCCAAGAAAAACAAGAAGAAGGGGGTGACTTTGGACACATTTTATGGAGCAAAAATACAAAATACAGAGGAAATAGAACAGGAAACACAAGCAAATGCTTCAAAACCTTCCAAAGGAAATGGAAACTCTCCACAAACCCTTGAAGAATTTGAATTGGAAAGGATCAAAAAGATGGAAGCCTTCTGGGAGGAAAAGTGGGAAATAATTCAAAAGAAATTCATGCATCTACAAAACTGGTTTGATCAAACTGAAAAGGAAAACCAGGCTTTAAAGGTCAGAATCAGGCAACTGGAAGACAATGAGCAAGAATTAATAAAGCAAAGCCAAAAGATCAAGAAATTAGAAGAGAACATAAAATATCTCACTGACAAAGTCATAGACTTGGAAAATAGAGGGAGAAGAGACAATTTAAAAATAATTGGACTACTAGAAAAGCCAGAAATAAACAGCAAACTCGACATCATAATACAAGATATAATCAAAGAAAATTGTCCAGAGATCCTAGAACAAGGGGGCAATACAGGCACTGAAAGAGTTCACAGAACACCCTCTACACTAAATCCCCAAAAGACAACTCCCAGGAATGTAATTGCCAAATTCCAAAGAGTTCAAGCAAAAGAAAAAATCTTACAAGAAGCCAGAAAAAGATAATTTAGATATAAAAGAATGACAATCAGGGTCACACAAGACTTTGCAAGTTCCACTCTGAATGACCGTTAGGCATGGAACATGATTTTCAGAAAGGCAAGAGAGCTGGACCTTCAACCAAGAATAAGCTACCCATGAAAACTGACTATATACTTCCAGGGGAAAGTATGGGCATTCAACAAAGTAGAAGATTTCCAAGTTTTTGCAAAGAAAAGACCAGAGCTCTGTGGAAAGTTTGATATTGAAAAACAAAGAGCATGGAATACCTGAAAAGGTAAATATGAAGGAAAGGGAAAAGTAGAAAAATGTTATCTTTTTCTTTTATTCAAACTCTCTTCTAAAAGGACTATAGTTATATCAATCTATGTATATTAATATGTGGGGAAAATGTAATATGTAAATAGGGGGAAAAGAAAAAGCAAATAGAATGAACTTTCTCACACAAAGATTCACACGGGAAGGGGAGGGGAAGAAAACTCCTATAAGAAAGAGAGGAAGAGAGTTTTTACTTAAACCTGACTCTCAGGGAAATCAACTCTGAGAGGGAAGAACATCCAAATCCATTGGGATCTTGAATTCTATCTTACGCAACAAGGGTAGGAAGAAGGAAAAACCAAGGGGGGAAGGGGCAAGGGAACACAAAAAAGGGAGGGAACAAAAAGGGAAGGGCTAGAAAGGGAAACATATCAAGGGAGGGGACAAGGGGGACTGATTTAAAGTAAATCACTGGATTAAGAGGTAGAGCTAAAGAAGAAAGGTTAGAATTAGGGAAGGATATCAAAATGCCAGGGAGTCCACAAGTGACAATGATAACTTTGAACATGAATGGGATGAACTCACCCATAAAACATAGATGAATAGCAGAATGGATTAGAATCCAAAACCCTACCATAGGTTGTCTTCAAGAAACACACATGATGCGGGTAGACACCCACAAGGTCAGAATTAAAGGATGGAGTAAGACCTTCTGGGCCTCAACTGACAGAAAGAAGGCAAGAGTGACAATCATGATATCCCATAAAGCCAAAGCAAAAATAGACCTGATTAAAAGGGATAGGGATGGTAACTATATTTTGTTAAAAGGGACTTTAGTTAATGAGGAAATATCACTAATCAACATGTATGCACCAAAAAATATAGCACCCAAATTTCGAATGGAGAAACTAGGAGAATTGAAGGAAGAAATAGATAGTAAAACCATATTAGTGGGAGACTTGAACCAACCATTATCAAATTTAGATAAATCAAATCAAAAAATAAATAAGAAAGAGGTAAAAGAAGTGAATGAAATCTTAGAAAACTTAGAATTAATAGACATATGGAGAAAAATAAATATGGACAAAATGGAAAACACCTTCTCAGCAGCACATGGCACTTTCACAAAGATTGACCATACACTAGGTCACAGAAACATGGCATACAAATGCAGAAAAGCAGAAATAATAAATAAAGCCTTTTCAGATCACAAGGCAATAAAATAAAAATAATGATCAGTAATGGTACATGGAAAACCAAATCAAAAATTAATTGGAAATTAAATAATATGATGCTCCAAAATTGTTTTGTTAGAAAAGAAATCATACAAACAATTTAATTTCATTGAGGAAAATGACAATGGGGAGACATCTGTAAAGATTAAAATTTAGGGAATATGGGGAGACTGAGGCATCTGAGGCAGGTAGAAATTAGTTTCTCTCTGCAAAAAGTATTATATTTTTTAGAGGTTTATTAAAGTTTAAAGATTAAAGAATATACAAGTAAGAAACATGTGCCTAGGCCAGAGGCTTAGACAAAATAACCTCACATCATGCAAGAGACGCACCTGCTCCAAAATGGAAGTCCAAAAAGAGCCAAGAGAGACCTCTCAAAAGCCTTTGAATCAGCTTAAATACCTTCTCGATCTCCGCCCAGGTGAGATTACAAGGCATTCTGGGGAAGTGGAGCAAAGGCTCGTGGGGATTGTAGTCCTGTATTCGAGTCTATTTTTTACATGCCCTCATGTGATCATTTTTGGAAAAATTAATTTTTCCCAAAAGGATCATAAAAACATAATAAACTTAAAAGATTACAATAGTGTAAGGATAAGAGAAAAAAGAATAAAACCAATAATTGCTGAACACATTGACAAAATGTCGTTAGGGGGCAGTCCCCTTTGACATAAAAGTATACATACAAATAAATGTTCAATTAACCACACGCAAAGTTCAATTTTGTGAACTTGTGGTCTGGAGGCTTCTTCATGGTGGCTTCTCCAACAGTTCAGTTCTGGATTCAGAGAGGTAGCATCTTCTTTACCTAAAATTCTTCTCAAAAGGAATTTAAACTTTGCAATTTAAATAATGATATTTTTTTACATTCCCCCGTGTTGTGGGTGATTGAAAGATTGAGAATCAGTTAGGGATGCATGGCTGAGGTATGAGGTATATGAATCAATTGGCAAGAGATATTAAAAAGACATCAGAAAATCCAAAAGAAAAGAAAAATTTCTGGATGAAAATATAGACTATCAAAGTCTTATGTGTAAAAATTCCAAGTAGAAGAAAAATAAATCTATAACAGGTCCTTCAATCAGGGCCCAATCAAAATGATCAAAGTAATGATGCATTTACCCAGTCAGTGCCAGGACTATAGAAAGGTACCACACTATGAGAGGCAGAAAAGAAAGGGACCAGATTATAGAAGCCAAGTAGGAGCCAAGGTTTTGGGGATACTCGTCTGTGAGTATCTTCAGGGTGAGTGTGGATACAAGGAAAGCCTATGTCTTAACACATGTTAAACATAGTAACCTCGTGTCTTCACACTATGCTCAAGACCTTTGTATTGGCCTAGAAGTGCATCAATCCATCCTAGATTGGCCTTTCTTTGGCTCTGTGCAATGGCTCTTGTGTGTATCTCTTGTCCTGGAATCAGACAGAATCATTAAGCAAAGTCCCATAATTTATTTAAATAATTAGTGGCATTATTTTTATAGTCACAAGCTTTTTGGGCATGCTCTGACAAATGTATCTTACACTTGTAGTACTGAAAAATCAAAAGGTTAAAGAAAATCTTAATGCTGGTGACATGTGCTTCAAATATAAAAAGGAGAGAAAAAATAATAAAAAACCTGAAAAAGTATATTGCACATGCAGGAAAAATATAATAAAAGAGCTTTAAAAAATTCAAAAATATAGCTTATAATCATTGACACTCTGTGTCAGTTAAGAAAATATAAAATACAAGGCTTTCTCACCAAAAAATGAGATCCATTTCGTCTTTGTATCTGGCCATGATCACTGTGAGTAGAAGGCAAATGAATTGAACAAGGTTAACACTTTTTTCATCTTTAAAAATACAGTAGTACAAATATGTAGATATCAAAATCCCCAAAATTCTCAATAGCCCAACTAATTACAATAGCAAACAAACACACTTTCATATTTCACATAAGTTGCTGTATGACATTTTTAAAACCTATGAATTGATGGACATTTGTCACAATTTTTACAAACATAGCAATCCTTCAACCTTGGTATTTAAACATATTTTTTAAAACAAAGTAAAACTCATCTTGGGTTTAGAACATAATCAAGAAATCTATATATCATTCTGGTTGAAGTAAAATAGGGAGCTGAAGAGCATAAACAAAGGGGTGCTCCTTTTTCTTGGAGGCTTTTAGGGATACAAATGCCCTAAGATTAACTACCCAACTTCCATTCACATGTGGGAAGGTTGGGGTTTATATAATGTATTTCACTTCAGCTAATGGGCCTTACCTCATGGTAGGGGCAGGCAAAAATAACCAGACTGTTAAAAAAATTCCAAAAATCATATTTAAAAAAACCCTTAAAATCAAATCATTTGAGGTATTTAGCACATTAAAATCCCAAAGGTTGTTAATACAATTATAACCAGTTCTGAAGTCCATCTATCCTCAGCAAAATAGAAAAAAGCTGTTTTTTCATATATCGGCTTATTCACAATATTTGTTCAACACAGTTATAGGGGAAAAACAACAGAATTTCAAAACTCAGTACATTCAAAATAAATTCAATCAACCTTCAGTTCAAGCAGAATAATATTGAATCCAGTAATATATGAACTTAAAATCACAAAGTTAAACCTTAAAAAAAAATGCAATTGAATACAGAGATTTTTTATAAACCATTGGAGTCTGAAATGTCTTAGAATATAGCCTTTAGTCTCTTCAAAGTTCCTTGGGTTCTTATCCATTTAAATGTCTATTGTCCGAAGGCAGAGTAATAAGGGCTAGGCAATGGGTTTCAAGGGACCCGTCCAGGGCCCCATAGCTGGGAAGTATCTGAGGCCAGATTTTAACCCAGGACTGAATGTCTTTATGTCTGGCTATCAGGTCGCTGAGCCACCCATTTTCCTCCCCAAAGTTAAAGTTGAATCTTTGGGCTGAGTCTGCTCCCTGACAGGCAGGTAAAATCAATGAAATTACCAGAACAGTCAAAAATCCTTTTAAACAGCCCATTGCTTTTTAAGTTTCTGTTTGAAAAATCTGTTCCTTTTCCTCCCCCTTTTCTCTCTTTCCCCTCTCCCCTGATATGATCCGTCCTCCTGCCCCAGTCCACCCACTTGGAGCCAATACACCCCCTTTTGCTCCGAGGCTTAGCCTAAGGAAAATTACCCGTTCTCCTTTCCCTATCATCGCTCCCCTCTGCCCACGTGGCCAATACTGTTACCAGCTGGTCGCAATGAGTCCTGAGCGATCTGCTACAAGGATCTGGGTGATGAGCCAACTGGGGTTGTGCTCGTGGGTCTGGGGTACAGAAACAGGCAGGCAGGGCCAGAGGGCCGGGAGATTGGGAACCAGGTGATTGCAATCTTGTTTGAATCAGGTCTGGATCAGGGGCTGAACGCCTACAGGCAAAAGCAGCTGAGCCGGGTGGGGTGGGGTAGATCGAGCAGCAGCTTTGCGAGGGTAAAAAAAATCACCTTGACCAGAGAGATGTGGTTCAAAAAAAAATTCTAGGTACTAGCTATTAAAACTGAATTTAAGATCAGAAAAGAAATCAGAAGATTGAAAGTTTTTTTTCCTCATTAGGTCGCCAACTGGAAAAATTAAAATTTAGGGAATATGGGGAGACTGAGGCATCTGAGGCAGGTAGAAATTAGTTTCTCTCTGCAAGAAGTATTATATTTTTAGAGGTTTATTAAAGGTTAAAGATTAAAGAAAATACAAGTAAGAAACATGTGCCTAGGCCAGAGGCTTAGACAAAATAACCTCACATCAAGCAAGAGATGCACCTGCTCCAAAACGGAAGTCCAAAAAGAGCCAAGAGAGACTTCTCAAAAGCCTTTGAATCAGCTTAAATACCTTCTCAATCTCCACCCAGGTGAGATTACAAGGCATTCTGGGGAAGTGGAGCAAAGGCTCGTGGGGATTGTAGTCCTGTATTCGAGTCTATTTTATACACATCCTTTCAAACCTTTTGGGATGCAGCCAAAGCAGTAATCAGAGGTAAATTCATATCCCTGTGTGCATATATCAACAAACTAGGGAGAGCAGAGATCAATGAATTGGAAATGCAAATAAAAAAACTCAAAAGCAATCAAATTAAAAACCCCTAGAAGAAAACCAAACTAGAAATCCTACAAATTAAGGGAAAAATTAATAAAATCGAAAGTGATAGAACTATTGATTTAATAAATAAGACAAGAAGCTGGTACATTGAAAAAACAAACAAAATAGACAAAGTACTGGTCAATTTAATTAAATATAATGGAAAGAAGAAGAGCAAATTAACAGCATCAAAGATGAAAAGGGGGACATCACCTCCAATCAAGAGGAAATTAAGGCAATCATTAAAAATTACTTTGCCCAATTATATGGCAATAAATACACTAATTTAGGTGATATGGACGAATATACACAAAAATACAAACTGCCTAGACTAACAGAAGTAGAAATAGAATTCTTAAATAATCCCATATCAGAAAATGAAATCCAACAAGCCATCAAAGAACTTCCTAAGAAAAAATCCCCAGGGCCTGATGGATTCACCAGTGAATTCTATCAAACATTCAGAGAACAGTTAATCCCAATATGATACAAACTATTTGACATAATAAGCAAAGAGGGAGTTCTACCAAACTCCTTTTATGACACAAACATGGTACTGATTCCAAAACCAGGCAGGTCAAAAACAGAGAAAGAAAACTATAGACCAATCTCCCTAATGAATATAGATGCAAAAATCTTAAATAGGATACTAGCAAAAAGACTCCAGCAAGTGAACAGAAGGATCATCCACCATGATCAAGTAGGATTTATACCAGGGATGCAGAGCTGGTTCAATATAAGGAAAACCATCCACATAATTGATATATCAACAAGCAAACCAACAAAAATCACATGAATATTTTAATAGACACAGAAAAAGCCTTTGATAAAATACATCCATTCCTATTAAAAACACTAGAAAGCATAGGTATAGGAGGGTCGTTCCTAAAAATAATAAACAGTATATATCTAAAACCATCAGCTAATATCTTCTGCAATGGGGATGAACTAGATGCATTCCCAATAAGATCAGGAGTGAAACAAGGATGCCCATTATCACCTCTATTTTTTGACATTGTACTAGAAACACTAGCAGTAGCAATTAGAGAAGCAAAAGAAATTGAAGGCATCAAAATAGTCAAGGAGGGGACCAAGTTATCACTCTTTGCAGATGACATGATGGTCTACTTAACGAATCCTAGAGATTCAACCAAAAAGCTAATTGAAATAATCAACAACTTTAGCAAAGTTGCAGTATACAAAATAAACCCACATAAGTCATCAGCTTTTCTATACATCTCCAACACAGCTCAGCATCAAAAAATAGAAAGAGAAATCCATTCAAAATCACCTTAGACAAAATAAAATACCTAGGAATCTATCTCCCGAGACAAACACAGGAACTATATGAACACAACTACAAAACACTCTCCACACAACTAAAACTAGACTTGAGCAATTGGAAAAACATTAACTGCTCATGGATAGGATGAGCCAATATAATAAAAATGACCATCCTACCCAAACTTATCTATTTAGTGCCATACCCATGGAACTCCCCAAAAATTTCTTTACTGATTTAGAAAAAACCATAACAAAGTTCATTTGGAATAACAAAGGATCAAGGATATGCAGGGAAATAATGAAAAAAAATACAAAGGAAGGGGGCTTTGCAGTCTCAGATCTCAAACTATATTACAAAGCAGTAGTCATTAAAACAATTTGGTACTGGCTAAGAGACAGAAAGGAGGATCAGTGGAATAGACTTGGGGCAAGTGACCTCAGCAAGATAACATATGATAAACCCAAAGATCCCAACTTTTGGGTCAAAAATGCACTATTCGATAAAATCTGCTGGGAAAATTGGAAGACAGTATGGGAAAGATTAGGTTTGGATCAACACCTCACACTGTATACCAAGATAAATTCAAAATGGGTGAATGATTTGAACATAAAGAAGGAAACTATAAGTAAATTAGGCAAACACAGAATAGCATACATGTCAGACCTTTGGGAAGGGAAAGACTTCAAAACCAAGGAAGACATAGAAAGATTCACAAAATGTAAAATAAATAATTTCGACTACATCAAATTAAAAAGCTTTTGTTCCAACAAAACCAATATAACTAAAATCAGAAGGAAAGAAACAAATTGGGAAGCAATCTTCATAAAAACCTCTGACTAAGGTTTAATTACTCAAATTTACAAAGAGCTAAATCAATTGTACAAAAAACCAAGCCATTCTCCAATTGATAAATGGGCAAGAGACATGAACAGGCAGTTCTCAGCCAAAGAAATCAAAACTATTAATAAACACATGAAAAAGTGCTCTACATCTCTTATAATCAGAGAGATGCAAATCAAAACAACTCTGAGGTATCACCTCACACCTAGCAGATTGGCTAATATGATAGCTATGGAAAGTAATGAATGCTGGAGGGGATGCGGCAATGTAGGGACTGGAATAACTTCCAGGAAGTGATGCAGAGCTAAAGGATCAGAACCAGGAAAACATTGTACACAGAGATTAATACACTGTGGTACAATCGAAGGTAATGGACTTCTCCATTAGGGTCAATGCAATGTCCCAGAACAACTTGAAGGGATTTAAAAAACACTATCCACAAGCAGAGGATAAA
The DNA here is from genome assembly GCF_027887165.1 of Monodelphis domestica. Classification (NCBI taxonomy): domain Eukaryota; kingdom Metazoa; phylum Chordata; class Mammalia; order Didelphimorphia; family Didelphidae; genus Monodelphis; species Monodelphis domestica. Next base: position 104,203,655 of record NC_077234.1, on the reverse strand, counting down.
CTGTGGGAATAAAAACACTGATGAAAAGCAACTGCTTGACTACAGGGGCTGAGGGGAAATGACTGAGGAGAGACTCTAAATGAACGCCCTAGTACAAATATCAACAACATGGAAATGGGTTCGAATCAAGAACACATGTGAAACCCAGTAGAATCACGCGTCGGCCAAAGGGGTTGGGGGAGGAAAAGAAAATGATCTTTATCTCCAATGAGTAATGCTTGGAAATGATCAAATAAAAAATTATTAAAAAAAATAAAACAGGGGGCAGCTGGGTAGCTCAGTGGATTGAGAGCCAGGCCTAGAGATGGGAGGTCCTAGGTTCAAATCTGACCTCAGACACTTCCCAGCTGTGATCCTGGGTAAGTCACTTGACCCCCATTGCCTAGCCCTTACCACTCTTGTACCTTGGAGCCAATACACAGTATTGACTCCCAGACGGAAGGTAAGGGTTTTAATAAAAAAATAAATAAATAAAATAAAACAATTACTTTTTTCAATGAGCTTGCATTCTATTTGGGGAGATAACTTGTGTATAAACAAGAATATACAATATGATTATATTTATATATACATAAATATAAACACACACACAAATAATTGGGAGTGTGAAACTAGCATCGCATTACTTCAGAAAATGCTTCATTTATGAGGTCTCACTTGAGGAAAGTTTTGAAGGACACATGATTTTCCAAATACCATAGGACAAATAGGAGTGAATTCCAAGAATATGAAAGCACTATAAACATGAGTCATATCTGAGGAATAGTAAAATATCTAGTTTGGCTGAACCATAGAGGATAGAAAAGAAGAAATAAGATTGGAAAGATAGTGTTGTGTCCACGTTGTAAAAGACTTTAAAAGTCAAAGAATGTTGAATTTGAGAAGACAGTGCTAATTTTTGAGTTGAAAGGAATTCTTATGAGACATTTAATGTAGAAATATTTTTGGGGGACAGCTATCTAGCCCTTATAACTCTTCTGTCCTGGAATAGATACACAGAATTGACTTTCATATGGAAGGTAAGTGTTTCAAAAAGAAAAAAGAAATTTCATATGGCAACTAAATATAAAAGATAGATAAGAGAGGTGAGTTTTGAAACATTGACAATAATTAAGATGCTATTGTTGTGAACCCAGAAAAAATAATTCATGTCCTTATTCTTTTTAAGTAAAAAGAAAGGACAGACGTTCCAGATATTATGGAATTCAAAATGACAAAAGTTGGCAGTTTATTGAATTATGTGAGTTAAAAAAGAATGAGAAGCCAAGTTTTTTTCAGCATGAGTGTCTAGAAAATGTTGTTTGCCCTTGACAGAAATAGAGAAGTTCAGAAATGACATGTGTTTTGAGAGAAAACAACTAGTTCGGTTTTACATGTGGTGATTTTGGGATGCCTACAGTATATTTGGTTTAAAATAGACAATAGACATTTGGTAATGCACTACTGTAGCTTAGGAAAAAGATTGGTGCTAAACTTAAAGATCTGGAAGCCACCCTCATACATATAATTAAATCCATGAAAAATAATCAGAACATCAAGACAACGAGCTTAGAAGAAGAATTAAAGAAGGCTATGGATAGTATCTTGATGGTTTCTCAGTCCTAGAGGGGAAAATATGGATGATGAATGAATGAATAATACTGAGGAAAGATTATATAGGCAATAAGAAAACAAAGAGGATGTCTCATCAGGATAATTTAAAGAAGAGAGTTTATCCCTGAGGAAGAGATAGTCAACAAATGGTTGAGGATGAAAACTGAGGAACAGCAATCAAATTTGAAAATTAAGTTAATGGTTTTAGTTGAGTGATGATGGCAGAATAACACATTTAGAGGGGAACCATTCAGCTTGGTTACATGATTTCTTCTAGCTCTTTAGCATTAATGTGATTAAGAGTAGTGGAGGCAGTTATTGGTAGTAATCAAAGGTACAGATTTCATAAGATGTGTATTCATTTGGAAGCAGAGGAAGCTAGGTAACTTATATACATGGAGAAGGGACACAGTGAAGTTAGGTCAACACTGACAGTCTGATATAATACTGATATAATACAAAAAATGGAGAGAGAAGTAGGTCCCGGTAAGGGTGACTAATAGCCTTAGAAAGCCCAAAGAGAAACAGAAAAACAGACTGATAGGAGGACATGTTCTAAAATAAAAGATTTCAGAGTTATTGATAGTTAAAATAGAACACTTGTGGGTACTGGTGAGATTAAAGGTGTGACTGTTCCCATGTTTTGCTAAATTGCCACAGAATATATCTTGAGAATGTAAGATTGGAAAAATTGGAAATTGGAAATTAAAAGTGTTAGAGATTACCTCAGGTATATTGAAATCAGCTGGGGCCAGGAGGGAGAGTGAAAAGATTGTGACTTAAGCAATGAAAGTGCATATAGATCGAGAGCATTATATAAGGCACTGATTGGGTAAGTGATTTCACACACACACACACACGCACATATCAGAAATATGTCTTTATTGTAGATCTTCTGTGTCATTGTAGACCTCTTCTTTCCTTCTTCTTCTCCCCAAGATACCTATAGAAAACTGATACTAGGACTTTGATTAGGTAGGAAATTGGAATGGAGTGAATTGATGTCACCATGTTTTCTGGCTCCTCTTCCAAAATGTCATGAGAAAAAGTGAAGTCAGTTCTAAAGAAAAGTTCTTGGGATTCAGTGTCATCTTGGAGAGAATAAGATCTCTTTGAGCTTGATTAAATTAAAAGAAGCAGAAAAAAATGAGATCCAAAATGAAGGTAGGTTTGTTTTCTATGGAATCAGAGTTCCCCAACAGATGATGCTGGATGGGGCTGGCCTGGGTAAGAGCAGGAATCAGGGGGAACAATGTTGCTCTGAGTGGAATGTGAAGGTGACAATGGAACTAGGGACTCAGGTAAGGATATGATTTTCTAATAGACAACTGAGAATTTATCAATATAGGAGTTTAAAAAGTTAGAGTGGAAGTATGTTTTCTAAGTCATCGTAGCTAAGTCCCACAAAACAACACTAAGTAGTGCTCTCCATGGAGAAAGTGGGGTAAAAACTGCTCACACTGATATCAGCTCTGCAGTTATATATTGGCAGTCTTTGTTTTGAAGTCTCTGATGTCAGGGTATAAACTGTGAGCTTCAGAGCTGGGTAGAAGGAGAGAGGAGGGAAAAAAAAGGTCTACCAACACAGAAAAGTATATGTGTGTGTGTGTGTGTGTGTGTGTGTGTGTGTGTGTGAGTGTAATAGTGACCAAAGCACTTAACCATTTAGTACTCTATATAATTCTCAAAGTCTATAATTTGCAGAAAAGTTGAAGATATACAATGATAGTAAGGATTTTCATACTAAGTTCTCTATACTGAAGAAATCATTAGTGTAGCAAGGGAAATTACAGGTTGCAAAGAGTTTGAGTAACAAGCCCTCCAGACTCAGAATTCTCCCAGGGCTATCAGGATTCCAAACTGTCCAAGAGACAGTTTCTCCAACAGACTCTGGACATGAGAGAGGAAGGAGACAGGTGTATTTGTGAATTATCTTGAAAGTCATCCATCAAACAACTGGCCTTGAGGATTTTCTAGCTGTGGTGAAAGAATAACTCTAGTCTTCTTGGTGGATAGCCAGACTGGGGAAAAGATCACTACCCTGCCGGGACATCTGAGGACATCAGCTGGACTCTTGTCTCTGGCTCACCAAGGACTCTTTGTGAGATACTGACCTTGTTGGACTTGCTTTTAGATAACTTAGGTTTAGTCTAGTGTAAGTCAGATATGGTTTAGTTTGAGGGTAAAAGAATTCCGATTTCACCCTTTCCCCTTTCCCCTTTCCTTCTTCCCTTCTATGTTAAAACAAATATAACATTTATGTTTTTCACTCTGTATTACTTTCCTTCCCCCTATTCAAATTATAGATACTTTTAACAAAAAACAATGATACAATGATTAACTGTGATCAGAAAATCAAAATCAGATGAAAGAGATTAAGGAAAAGCAATTGATTTAAAAAAGCAAAGCACAAAGCACATCATTTAAAATGTACTGCTTCGAGAACCGTGCTATTTATCATATGCTTTCTCTGGGTCCTATTTTGCTGGCAAAGGAATGTGATCATTTTTTAACATGCATTTTGTTTTAGAAACGTCTCATGAAAGGTTTTGATGACTAATAAATGATTGTAATGTTGTTTCCATGAATATGTGAAATAAAATATAAAATCAATTCCTATAAAATCACAAAATTGAAGATTTTCCCATTTAGTTTTTAGTTTTCTGATAGTTCTCTCTTCCCAACCTTTTGACTTATACCTTGCTTGATGGAGTGGCTATCACAAACATTTGGGATTAAGACATTGATAAAAAAGAGAAATCTTGTCTTTAGCATGCAATAATACAATATAGCAAATATTTATAAGGCATCTAATACGGAAATGGTTCTATGCTTTAGATACAAGGGATAGAAAGATAATGAGAAAGTGCTTTCCCTTAAGGTACTTATGATTTCTTTGGTGTCATTTAGAGCTGTATATAAGAATTGTATGCTAACCGGTTTCCTTAATACTGACATGTATATACAATGCTAACATAAATCTAAAAAATGAACTTTTAAAAAATGAGTGAAATTTACTTTATCTCAATTTTTCCACCAAAGCTACTGGACAGATTAAGTTGAGCTTTTGGGATTTCTGAGAAAGTGATGGCTTTTACTTGGTAACTATAAGATTCCTTCAAACTTAAGATCATTTCGTTAGCTACAGTTAGGTGCCAAAGTCAAGCTACCAGCAGGAGGCTACTCTATGAAATACAGAAGACCTAGATATAGTCAGGGAAAGTACAGAGAATATTAGTTGACATGGGTCTAGAATGATGAATGAAATTTGTATAAGAGGGAAAAGCAAAAAGCATATTTCATGAGGGAAAAAAAAGGCAAGGCAAGTCCTAGAGGTGAAAAGGAATAAGTAATACCAGGGTAAGATAGCTAGGAAGAACAGTAGACTGTGAATTTTACTATTCCACCCTAATCAGACTGCTTTAGAAGATCTGATTTAGCTATTTCCTGATCAATAACAATAGAGATACTTGGAGTAAAAGAATCAGGTCTTGGAAACTCCACATTTCTCCTCCTCCTTAGTTTAACAAGATTAAAAAGGTCTGTACCAAACTCAAAGATTTAATTATCTTAGGAGATGGCCTTCAACAGACATGTGCAGAAAAAATGGGCAGACCCCTGGGCTGTCCTCAGTCAAGCTAAGGAATCATTGGTACAAATAAGATGCAGGAAAGTGACGTAAAACTGTCTATATAAGGCATGTCACTTCTTCTCTCTTCCTCTTTCCCTGGAGAGGTGACTCTGGCTGGCAGTGTGTTAGGTGTTCTGACATCTTGGAGTGGTGGCAGTTATTTGTCTGTGTTTAGCTAGGTGAGTTTTGCCCTTGAGCTGATTCAGGTTCAGGCATCTTAGCTTGAGCCCTTTGGATGTCAGGCTGATTCTTTCGTCCTTCACACTCAAAACCTTGCTTTCTAGATCTCCTAATCTTCCCGCCTGGTACTAGCCCCTTCTGTCTTCCTAATCTCCTCCACTATCAATTAAATTACTATAAAATTTCCAGCTGAGTTTAAAATCCTTGGTGATAAAATATAATTATTACATTCAGTCTCAACCATAATTTTAACCTTTACAAGACAGGGTGCTGAGCCAGAAGTCAGGAAAAGTCATCCTGAATTTAGTTCTGCCCTCAGACATTTATTAGCTATATGATATTGGGCAAGTCACTCGAGCAGGAAATGGCAAACCACTCAAGTATCCTGGAAAAGAAAACCCTAAATAGGGCAAGAAGAATCTGACATGACTGCATTGACTGAACAATAACAACAAAAACAAAGTATTGTGGGAACAATGAATACATTGAATTGACTGAACCAGAGAATGCATTTAGTATTTTTTGGAATGTAAAGGCCTTTGAAAAGTTAGAAAACAGTTGAAAAGAAAGATGTGTATTTAACTTTCAGGAGTTTTCCTTCCAAAGTTATGAAATTCTTTTATATTCTATTAGTTCCAAGGTCCCATATCTGTGTTTTAGCTCAATATAACTGGGAACCAGGACACCTTAAACTAAGACCATGTGTTTTCAAGTCTATCCAATTTCACTAGTATACTAGTTCTCATTAATTAGGTTAGCTATGATTGGAAAGAAAAATTAGTTACATTATATATCAGAATCAAAAGCTTAATCTGTCTATCTATCTAAAATATTTTTTCCCAAAGGCTCATGGTTATTATAATGAATATCTAGAATTACACATGAAAATATCAAAGAAGTCAAAGGAAAGTCATTCTCCCAAAGGTTTCTAGATAAGGATCAATAAAATACACTAGAGAATTAGAATAAAAGTTATGTCATATGATTTTCCTTTCTATGAAACAGATTATTTTATAAACTAATTGTAAAATATTTAAAACTTATGTATGTATTTCTAGGATAAAAATCTTATCAGTGAGCTCTGGATGTGTTCAAAGACATTGACTTCAAATCAAGCAGAAATGATTTCCCTAAAAATCTATGAATTCCTCTAATTAAGAAATTAGAACATTCCTTGCAATAGGAAATTAATCAATTCTTGAATAGAGATGGGTGTGAAGATTGTTCATTTAAGTTTTAACTTACGTTTAAAACATTTGTAACCATGTAACCATTTGTAACCATTTCCCCATGTAACCATGGGAAAAATATTCCTAATTAATTAATTAAATAAAAAAAGAAATTACTTATCTCATACTCAACTTTGGCCTCAGATACTTACTGGTTTTGTGACCCTGGACAAGTAACTTAACTGTCTCAGTTTCATCACCTGTAAAATGAGCTGGAGAAGGAAATGACAAAACACTCCAGTATTTTTACCAAGAAAATTCCAAATGGAGTTATAAAGAGTCAGAAATGACTGAAAACAACTGAACAACAAAGTATGTCAGTCACTCTACTATGTGCTAAGAATACAAAGAAAGTTAAAAAACAAATTAAAATCATATTGCTACACTCAAGAAACTCCCATTCTATTAAGGAAGGCAATACATACCAGATATATGGATGCCAATTAGGTGGACATTTATCTCAGAAGGGAAGGCATTAGAAGCTGGGCAGTTCAGGAAAAGATTCTTGCAAAAAAGTGAGATTTGAGCTGATTCTTCAAGGAAGCCAAGTGAACAAAAACAAGCCAACAAGTATTTATTAAACACATGGGATGTACCAGGAAGGGGATACAAAGAGAGTTAAAAATGGTCTCTGACTTCGAGGAGCTCATGATCTAAAGGTGGAGACAAGAAGCAGAGTTATGTATAAACCAGATAGAGGTGTGAATATGTAATGCCCATGCAGCATATTTATATATATATGATAAACTGGAAATAATTCCAGAGTAAAGGAACTAGCATTAAGGGGAAAGCTTCTTGAAGAAGGCGGGATTGTTTTAGCTTGAACTTGTGAAGATCCAGGGCAGGGAGGGCACTCCTGTGTTAGGCATTTGGAAAGAGAATCTTTCAGGCATGGAGGACAGCTAGGGAAAATGCCCACAGTCTGAGGATGGACTGACCTATTCTAAGAACAACAAGTAAGCCAGAGTAGCTGAATAACATAGTTCATAGAAGGGAATAAAATATAACAGTTAGTTAGGGGTCATATTATAAAAGACTTTAAATGCCAAACAGAGAACTTTTTAATTTGATCATGGCAATAATATGAAATTAATGGAGCACAGGACTAGACTGAAGAGGTACCTTGCTGTTGTTAGGAAGGCTAGATGTTTTGGTCAAAATCAGGTCCTTTAAAAAGGGTCAGTGGGGGCAGATGAGTAGCTCAGTGGAATGAAAACCAGGCTTAGAGACAGAAGTTCCTGGGTTCAAACCTGGTCTCAGACACTTCCCAGCTGTGTGACCCTGGACAAGTCACTTAACCCCCATTTGCTAGCCCTTAGCACTCTTCTTCCTTGGAACCAATACACAGTATTGATTCAGAGTCAGAAGATAAGGGTTTAAAATAAAGGGGGGAGGGGGAACCAGTGACGCTAATGTACCTAAGATCTGCCAGAGAGCTCAAAAAGCAAAAGACATGACCAGGTTGGTCCAGCCTTTGAGAGAGCCAGGAACAAGCTATAGAAATAGAAGCACGAAACCTCATAAATTTATACAATCTAATTAGAGCTGAAGAAGCAATATGAGGGATGAAAGGATATACAAGATTTGTATATATACTCCTCTCTCCTCTCTCTGCCTTTCTTTCCCTCCTTTACACTACTCTGATTCTTTTCTACAAAAGGGAAAACATTCATACTTAGTCCTTCTGTCTTTTTGTTTTTTGCTTTCTCCCTCCTTTTGTTTTCTCATCCCCTTTGGCTCACCTCTCTCTTTCCCACTCCTCTACTTCCCTCTTCACTCTCCCCTTCTCTTTCTCTCCTTGCTCCCTCTTTCTCCAGCACCCCATTCTCTCTATCCTTACCCCAACTCCCTCAGAGGTTGAGGGTCATTAGTAACTAAGTGTGATCTTCTTTGCAAGAGTGCTTGTGTGTTTGTTTCTGTTGTTAAGACTTTTGAAAAAAAATGTGGGTATGTTAGATTTAAAATGGTTGAGGTCTTAAACTGTAGTGATTAAAATAGTGGAAGATATAAATTGTGATAGATATAAGAGAGGGTGAGTAAATTTGACTGCAGAAATATGTTTCACTACAGTGTCTTGGTTTTTAAATCAAATATAAGGTGGTTGCCAGGGAAATATTCCCAATTATTCAATTACCCAAGTCAACTGCGTTTATAGAGATTTTAATTAATACAAATGTGGAATTAAAGAAAAGAGAGAGAGAAAAAGGAAATAAGTATGAAGGGCCTTAAGCCAACATGGCCTAGACCTGAGTCTTAAGAGAGAGATCAGTCAGTCAGTCTTTTAACACTCACCACAAGGTCTGTCTAAGCAAGGATTCTAGTGACACCAGGCCAGCTCCATCTCAGCTGACTTCACCAGAGAGAGTTCCAAAGGGCCTCTCTCCAGAGCCTCCAGAGGGACAGAGTCCCCTCAGAGGAGCTCCAGCGAGACCTCCTTAGATTGTCCTCCAAGAGCTTCCCTTCTCCAGAGCCTCTCTCAAGAGATTCTTCCCAAGCGATCCTCATCAGAGATCCTCCAAAAGAATTTCCTTTCCTCAAGAGATTCTGCTTCTTATATAGGAGGTTTTTCTCCTATGTCACCTCCCCTAAGTCCTTACATCTACCAATCACTATAGACGTTTTCCAAAGGACTGCCCATCTGAATTCTTGCTAAGTCGACAAATCTCCTCAGTAAGTCTGAACCAGAAAAAATGCTGCTGTGTCAACTAATCTCCTCAGTAAGTATGAACCAGTGAAAACACAGCTGAGTCAACTAATCTCATTGAGAGAAAACTTGCCTGATGCTTTTAGGTACCTAGCTTCTCATTGTATCAATTCTAAAAAACAGGCATGGCTCAAAGAACTCCTTGCCTTATTATAAGCATGGGTCCAAGTACTTTCTTTGTTTAGCAAGGAGTTTTCTCCCCTAAAGCAGTCTTAAGTATGGGTGGAGTAGAGGTCCTCCCATAGCAAGGAGTTTTCTCATCAAAATGGGGAATGTTCCTGGTCCAATGGGGAAATTTTTAACATTCACAAGTCTGAGAAATTTCAAGGTTTACAGGCATTTGATAAAGAATGTTGTTGTTGTTTTTTTTAATGGAATCACTGTTAACAAATTTTCTTGTGTGTTTGAATCCTTAACATTAAGGTTAAGAATTATTTGCTCATACCCTTTGATCCAGTTATACCACTACTAGACCTGTATCCCAGAGGGAATTAAAAAAAATGGGAAAAACATACTTGTACAAAAATATTTATAGCTACTCTTTTATGATGGCAAAGAATTGTTAACTAAATGGATAACCATCAATTGGGGAATGGCTGAACAAATTGTGGTATATGAGGATGAGGGAATAGTAATGTACTATGAGAAATGATGAACAGGATGATTTCAGTAAGAGCTGGAAAGACCTACATAAACTGATGCAGAGGGAAATAAGCAGGACCAGAAAAACATCATACACATTAACAGCAATATTGATCAACTGTGAAAGACTTAGCTATTATTGGCAATACAGTGATCCAGGACAATTCTGAGGGACTTATGATAAAGAATACTATCAATCTCCAGAGAAAGAACTGTTGGAATCAAAATACCACTGAAAGAATGTGTTTTTTCACTTCTTTTTTTGGTGAGGTATATATATTGTGGCATTTTGGTTTTACAATATTAGTTACTTACAAAAATGAACAATATAGAAATATGTTTTGCATGATAATACATGTACAATCCAGATTGAATTGCTTGCCAGCTCTGGGAGCAGGGAGGGAAGTAAGGAGGGAGACAAATTGGATCATATAACTTTGGATAGCTTATGTGAAAATTTGCCATTACATGTAATTGGTAAAAAATTTTATTTAAAATTTAAAAATAATAAAACTATTTTTTAAAAATAATTTTGAAAATTTAAAAATTATATAATTTATAATTTCAATAGAATGTCTTACAATGTATTCTTTTTATTTTTAATTTTATTTAGTCAATTTAGGACATTATTCCTTGGTTACAAGAATCATATCCTTTCCCTTCCTCCCCTCCCTCAACCCTTCCCATAGCCAATGTGCAATTCCACTGAGTTTTACATGTGTCCATGATCAGAACCCATTTCCATGTTGTTGGTGTTTGCATTAGGATGTTCATTTAGAGTCTACCTCCTCAGCCATATCCCCTCAACCCATGTATTCAAGCAATTGTTTTTCTTTGGTGTTTTTACTCCCACAGTTTTTCCTCTGAATGTGGATAGTGTTCTTTCTCATAGATCCCTCCATGTTGTTCATGATCACTGCATTGCCACTAATGGAGAAGTCCATTACATTCGATTGCACCACTGTGTATCAGTCTCTGTGTACAATGTTCTCCTGGTTCTGCTCCTTTTGCTCTGCATAACTTCCTTAAGGTTGTTCCAGTTCACATGGAATTCCTCCAAGTCATTGTTCCTTTGAGCACAATAGTATTCCATCACCAACATATACCATAATTTGTTCAGCCACTCCCCAATTGAAGGGCATCCCATCATTTTCCAATTTTTTGCCACCACAAAGAGCGCAGCTATCAATATTCTTGTACAAGTCTTTTTCCTTATTATCTATTTGGGATACCAACCCAGCAGTGCTATGGCTGGATGAAAGGTCAGGCAGTCTTTTATTGCCCTTTGGGCATAGTTCCAAATTGCCCTCCAGAATGGTTGGATTAATTCACAACTCCACCATCAATGAATTAATGTCCCCACTTTGCCACATCCCCTCCAGCATTCATTACTTTCCTTTGCTGTCATGTTAGCCAGTTTGCTAGGTGTGAGGTGATACCTCAGAATTGTTTTGATTTGCATCTCTCTGATTATAAGAGATTTAGAACACTTTTTCATGTGCTTATTAATGGTTTGGATTTCTTTAACTGAAAATCACCTATTCATGTCCCTTGCCCATTTATCAATTGGAAAATGGCTTGATTTTTTGTACAATTGATTCAGCTCTTTATAAATTTGAGTAATTAGTCCTTTGTCAGAGGTTTTTGTTATGAAGATTGCTTCCCAGTTCCTGCACTGTATTCTTGTCAATTTTCCACTAACAAACCCAACAAAATATTTTCTTATCACCATCTCCATTCCTGGATAACATTTAAGAAATAGTCAGCAATTGTAAGTTAAACTGCTGTGTATATAAACTTTGTTGTTCACTGAACTCTGGCCTGAATCCCTAGACTAAGCAATTGTTATAGTGTTGGCTGAATTGTATTAAAAAAAATCTGAAATCTCCAAGGACAAATTAGATAATATATTGCATTGTTCTGAATACAGATTGCTCCTCCCCCCAAATCTGGTTTATATAGAAGCTGAGAATAACCAATGACTGTGATCCTATTTTTTTTTTGGCCATGCTTCTAAAATCCATTCTAAAATCAGGATGTAAGGTTAGAGATGCAATCAAAAGTGAAATCCAAAGTCAGTTTCCACTACATTATAATAGAGGCATCAACATGTTACCAATTCGAAATTTGTTTCAACACTCCAAGCTCTTTCTCTGTTATGTGTGTGTGTGTATTTGTGTGTGTGCTTTTGTAAACAGTAAACCATTTTTTGGTTCTGTTTTATAAAATTACTCTGTTGGAATTAGATAAAGTTTTTAGTTTGGGTTTTAACATGTAGTATTGTGAATTACCATTCTAGCAACTAGTTTGCCAGCCCGAACTGTCTTTAACCATAACAATTGGAAAATTGTCTAAATACAGACCACATTCTTCCCCAAATCAGCTTTTTATGAACTTGGAGTGTGACTTATAAGCCTTCATTAATTGTCTTTTGGCTCACTCGCCTCTAGTCTCTTGTGGTGAGAAAAAAAAATGGTTAAGTATGAATTTTGGAAGAATGATGGTATTTCTCAGATATAAATATTATTATCTACCTAAATGTAGCTCTATGAATTTTTCTTACTGCTTTGATGTCTGAAGCCTCTTGACCTTGATTGATCATTTTACTTCATGACCTTACCATCTATTTGAAAAATCAAATGTCCACATTTTATAATAAATGTATTTAATATGAGAATTCTATAGTATTATTCTTAAAAACAAACAAATAAGCATAATCCTAAAGCCATGTATTGGTTCAAAGGCAAAAGATCAGTAAGGGTGAGGCAATGAGGGTTGTGACTTGTCCAGGGTCACACAGCTGGACAATGTTTGAGGCCAGAATTGAACCCTGGACTTTCATCTCTGGGCCTGGCTTTCAATCCATTGAGCCACTTAGCTGTGCCCAAATGGGATTATTCCTTAAAATTATTTTATATTAAAAGTTATTACATAGAGGTAGTTAAAATTCATACAATCTTTTGAGGAATAAAATATAGTAGTATGTCTTCATCCATGGTTTTGCTTTCCTTGGTTTCAGTTATCTTCAGTCAATCCCTAATTCCAGGAGAATTTTGGAAGCAATGAAGGTGTCACATGCTCATGGAGGAAAAGATGTGGCATGCGGTTCAAGTCCAAGTGGAGGTCAGGAACAGACTTAGTATTAGAGAGCAGCAGATACAAAATGAATATCATATTCAGTTGTTTATGACTGTGACATCTTTTTAGGGTTTTCTTGTCTATATTCTAAAGTTATTTCTTTTTCAGCTTGCTTTATAGATGAGAAAACTAAAAGGAAAACTGGCTAATTTACTTAGAAGCATATGGCTAGTAACTACCTGAGACTAGATTTGAACTCAGGAAGTTGAGTCCTCCTGATTACAGAGTTGGCTCTCTTTCCACTGGCACTGTATCCATTACTCCACCAGACTGTCTAAGGACTGCTGGACAGAGCAGCACAAAGGTCTCCTTTGGGCTCCGAAGTCTCAAGCCAAGCTCCCTATCTGGCAGGGAGTTAGTGGTTTCCCAGTTTATTCTGCTTTTTCTTGGAGAGATTTTTTGAGACAGACAGACAGACAGACAGAGGCACACACAGGGAGACAGAGAGAGAGAAAGAGAGAGATAGAGAGAGAGAGAGAGAAAGAGAGAGAGAGAGAGAGAGAGAGAGAGAGAGAGAGAGAAAGAGAGAGAGAGAGAGAGAGAGAGAGAGAGAGAGAGAGAGAGAGAGAGAGAGAGAGAGAGAGAGAGAGGTGGGCTAGGAAGACATAGATTACCAAACCAGAGGACAAGGACAGAGAAGTATTACAGTGTAAAATAAAGTTCATATAGGTGGCTATTTTGAAATGAAGATTTTTTCAGAGTTTCTTACATCAAGTGGATTTTAAAAAAAAATAATTTAATTTATCAGAAATGCCTGTATAAGGTTGGGGAGAGGGGTGTCTTAGAACATATCACCTGTAGTTAAGGGGAACTATTCTAATATTTTGTTATAATTAGAGCATGAAAACTAATAATTTCATATTACTTTTAAGTGACAGAAATCTTACTTGTTTAGGAAATAAACATATTTGAGATTCCGGCTGCTGTGCTTATTTTCTATGATGAAGGCAGTTAGTAACAAGTGGTACCATATGTTAAATATAAATATAATACACTAAATTTGGGTAGGCACATTCGGTATTGGATTAGGGACCATCTGGTTTTATCTTTAATTTTTATTTAATTTTTTTTAGACTTTGATCCTCATAATTCTGGATTAGAGAAATTGACTGTTAGAATTTCAAAATATCAAAGGGCATTGATTTTTCTTATATAGCAGTAGAATGTTTAAGTGTCAACATATTCTCTAGTTATTATTCAAGGAGTAAGCCATTAGTCCTTATGTGACCCATATAATTTTTTCACCATTTCTCTTATCAAGAAGTAAGCTTTTTATAGCTACCAATGAGGTTTGCTGGTTCAAGAAGTTGAATCTTGTAATAGAACAAAGGGAATGGTTCTGTTCTCTCAGAAGTGAAAATGAGGTCTTTCACCTCAAAAATAGAATAGAATAAAAAAGTATGTAAGCACTTGCAAATCTATGACCTCAGTTTTTATATCTATAGAAGAGCTATTATAATATTCATAAAATTAATTTATGGTTATTGTTATGCTACACTATACTTATCTATTGATCAATAAATATTTTTTAAGCACCTACTTTTCTAGACATAGCTTATGGGGAATTGGAAGTAGGATAGTTTAGAGAGTCAGATAAGAAAAACTTAAAGGCCAAATTCATAGATCAGCTAATTTAGTTTGGTGCCTAGGCTTTGAGCTTTCTAAAAAAAAAGGATGGTAAACAAATTAGAAGACACTTTGTCAACAACTCTTGCAAAGTGATCAGAAATTATTTCAAAACACATTGCTCAACATGGCCTGAAATGGATCTTGATGAGATGAGGAAAACTATTGTATATGTTTAAAAAGGCAACAATGAAAAGCAAGAAGAGACTAATGATTCCATGGAAATAATTAGGAAAGAATTGAAATATTTAATAGATAGAATTGATAAACAGGCTTCCTAAGCATGATACTCAATCAATGGCACTTTCCCCTCCCTGAGAATCTAACTATCAATCCATTATCTGCCTCTTCTTTGAGAATAAGGGCCACAAAATGAGGGAGTGTAGAAATTTATTTAAGGCAATCAAAAATAATATGCAGTTGAATAACCACTACAGAAATAATAATTATAGAGATAACTATAATAATGATTATAGGAATTAAAACTTTAGGACTTATAGAAATAACTATAATAATGATTATCAGAATCACAATTTTAGGACTGATAACAATTCTAGGAATATAAATTGGGAAAATGACAATTCAAACCAAATGACCACAAAATAGTATATCTTAAGTGGAGCTCATCCCTGAACTACTCAGGGTGCTAATGCCCCTCAGGGGGAGCCCAAGGAACTACCCAAAATTATGAAGGTGCATTGGGGTGTGGAGGCACAGGAATCAGTGGACACAGCCTTTGATTTTATGAACCCCAATGTCTTACTGCCTGTTGTTCCCTAACCACTGCCCCCCATACTGATGAGCCCCATGTAACCTTCAAGGTTGGTAACTTATGATTGTCTTTTGGACACTGGGGCTTCCAGGTCTGTATTAAAGAGTACACTTGATTTACATTGAAATTCTATTGGCTCAGGGAATGTAGAGGGGGTGTTGGGGACACCCCAAAAGGTTAAAAAGCTTTCCCCCAGAATAGTGTCTGTAGGACCTGGGAAATGCAATATTCTTTCTTCTTGATGCCTGGCTCCCCTATAAATTTGCTGGAGAGAGATCTTCTATGTAAGATCAGAGCCACAATAATAGGCTCTCCAGATGGCTCCAAATCATTTGAATTGCCTGAGAAATCCTTAACTTTTCTCCCTGTACTTCTTTCAAACACTTATGAGATGAAAGAATCTCAGACTTTTGAAATCCAAACTGATATACCTGAATCTCTCTGTGCCACATTGTCTTCTGATGTTGGCATATTTAAATTGGTTGTCCCTGTCCAAATTAAAACTAAATCTAGCCCACCTCCTTCCTTTCCCCAGTAACCTCTCTCAAAGGAAGCAATAGAGGGCATTATCCCTGTAACAAATTCATTAAATAACCAAGGGATCATAATTTCTTGTAAGTCTTAATATAATATGCCCATCCTGCTCTTTTAAAAGCCAAAATTGGGGCCTGAGGGCAAACATCTTTATCTATTTTTACAGGATCTGAGAGCTGTGAACAATCACTTTAGAAAGAGACCCTGTAGTTTCCAACATAAATATCATTATTTCTTCTCTTCCTAGCATAGATACATACTTTACAGTAGTGGACTTGTTCTCAGTCTTCTTTTCTATACCTATATATGAAGATTCCAGGCATATCTTTTCTTTCACCTGGAAGAGCCCTTAGTGGACATGGGTTCATTTCCCTCAAAGGTATGTGGAAAGTTCCAGCCTTTTTTGCACAAATTTTGAGCCAAGACACAGATAATATAAAATTTAAAAACAATAAGTTAATTAAATATGTAGATAATCTACTCTTGGCTTCAACAAACATTGAAGCATGCCAAGAGGATAGCAAGTATCTCCTCTTGGAACTACATAAAAGAGGGCACAAGATCTCAAAGGAAAAGGTTCAGTGGTGCCTCCCCAAAGTAGAATATTGTGGGTTCATTTTAAGTGCTGATGCTCATTCTATTTCTCCCAAGTACATTGAAAATATTCAAAAATTAAGAGCTCTTACCACTAAAAAGCAATTGAGGGTGATTCTTGGAGCAATAGGATTTTGTCAGCTCTGGATCCCATGCTATGGGGAAATCACTAAGCCACTTGTAGCACTCACAAAAAACTTGGTCCCTGAGCCACTTAAATTAGAAACATAACACCTGACAGCTCTTTCAAATTTAAAATAGGCTATCCTGTCTGCCCTTGCTCTAGGCATCCCAAATTATGATAAACCATTTACTTTATATATCCATGAGCAAAAAGGGGTAGCTTCAGGTGTTCTAGCTCAACTTTTGGGATCGACTCAATGCCCAATATCCTATTTTTTGGCCAAGCTGGACCCAGTAGCTGCAGGAGCACCACCATACCTTAGAGGAATGGCTGCCATGACTTTATTAGTAACCAAATCAGCCAATCTGGTATTGGTATGTCCTCTGATCACAATGTGCCCACAGGAGGTCAAGGAATTTTTATTAAGACATAGGACACAGGCATTTACTGACCAAAGGATTACTAGGTCTAAGCACTGGGTTTCCCTGCAGTCTCCTTTTTGTCAGTTATTTCATATTCTTATTTACTCTATATTGAGAGTTCTCAAAGCTACTATTGTTGATATTTCCATTTCCAAGGCCTAGTTTTGATACTACTGCCATATGACCTCGAGGCCAGCCCCCGCCCAAGTGTTATAGATATTTCCTCTTGATCACCTAAGTTGTTTTGAGTTAGAAAAATATTTTATCTGAACATTTTACTTTCTCTGCCCATCTAGATTTTAATTTGGGATGTTATTTTAAAGTTGTTTTAAAGAGAATGTTGGGAGAACTTTGCTACCTCCTCTACTTTGACATCTTGGTTTCAGCCTGGGAAATCTTAGCCAATATCTTTAAATTTTTCTCCCTGTGCTGGTGAATTTTCTCTTGAAGCATTTCCTTCTTAAGCCTGTCTCCTTCCCAAAATATGGTATAAAATGACAATTTACTTGGCTTATGGCTCAAACTTTGGGCCTGAAGTCATTAAGATCTGATTCCAAAAATGGTATTAGATATCAATTATTTTTGTGACTACAAAACCTCTGTCTGGATCAACTTATCAGTTTTCCCAACTATAAAACTGGGAAATAGTGTTGCCATCCTCCTTAGGTTGTTGTGGAGATCAAATTAGCTAATATTAATTATTAGTTAATTAATTAATATTAATTAATGCTGAAGTATGTTGCCTGGAACATAGTATTCACATAAAGATTATTTGTTTCCTTCCTTTTTTTGTTTAAAGTTCAGCAAGACTCTCAGATTTTTAATTATGAGCATTGTACTATGCTTCAAGCATTATGATTTTCACTATGTGATTTCTTCTACAAATGTAGATCAGGACACACCTACAACTCTCAAGATCACCACTCTGTTTTTTACATTGTGCAGAAAACAAAACAAAGCAAATCTTACCATATAGCCATTGTGATAATTCTCTCCAAACTTACCCAGACTAGTCAATGAACTGTAAATAGATATAAAAGTCCATCACTAAGTCAAGATACAGATAGGAGTAAGAAAATTCTAATTAGGTTCTCAGCTTTTTTGCAGGTTTAAGAATTTACAGACCTCTTTCAAATTATAAAACAATGAATGGGTACACAAATAACAAAGCAATTATCGAGTGTTTTATATGTGCTATACATTTTACTAAGTATTAAGACTATAAAACATTTTCCTAACATTCATGTTTGAATGTGTCATTTATCCCTCATCAATAAATTCTAATGGGTTCCTATCACTTCAAGGATCAAACATGAAATCCTCTTTCATCCAGTCTTCAATGAGATGGAGTCAAGATGGTGGTATAGAGGCAGCAATGTTCAGAACTCTGAAAACCCTTTCTTACCGATTACAAACTAAATGCTCCTAGGGGACTGAAAATCAAACCTAACAAGACAGAGCCAAGGAACCCTCCTGCTGGACTCAATTTAAAGGTTCTTCCCCCAAAGTCAGAATTTAAGGACACCCTGGTTTATGGGGAAGGAAGGCCCTGGGACCCCTCTCCCACTTAGAGCACTAAGCCAACAGCAGCAGCTGGAACCTCTGGGGGGGGGGCAAAGGCATTGGTCTGGAGGGTGCACCTTATAGTCAAGTTCAGAGAGTCCAACAGAGGTAGTGGGGAAGCAGATAGAGGAGAAACAGAGCACAGAATGGGAGGCATAGTTGCAACAGCAGAGACACTCCATATTGCTCCCCCTCCTCCCGAGGTTTTGGCCTCAGGGCACATCCAGCAACCCAGTCAAGTAATCCCGTCAAAGCCTCCAGAGGGCAGGGAAGCTCAAGCTCCAACACCCCATCCCCCCACAGACTGCACTGAGAGATTTACTGACAAAACTTCAAGAGTAAAGGCAGAAAGAAAAGCCCAAACCCCTTCCCCCCCAAAAAAAATGAGAGGAGTAAGAGCTCAGGCAACTGCAGGGAGTAAAGAAGGGGTAAATATGAGCAAACAACATAAAAAGAAAAAAGAAATTACAATCGACAGCTTCTATACAGGCAATGAACAAAGAGCAAATGGAACAGAGAAGGATGAGGGAACTCCAAGCAAAAAAAAAAAAGAAGAAGAAAACCCAGCGAATTGGATAGAGGCTCTGGAAGAACTCAAAATACAATTCAAAACACAATTAAGAGAGTCTGAAGACAACTGGGAGAAGAACTTAAAAAGCAAGATAAGTCATTTGGAAACAAAGTCTTCATAATTGTCCTCCTTATTCCAGTCTTCTTATGTCTTACAACATCCACTGCAATTAAGCGACACTTGCTTTATTGCTGTTCTTTTAACAAAACATTCTATCTCCTGACATCTGCCATATCTAGATTTCTCAGCCTCCTCATCTTCGTCTCTTGGCTTATTCAAATCTAACTTCAAATCTTTCCACTTGCTCTTAATTCTAGTGACTTCACTGCGGATTATGTCCAGTTTTTCCTGTATAGATCTTGTTCACACAAAATTGTTTTCATGATGCCTACCTCATTAGAATGAGGAATCTTTGAGAGAAAGGACTGTCCTTTGAGTTTAAAGAGAGTGAGAGAGAGAGAGAGAGTATAGGGAGAGGAAAGAAGAGAGACTAGGGCAGAAACTTAAGAGAAGAACACTTACAAAAAAGTGACTTGATATGGATAATGAGCATGATGAGGCAACAAAGAACATTACAGAGCAGAAATCACCCAAAGAGAAGGTAAAGCCATGCAGAGTATTGTAAAGAAAATCCATAGCAGGAATAATATACAGGAAGAGATGCTGCTCAATAGTTTTGAATGAAGAATATTTTTTGAGAAGGATTAGGAATAGAAATAAAAAAAGCAAATAAGTTTTTTTCTGCAAGCTAGACAGTTCTAGTTACTTCAAGAAAACCTTGTATCATTATTTTCTTCCTCTAGATTCCCAACCTCAAACATATCAGTGTATGAATACAAAATTTAACAACAAAAATTCAACAGAGTATTCTAGATTTGGTCTGATTGAGGCAGAATATAGGAAGTTTATCACTTTGCTCACTCTGGATTGTATAACACTACTCACTCATATTGAGTTTAAAAGCCACAAACCTGTAACCACCTCACTTCCTATAAATACTACCTTCTGGTCAAATTCATCAAGTGTTTTAATTAACTTTGTTTTGCTGTGTGGTAGGAACTGAAGATTCAAAACCAAAATAAGACAAAATGTCTCTCCTCCCAATGAGTTTACTTTCAACTTGTGAGCTAACATTCTTACCATACAATTTTTGGAATAATATTTGAATACTATCTTTCTTTTTTTCTTCTTTACAAAGTTTCCCCCACTACACATCACCTTCTTCTCTGGGAAAGGGACATGACATGAAGAAAATAGTATTTTAATCAGCAAAATTTATCAAAATATTGAAAAATTCTGATTTACACACTCAATCATGCCCTACATCTATCATATGTTTTTTATTTTCTTTCATATCTCCTCCATCTGAACTTAAACAATTGATTGATATATCAAGTTTGATATATTTTTTCTCCATTAAATTTAATCTTACTATATTTGGCTCATTTTTTACCCTGAGGAATCTTTTATGTATCATAATTCTCTCATTTAACTTTTTACTCTCAACTCTCTATCATCTACAAATTTCATTTGTCCCTTCCTCCATATCATTGATAATATTTCTCAGAAGAGCTGTGCTTTTTCATTTGTTAAATGGAGATAATAATATCACTTAAAATATATGGTTATAGTGATGATCAAATGAAATGATATATGTAAAGTACTTCAAGGTTTATTGTAATAATCTAATTAAATAATAGATATAAAGCTTTTTGCAAATCTTTGAAAGATTAAATAAATGGTAGCTGATATTCCCACTACCACTACTACTTCTACTACTATGACAATTTACTATTATGAGGTTAAAAGACTGATTTCATACAATTTCTGCATTCAAATAATTTATAAGCTTAGATAGGAGATAATAGATGTATATTAATATCTATAACACTTGTTACATAACAGGAGCCCAAAGAAACTAGAATAAGAGCTTTGAAGAGTACAGAAGTTCCTTTCAACTAAAGATACTAAGAAAGACTTCATGGAGGTGATAGAAAATACAAATTTTCTTTTTAATTTCCATATTACAAGTTGATATAATTTTTACTATTCTTTTTCTGACATTTGTCAATCCATGTCTGTCCTCCCTTCCAGACCTTTTGCCTTACCAATAAGGTAGTCAAGCTGATTTAGATTATACATATGTAATCATATAATGCAGATTCCCCTGTTCATCATGATGTTGTGAAACTAGACATATTTTTTAACTTAGAGAAAAATTCATGGAGGAAATAAAGTAAAGAATAGAATGATTCAATTTGCATTTGGATTACATCTATTCCTTCTATGGTGGTGGATAGCATTTTTCATCATGAGTTCTTTATATCCTTGATCCTTGCCTTATTGATAATGGTTGATCATTTTGATCATCACACATTATTATTGTTACCCTTTATAATGTTTTCATGGTTATGCTCATTTCATTTTGTATAACTTCACAGATATATTTCCAGGTTTTTCTTTGGGGGGGGGGGTGATCATCTTATTTGACATTTTCTCATGGCACAATAATATTCTATTATAAGAATATACCACAACTTATTCAGTCATTCCCCAACTTATGGAGATCCTATAAGTATCCAGTTCTTTTCCATCAAAAAAGAGTGGCTATACTTTGAATGGTAGATTCTTTTCCCTTACCTTTAATTTTTTGGGGACACAGACCTAACAATGGTACATGGGATTAAGCAGTAGGTCTAGGTTGATGATTCTTTGGACATTGATCCATATTTCTCTCCAAAATAGTTTTATCAGTTTGCAATTACATCAACAATTAGTTGTATTAGTATCTCAAAAACTTTTCCATATGCCCTCCAACATTTTTCATTTTCCTTTTTTCTAAAGTTAGCTAGTCTAGTGAGTATGAGGTATTACCCCAGAGATGTATTAATTTATATTGCTGTAATTAATAGTGATTAGAAACACTTTTGGTATGACTACAAAAAAGCTTTACTTTCTTCCACATATTGACACAATTCTCTTGATATAAAGATTTTTTTCCAGTTTGTTGTTTGCCTTCTAATCTTAATTGCATTGTTTTTGTTTGTGCAGAAACTTTTTAATGTAATGTACTCAAAGCTATTTTATTTTATATCTTATAACATTCTTCTCTATGTCTTTTGACCTAAATTATTCTTTTATCCATAGGTCTAACATATAAACTATTTTTGATCCCCAAATTTGTTTATGGTATCATCTTTTATTTCTAAACCATGTATCCATTTTGATTTTACATATGTATATGGACTGAGGTATTTGTGCCTAATTTCTGCTATACTTTTCCAGTTTTCCCAGTAGTTTTTGTCAATTAGTGAATTCTTCTTCCCAACACTTGGATCTTTCGGTCTTTCAAACACTAGATTACTATGGTCATTTACTATTGTGTGTGAGCACCTAATTGATAACATTGGTCCTCCATTCTATTTATTAGCCAATACAAGATTGTTTTGATGTTTGTCACTTTGTAAGTTTTAAAGAAAATAAACTAATTTTATAGAAAGAAAGAGAGCAGTTGGAATATATGAAGATGTAGAAGGCAGAAGTCACTGAGTTCTTAAACATATCCCATATGGAACACAGTGTACCTAAGCATTTGGGATATAAAGAAAGGCAATGGTATACTCTCTGTTCTCTTGGGAACCTTTATATTGGGGATGCAACATGCAATCTATGTACATAAAAAGATATTAACTGAAAATCAAAGATAGTCTTAGAACAAAAATATTGATAATGGGAAAGACTGAACAAGATGTCCTGAAGAATATAGGACAATATTTGAGTCTTAAAGGAAGTCAATGACACTAAGAGACCGACATATTGGGTCAACCAAAGCAAGTACAGAGAATTAGAACAGGAAACAATGTATCTGATATACAGTACATAGGTTGGTATAGAAAGAAATGTGTCATTAAATTTAAGAAAACTTATTTTGTACAAATAGGCAAATTGTGAGAGTTTTAAATCCCAATGGAAGAATTTGTATTTATTCATAAAAATAATAGGAAGTCAGTGGAATTTATTTATCAAGATAGAGGGGTAGTGGAGAGAAGTTTATAGGGTCAAACATGAACTAATGAGAGCCAAGCCTTATCATTAAATTAATAAACAAATTTGAGGAAGGAGTGGATTCTATCCATGTAGGAAAATTTATCACGTTCAAAAGAATAGGAAATAGAATATAGTTTGTGAGAAGGTGAGGGGATTAAAGGATGTCAGATTGGATGGGGCATTGAAATGTTCCAATAAGACTAATGGCTAAAAAGGCTAGAAATGGAATTAGGTACCAGGATGTAAAGAAAGAGGTAAAAAAAAAACCCAAACTTCCCTGAAGTCCTTTGTTGTAATTTAGTTAAGTTATGCCATCAGCATTAATCTACCAATGTACTAATTCTATCAAAAAATGAATTGAGTTTAGACTGGCTTGCTTGAGTCTCTCATGAACCTTTGACAACTTTGGGTAATTGTAGGTTCCCTTTGTAAATGTCCCCACATTGCTTAGATAACTTATTCAAAAGCTGTTTAAGGAAACCATGTCAATTTCTACCTAAATAATGTACAACCCAGGGTGAATGGGGTGTTCAGGGAGGGGTAGTATCTCTGGTATGGAGGGCTTGTCGTGCCCTCCTAGGGCAGCTCTCTAGCCTCTGACCCTCACCTGACACCCAGCTCTCACTTGGGGCTCCCAGTAGCTGCTAGCATGCGGCAGTGGCCACACCCCGGACAATGGCTTTGACAGGCCGGCCAAACCTTGTGAGGGTAGCCATCGGGTCGACGTCGACCCCTGGTGAACTAAGGCTTTGCTCACCTAGCATGTGAAGACTGCTTCGGCGGAACAGGCAGAAGAAACCAATAAGAAGGTTCAACGGCTGAGAGGGCGACGCAGCAAAGCACTGAGGAATGCTTAGGGCGTGTTGGAGAACAAAAGGCAACATGGCCATCCAATGCAGCTGAGGAAGTCTCCAGGTGTAACGACTTTTCATACCACTGTACCCAGGCTTCCAATGCCGAGAGAGTGGGACTGTCTCCGTGCATTGACTTTTCCACTTAAATCTTCACGCACAAGTGTCTTTGTGCACAAAAATGCACAAAGACAATTGTCATCCTCGATTATGGAGAGACTACTACTATAATGTACAACTCTCATTAATTTTTCTCTAATAGAAACAACACATCTTCTTTCACATCATGAACATGGAAATATATATTGAATGATTATATATATATATATACACATATATATAATCAAAAAGTTACTATCAGTTGACCTGGGAAGTGAGAAGTTATGGTGGTAAAGAGTGACCATATATTGCAAAATGTAAGAAAATTAATATCAAAAATTAGTATTGATGTATGTAAAAATTAAAATTAATATTAAAAATAACACACACACACACACACACACACACACAAACCAGCCTGCATTGTGTATGAGATAGAAATCAACAAAGCTTCAAGTATTATGATATATCAGTAGGATGCTGAGAAATAAACAGCTGTGTTGATCAATTTGGTTTAGGCATTTTTGAACTTCTGTTTTTAGGGCTAATTTTTTTTCCTGTGCTTCTAAAATGTGATCTATTAAGATGTGTGATCACTAGTCTCCTGGTCTGTCCTCTGGCTCTCAGGAACAGAAAGGCCCCTGATTCTTTTGGACTACAATGAATGCTGCTACTTAGGGGCCCTGTTCCCTTGGAACAAAAAAAAATCATACTTTTTTATATTCTTGCCACAATATTTTAAAACTTTGGGTTCATCAAAGATTAAGCTACTCACCTCATTTGCTTCCATATATCATATAATCTGTTTCACTGATAAAACTCTATTTTCTACACAGTACAAAATTGTTTTAATCGTTACATCTTTGTAATACAATTTTAAAGATATGATACTGATAAACTTCTTTACATTTTTTTCATTGATTCCCTTATTATTGTTTTCCTTTTACTTGCCTGGATGAACTTTATAATTCTTTTACTAGTACTATAAAGTAAGTCTTTTGTTGTTTGATCAGTATGGTAATGAATAGGTATATTTAGTGAGTAATTTAATTTTTATTACATTGGCTAAACCTATTCATAAGCAAATTATATGTCTCTAATTTCCTTATCTATATTAATGTAAAATGTTTTGTAAATGTGTTCATAAAGTTTGTGTGTTATGGCTTTTAGATTTCCAAGTATTTTAGACCTACTATATTTATTTAAATGGAATTTTTTTTTCGCCTTGTCTTCCATTATTTGGTTGGTAATAGAAGAAAACACTGATGATTTTTATAGATTTATTTAATAACCTGCAATATTGCTGAAGTTCTTAATTGTTTCAGTTAATTTTTCTTTTAGTTGACTCTTTAGGGTCTCTAAGTAAACTATCACATAATCTATTAAAAGTGAACATTTTATTTCTTCATTGCATATGCAATCCTCTAATGTCATTTTTTGTCCAATTGTTATAGCTATCATTTAAAAAAACTTTTTTTTAACCCTTACCTTCTGTCTTGGAGTCAATACTGTGTATTAGCTTCAAGGCAGAAGAGTGGTAAGGGTTAGGCAATGGGGGTCAAGTGACTTGCCCAGGGTCACACAGCTGGGAAGTGTCTGAGGCCAGATTTGAACCTAGGACCTCCAGTCTCCAGGCCTGACTCTCAATCCACTGAGCCACCCAGCTGCCCCCTATAGCTATTATTTTTAATATACTATTACATAGTAATAATGAAGATGGACATTCTTTTTCCATCCCAATTTTATTGAGGAAGGTATTGTATCAGCCCTGATATTCCTGATATAAATCTAGCCTATTCTAAACTATATGCCTATGATATGTTGATTTAATCTCCTGTTAATATTTTAATAATTTGCATATATATTCTTAAGGGAAATGGTTTATTATTTTTCTTCTTTTTTATTCTCCCTGATTTTATAATAAATACAATGCTTGTTTCATAGAAGGAATTCAAGATAACTCTACCTACATTTTCAAACAATTCATGTCATACTAGAATTGAATGATCTTTAAATGATTGGTGGAATTTACTTATAAATCCATGTGATCCTGTTCCCTCTAGATTCTTTAGAGAAATAATTTATATATTCCATTTATTTTTCTATGAGTTATTTAAGAATTCATTTCCTTTTCTTCACTATAGATACATATATAATATATATGTGTATATTTGTAAATATTCATCCAATTTACTTAGTTTTATTGATATATAGTTGTTGACGTGGAATCTAGAAACTCCCAATTTTATAGCCTTCTGAGGTCTGATAACCCCCAGTTTAGTTAGCTTGAACGTAAAGACCTCAAGTTTGACCTTCTCACATGAGAGTTCCTTCCTGAGGAAAGGTCCAACTTCATGCTTCTCAGACAAACAATAGACCTTAAAGTACTTAAAGTACTAGCTAATCCCATCAGGTTTAAGTACCTTTTTTCTCCCCAATGGTTTCTCCCCTTAGACCAAAATCCTTTATCAAGGTAGCCCAGCCCTTGGCTGGACCTTTCCCTTTTGTGTCCATTGTAAAGCATCAGCCTCTCCATGATAATTCTGTCTAGGGATCCTCATTTTCTTTATTGCCACTGTAAAGCCAATCAACTAAACTCTCCCATCCTCAGCCCCCAGTTTCCCTAAAATGGTATATAGATTGCCCAGATTCTATGGGGCTTTGGAATTGTCCAATTTAGTGTGGTTGGCATTCCTCAAAGGTCCAGGGGTCCATGACCAGAGCAGGGCTCTCTATGGGTCTGTAGTGCACAGCTGTGTGTGGAGGCTTGAGAGGAACTTGCCAAACCCCTCTCCTTAATTAAAGACATAGTTTCTCGTGTTTTTTCCAGTTTAATATAGTTGAGATAATATTCTTCAAATGATTACTTTTATTTTATCTTTTTTGATTGTGAATAACTTTTGTCTTTTCTTTTTCAAATCAAATTAGCTAATTGTTTGTATATCATTTTTAAAAATAATCACTGGTTTTATTCAGAAGTTTAATCTATTTAATATTCATTTTTGATCATCTATCTTTGGTTCAGTGTTTTGATTTTCTTGTTTCATTTAGGTTTTTTTTTTTTAACTTGGTGTTTTTCTAGTTTTTTTTTTTTATTGCATGCCACTCAGTTGATCTGCTCCTTCCCTCTTTTTTGAAATAAAGTTTTAGTGATTTAAACATTCCCTCAATTGTTATTTTCATTGAATCCTATAAATTTTGGTGTGTTTTCCTCTTTATTTTTAATATCTTTAATGAGTTTATTGATTATTTCTATTATCTGACAAACCTATTATTTATGATTATTTTAGATTGTCCAATTAATTTCTAATCTATGATTCAAAGACACTATTGAATATAATTTTATGTCATAATAAAATAGTTAAATTTATATTTTTACTTTTCTGTGTTCTGGGGGGTTGTTTTTATAATTTAATATGTAGCCAGTTTTATTTTTAATTTCTTGCATTACTGAATATTCAGTATAGTGTTTTTCTATTTCAATTAAGATTCTTTAACTATCATTTAAGTGTTCCATATTTGCATATCCTCAAATTTTCTCTTTTTTTATTATATGATACTGCTTCCATTATTTATACACTTGCAAGCATCTGCATACTTCCCTGTCAGACTTCCTATCTCCTCTGAACTGAAAAAAAAACAGACAAACAAAAAAAAATGAGTTACTTTGATTTTTTAAGGCTTTTGTGATCATAATTTGATCTGGTACATTTTCTAGTTTGCAGAGAAATTGTACTAGGTTAGCTAAGCATAAATGCTTACTCTTGCTCTGCCATCTTGATTTCATACCTGGATTACTTTCTATTATTAAAGGAGAGGATCTTATCCTTTAGATCATGAAGGTTTAAAAATATGTTGATCATTATATTTTTTTTTCATGCATTTAAACATATGCTATGATGTGCACATACTTTTTGGATATGATTTGCAACTTTAAGCCTCTGTTTATTTCTGTGATCTAGAAACTTCATGAGAGATGATTAATTTATTACATTCTCATTCTAGTTTCTAATTCTCACCTAGCAGCTACTCTACTCATAATATTGCTGGTGATTACTTGCCTTTCAAACCTTAAACAGAAGTAGCCAGCTTTTCAAAAAGTAATTCCTTGTGAGAAAGGAAATTACAATGATTTTCAAATAAGTCAATGCTCCCTCTGTTTTTCTAATTTGCTGTCTAGGAGTTGAAGATAATTTTGTAAAAGCATTTGCTTTATGCAAAGAAGGGCATTTAATAGGTATATAGGGATTCACAGATAAGACAGTATCTACTCTAATGAGATCATATTCCTTTAAAGGAGACCACATCTATAAAAGGCTTTAGGAATAAATTAAATTGAATGATTCCAAGGGCATTGGAGACTATATCAAATTGTTATCTCTTTTCTTCAATGTCATTTCCATTGACTAAATCATATCACTTTCATGTATTGAAGCATTTGACAGTTCTAAAGACTTTGGTTGAAAGTTCTCTTCTGGACCTTCAGTATTTTTGGCTAGAGAACTTATAGGAATTGCTACTTCACAAGGGTTAATTCCTAGGATGATGGATATAAGTACTCTTCTGGAAGCATTGCTATGACTAAGGGGTTCATGGTCTTGAGGTATCTCCCTCAGGGTCTGAGGACAGAGAGTTGTTAATGTAATTGCGGTTTAAGTTCCTCCTGACTCTTTCTCAGTATGCATTTCTGTCAGGAAATACATCAAAGAATATTGTTTAGTTTTCCTTCAAAAGTCTTCTTTTAAAAAAAAATATGAAGTTCTCTCTGAAATCAAACCTGTGCCTTCCCAAATGTAGCTGAATTATTTAAGGAGCCAGTAATCTCAATGAAGCTAAATGCTTCATGACTCTGCAAGCAGCCAAGTGGGCAGAGCAGAGCTCATATTTCAAGCTGGGACTTATTGGCTGGTTATGCTATACCTGTATGTGTGTCTTCTTTCCTCAATGATAAATTGTTAACCTCACAATGTATTCAAGGCTCATTCAGCAGTATTCAGAGGTAAACTAATTAGGTCAAATAGGAACTATATTAAATGCTGCATGTGTTCTGGTTGCATTCCTACATAAGGGGACACCTGCTTTCCTTTGATGTAAGGGTTGAATGAATCTCTGGATGCCAAAAGATTGTGCATGTGAAATGATATCTTTTTTGGTACTATTGGAGAAGTAAACTTAAGGTTCTATTAATTTGAGTGCTATAAGTAATTCCATTTCACATTTATTAATTGGAACAAAGCTTATAATGGCTATGTTTCCTAAATTCCAATGTTGAAAACAAGTATATTTACGATGGGACAATTTTATGAGAGGATATTAATGTTTGTGCAATTAGAAATTTGATTTATTCAACCAACAGAAACTTATTGAATATAGATGTCTTCATCAGTACAGGAGGAATAGGTAGTGAGGCTATGAAATACTAGGAAAAAGAGATAAGATCAAAAGGAAGTAATTAAGAAGTCTAAAATGCAGTCTTCGGATAAGATGTTCAAAGGAGGGAAAAAAACATACCTTTTGAATGTATCCAGAGATTCACTTCAATAAAATTGAAGAGACCATAGTTTAATGAAGTAAATTTATTTAATTAAGTTTCCCCCTTAAATTTTTTTATTAAGGACATTTTTAATAATAAACATACCTTAACATTATTTTGTTGGTCATGGCGAGATATTCTTGATATGGGAGAGAAAGAAAAGGAGAAATGGCATGCTATACTTCTATGCCAAAACCCTTAGCAATATGCCACATTTCTTTGAAATCGATGAATAAAATTTCCTTGGATTGATTTTTAAAATATAATAGGGAATCATTTAGTACTACTACACTTGCTTTCTGATCCATTTATGAAGAAAATTATTGGGGTTTTTTCCTGACATAGCATTTATATCACTTGTCCTACTTGTATTTGAGAAGAGCAAATACCTGATTTTGGGGAAAGTGGAGTAGATTTTTCTGATACTCGGGTCATTTTTCTGTATGTAGCATAATAGATAAAATTCCCATGATTTTTTGAGCTATAAATATTTAATGAGATCAACTTGAAAATGGAACAATTTGCCCAATTACACTAGCTCAGGAACATCCTGGAATACCTGTTTTAGGGAAAGGGAATTGTCAATAGTGCAATAACAAAGATCAGGAAAGCCTGAAAATTTAACTTCAGTACAAGATCTAGCACCATGAAATCTTTTGGTTTAAAATTGTTATTTGCTACACAATTGTACTCAGTCTCAAAGGGGGAAGATTTGTTATTTGCTCATAGAAGGAAGGGAATTTGAATGGTTACTACTTTGAATATATATAATTGTCATTTGTTTTCTTGGGTTATACTGAAAATAAAGAAATACGTTGCTTTTTTTTTTTGCTTTAATGCAGAGTATTCTGACATCTTTTCTGTACATGAAACTAAGAGCATCTCGGAAGCTGGCATGACTTTCACTACCTAAATTAATTTATTTTTTTAAGATATTGTTAAAGAATAAAGGTGGGTTATTTTCTTAAGCCCCAGGATATTTTTTAAAGTTTGAGGAATAAAAATTCTCAATGATTTCCATATAGAAACAAGTCTTAAAAAACTTCAAGTTCACATAGAAAATGTCAATTTCATGTAAACTAGTGAATTATCCTTTCCTTTTCTGATACAAAAATAAATTTTAATTGGAGAAAAGACAGATCATTACTAAAGAAAAAACTTTCCTGTTCAATATTTAAATGACATATATGGTCCATATTCTTATTCTGCAATGTTAAAATTCTAATAAATATTGGTATAAATAGGGTTCCTTATCTATCTATATCAAAATGCACATGAAGGGCAGAGCTAAGATGGTGGCAGAGTAGCAGGAACCTTCTGAATTTCCTTCCAACTGATCATTACAAAGAATCTCTGAAGGACAAGAAATCAAAACCAGACAAGTAAAAGGGCTCTCCCACTGGACATTTTGCAAAAGTTTGAGAGTGATTGGAGATTCCCACATTATAAGGGGAAAAACTGTACTAATCAAAGCACAAGTTGATCACCTCTCTTCCACACCATGTACCACATCACTTATAGAGAGGCCAGGCCAATCTCCAAATTCGTGGGGGCTGGCTGAAAGCCCCATAACCTTAGCCCTGAGGACAATGTCAGGCTTTGGCAGCAATGCTGAGTCTGAAGAGCACAGAGCTTGAGCAGAAACATAGCTGGCCACAGCTTAGGCAGCAGAGCCTGGGAAGATATCTTCTGAGCAAAGTACACTGCAGCTGGAAATCTAAGCAGTAGGAACAGATGAAGATAGCCTCATGTCAAAATGCTTTAAAAAGCTATCCCCAAAGAGCATCACAGATCTACCTACCTTCACTCAGGTGTCTGAAAAGGAAGGGAAACAGAAGCTAAGAAAGCAATGATCACCAACATGCAGGAATCTCAATCCTCTAGCAGCAAAAGAAATAAACAATAGCAAAAAAAAGGTCTTGACTTGGAAATTTTCTATGGATAATAAAAGCAAAATAAAGAAGCAATAGCAGAGAGTGACAAACAAGTAAACACAACCAAACTTTCCAGAAACATAAAGGAAATAGGAAACAAGCTCTGGAGTAAGTCAAAAAGGAGTTCAAGAACAAAGTAAGAAAGATGGAAAGAAAAGTGGGGAAAAGAAATGAAAATAATACAAAAAGAAAATGACAGTTTTAAAAACAAAATTACCCATATGGAAAAAGAGGCACAAAAACCAAATGAAGTAATAAGTGAATTGGAAACCAGAATTGACCTGCTGGAAGCCATGAAAAGCAGGGTAGATGAAACCAAAAAAGAATATAAAAAGATTATAGCTGAAAATCAATCTTTAAAGACTAGAATTAAGAAAGTAGAAGCTAATGATGTCCCTGGACAGCAAGAATTAATAAAATACAACTTTAAAATATGAACAAATAGAAGGAAACATGAAATATCTTATTAAATAATAACTGACCTGCAAAAGAGAACCAGGGTAGATAACTTGAAAGTTATAGGATTGCCTAAAAGCCTGGAACAAAAATACAAAATGAAATAAAAGAAAATGTTGACATAATATTATAAGAGATTATCCAGGAAAACTTCCCTGATATTCTTGAACAAGAGGACAAAATAGACATTGAAAGAATCCATTGATTACCCCCTACATTAAATGCCCAAAAGACAACTCCCAGGAATGTTATAGTCAAATTCAAGCACTTCCAGGCCAAGAAGAAAATACTTTGAATGGTCAAAAAGAGATAATTCAGATATCAAGGAGCTCCATTCAGGATTATAGAGAATCTGACAGCTTCTACACTAAAGAACCACAAGGTTTGGAGAATTATATTCAGCAAGTCAAGGGAATTGACTCTACAAACAAGAATCACTTGAGCATCAAAACTGATTATATACTTTCAGGGGAATGTATGGGTATTTAATAAAAAGGATTTCTTAAAGGAAAGAACTAAATGTAAAATTTGATGTCCAAATACAAAATTCAAGTGACCCATAAAGAAGGTAAATAAGAAAAAGGGGAAAAATTAAGGACATCAATAAGGTCAAATTGATTATATTCCTATATGAAAAATGATATTTGTAACTCTTAAAAAATGTTTTTATTATCATAATATACAGAAGAAATATTCATAGTGTTAAAAGGATTTTCTTAATCTCTCCCTCTATCTCTTTAAGAGGCAGGAAGAGCAGGATTTATAAATGGAGCAGAACTGTGTGCCAGTTCTTTAAGCCAGGAGCCAGTAATCCAGAGCTGAAGATTCTGTTACAAGGGAGCCAAGGAAAGATATGTAAGGAAGGAATCAGTTGGCATTTAGGCTTTTTGCCTTTTGTTCTTGAAAGAGGAAGAGGTTTGTCTCTGAGTCATGGGGTTGCTACTGGCAATTTACTACTGACAATTGGAGGATAAAACCTGAATTAAGAAGGTCATGGGTGGTAGTGGTTGATTTATTAGTGTATATAGGTAGTTGGTGAATCAAATTTAGGTAGTATAGTTTAGATAGGACTGGTCTGGCCAGGCAAGAAGCACTTGTCCTTGAAGCCAGAGTAGTGTTACAGACAAAAGAGTGGTTGCCTTAAGCTGTGACCGCGAAAATATGGTTTCAAGACAGTGTCTTGAGTTAAATAAAAAATAAAGTGGTCACCATGGGAAAATTCCCAAATATTAAACATACCCAAGTCAGCTGGGTTTTTGTGGAGATTTTAATTAATACAAATAAGGAATTAAGGAAAGGGAGAGAAAGAGAGTAAAAGGAAATAATGGGAAAGGGGCCAGGCCAGCCTAGGCCAGCCTAGGCTTAAGCCTTAAGAGAGAGATCAGTCAGTCTTTTATCAACTCACCACAAGATCCTTCCAAGCAAAACTCTAGTGTTCAGAGAGACCCTCCAGTATAGCTCAGGAAGCTCTACTTCAGCTTCCAAGGCTGAATTCCCTTTCAGCTACTGAGACAGAGACCAGCCTTCAATTCAGCTCCATAGCTGAATTACTTTCAGATGCCTTCTGACCTTCTTTTAAAGAGAATTTTCTCCTATGTCACCTCCCCTAAGTTTTCACATATACCAATAGCAGTAGACTTTTTCACAGGACTGACCATTCTTAATTCAGATCCGAGTCGGATCTGAATTAAGAATGGTCAGTCCTGTGTGAGTAGACTAAAACCTTTTGAATAATTCACACCTGAGCAGACTAAAACTTCACACCTCTTTTGTTAAGCTTGTCCCTTGCAAGTTTGCAAGTTGCCTGACCTTTAGTGATTAACTTGACCTTCATAGGTCACTTAGCATCTTTTTGTATTATATCTAAAAATAGACCTAGCTTAAGGGTTTTAGCTTTACTTTAAGTATGGGTTAATTACTTTTCATTGTTCAGTAAGGAGTTTACAACTTTATCTCCCCTAAAGTATGCCTAAGTATGGGTGGAGTAATGTAAAGTTCTCACATATATTCCTGACTAAGTACCTCCATTGTTTAAAATGGGGAATAGCATTAGTTCAAATGTTCTAAGGTAGAGTCTGAGAATTTTTAACATTCACAAGTCTGAGAAATTTTAAGATTCACAGTAGGTTCTTTTAGAAATTTTAGATACTATTAGGAATTTAGGTAAAATCATAGGATATTAGAAAAATAATCTCACTTTCCTCCTTTCTATTTTCTAAATGTATTTCTCAAATTAAACAAAGTATTTTATCAAACTACTCTCCTCACGTTTATCAAATTCTTATCATTTAATAGGCAGAGGTTAAGCTGTTTAAGATGATATTTAAAAAAATTAAAGGCAGGAGAGCAAAAAAGAGGATGATATTTAAAAAAAACTTGAAGGAAGAGATAAAATAGAATAAATTATACTACATAAAGAGGCCCAAAGGGGGAAGGGAAGAATACTATTATAAGAAGGGGAGGAAGGGAGTGGTGATAGGGTATAATTAGACTTTACTCTCAGTGGAATCACCTCTGAGAGGAAAGAATATTTCAATACATTGGGGTATAAAATTCTATCTTACACTATAGAAAAGTAGAAAGGTAATGAGTAAGCAGGAGTGTGGGGAGGGGGAGTATTTAAAAGTAATGAAAGGTTGGTATGGGGGTGATCAAAAGCTCCTAAAGAGAAGTAGGAGTGTAATAAGAAGGAATAGGCATGGGAAGGAAAGTAAAACAAGAGTGGAGAAATGAGACTGATTAAAAGCAAAACACTGGTGTGGAAGGAAAGTGTGAAAGAAGAATGGGTAGGATTAAAAAAGGAAATCAGAATGGTGAGGAATACACAGTTGGTAATAAAAAACTCTGAATGTGAATGGGATAAACTCACACATAAAAAGAAAGCAGATAGAAAATTAGATTAAATACCAAAATCCTACCATATGTTCTCTACAAGAAAGGCACATGGGGTAGGGTAAAGGTAAGAGGCTGGAGCAGAATTGATTGATCATAAACTGAGAAAAAGAAGGCAGGAGTCACAATCATAATATCTGACAAAGCCAAATTAAAAGTAGATCTAATTAAAAGAGATAAGGAAGGTAATTACATCCTGATAAAAGACAGTATAGATTATGAAGAAATATCAATACTCATCATGTATACACTAAAGATATAGCATCCAGAATTCTAAAGGAGAAGCTATTGAAGCTTAAGGAGGGAATAAATAGCAAAATTATACTAAGTGGGACACCTCAACCTTCCTCTACCAGATCTAGATAAATCAAACCAAAAACTAAATAAGAAAGGAGTAAGATATGTGGATGAAATTTTAGAAAAATTAGAGTTAATAGACATATGAACATAAAGGAGCACATCTTTTCAGCAGCATATGATACATTCACAAAGAATCACTACGTACTAGAGCATAAAAACATAGCAAGCAAATGCAGAACAGTAGAAATAATAAGTGTAACTTTTTCAGATTATAATGCAATAAAAATTATAACTAGTAAAGGTATATGGAGAGGCAAATTAAAGGTGTGAACTAACTACAAAAGATGTAATATAAGCAAAATAGATATAATCTAACCAAAAAAGGTTTGAATTAAAGAGTGGGCAGTCCTGGAGAGAGCATCTGCTGTGATTGGTAGAAGTGAAATTTAGATGAGGTGACCCAGGAGAAAAAGATCTTTAAATAGAGGACCACAGAGGCCAGAAGAAGATTAGAATATATAGATCCTCTGACTGGGAGTTTGGACTAGAAGATAGACAATTGAGGAGAGTCTGGAAGACAGACACTCGAACATAGCTGTGGAACTCGACCCTGGAGGAGCTTGTGCAGAAGACCTCAGGCTGCTTTCCTTTTAGATGATCACCTTGGTGAGTGTAAAGGCTGACTTAGATCCTTGTCCTTTCTGGATGAACCTCCAAGAAATGTCCATCATTTGAGACTCATTTCCCTGATTAGTGCCTTAAAATTTCTACTTGGCTCAGAGGAAGTCACAGTATTCTCTCTCTCTCTCTCTCTCTCTCTCTCTCTCTCTCTCTCTCTCTCTCTCTCTCTCTCTCTCTCTCTCCCTCTCTGTCTTCCTCTCTCTCTCTCTTCCCCCCTTTCTTTCTCTCTCTCTCTCTCTCTCTCTCTCTCTTTCCTTAATATCTTAGACTCTATTGTAAAATAAACTATGACAAATTTCATTTACTTGAGTAATTCATGTTGGGATTTAGTAATTAAATCCCTGGAAACCACCAATTAAATATTAAGTCCAACAACATAAAAATCTAAAAGCTGTAAGATCTTAGGGAGATCACTTAACCTCTCTCAATGCTCCAGATTAACTCCTGAACAAAGTATGTTGTACAACTAGTGCTACTATGCATTGATACAAGGAATTTATTCACTAGGCATTCCCCTACATCAATGAAATTACAGGCCTAGTTAAAAGATAATGATGGTCTACAAGCCTACTAAGGCTGCCAAAGAAAAAGGTAATATGTTTAGTTTGGAAGGACCAGATTTTGAAGAAATGATACTTCTGTGAACATTTAGAACAGAAAATGATGTTCAAAACCATCTCTTAAAAACACATGCTATAAGTTTCCAGGAACCAAGATCATTCTCAGATGTACAGCTGCATTACAATTCATTTCTTTCTTTTTTAATCAACTCAATATTGTGATTCATTCTGTCAAAACTACCTCTGTCATCCTCTATAACCTTTCAGGAGGGCCTTATTATGGGGTAGAAGAAATACTAGATGGGAAATCAGGAGAGATCTATGTTCAAACTCCACATTAGAATAGATGGCTAACTATATGTCTAAAGGCAACTTCTCCAAGCTTTAGTTTCCTCATTTGCAAACTGGGATAATACCTACAGTACCCACCTGATAATATGGTTGTGAGAACAAAAAAAAAGTATATAAACTGTTTTGCAAACCTTGGAATGTTGTAGAAATAATACTTATCATTATTTTCTCCAAAATAACTTCTAATGATCAATCAATTACCATTGCTAATTTTCCAGTGCTCCAGACTATAGATTATCTCAGTCAATTAACTTAAAATGATCAAAGCTGTTCTACCATCTTCCTCACATAATTCTGATTTCCTTTAATTTCTCATTGTTTTAAGTTTTGTTCTCTTTCCTAATATGAAGTTTGTTTCTTGGGCAATGAAATGAAAGGTAAAATCTGTTTTTAAATAAATAAAATAAAATCACTCTTGACAATATAAAATATCTGTGAATCTACTTGCCCAGGCAAATTCAGGAATTATATCAACATAATTAACAAAAACTCTTCACACAATTAAAACTAGATCTAAACAATTGGAAAAATATCTGTTGTTCTAGGGAAGGATGAGCTAATATAATAAAAATGACAATCCTACCTAAATTAATTTACATATTCAGTGCTACCAAAAAAATTTTTTTTATAGAATTAGAAAAAATTACAAAGTTCATCTGGAAGAACTTTTATCAAGAATATCAAAGAAAATAATGAAAAAAATGTGAAGGATGGAGCTTTATCAGATCTCAAACAGTATTATAAAGCAGTGATTATCAAAACAATATGTTACTGGCTTAGAGATAGAAGGGTGGATCAATGGAATAGACTTGGGGTAAATGAGAATAGCAAGGTAGTGTTTGATAAACCCAAAGATCCCAGCTTTTGGGACAAGAACCCTAAATTTGACAAAAACTGGTGGAAGAATTGGAAAACAGTTCGGGAGAAATTAGGCTTAGATCGACATTTTATACCCTATACTAAGATTAACTCAGAGTGGCTAAATGATTTAAATATAAAGAGGGAAATCATAAACAAATTAGATGAACATAGTATATCGGTCAGATCAATGGAAAAGGAAGGAATTCGAAACCAAGCAAGAGATAGAGAACACTACAAAATGTAAAATGAATGATTTTAATTATATTAAATAAGAAGTTTCTGTACAAACAAAGCCAATGAACCAAAATTAGAAGAGAAGCAACAAATTGGGGGAAAAAAAACAACCTTATCATGAAAACCTCTGACAAAGCTGTCATTGCTCAAAGGTATAAGGACCTCAGTCAATTACACAGAAAATTAAGCCATTTCCCATTTGACAATGGTCAAGAGACATGAAGAAGCAGTGTTCAGATAAAGAAATCAAAATTATCCAGAAGTCCATGAAAAAGTGTTCTAAATATCTCATAATTACAGAAATACAAATTTTTTAAATAGCTGAAGTACAGCCTCATGCCTGGCAGATTGGCCAATATGACATTAAGGAAAAACAATAAATTTTGGAAGGATTGTGGCAAAATCAGGACACTAATGCATTGCTGGTGGAATTGTGAATTAATCTAGTCATTCTGGAAAACAATATGGAATTATGTGCAAGGGCTTTAAAAGAATGCTTGCCCTTTCATTCAGCAACACAACTACTAGGTTTGTAGCCGAAAGAGATAATAAAGATAAATACTTGTACAAAAATATTCATAGCTGCGTTCTTTGTGGTGGCAAAAAATTAAAAAATGAGGGAGTGTCCCTCAATTGGATGGTGAGCAAATTGTGGTATCTGATGGTGATGGGATAGTACTGTGCTGTAAGGATTGATGATCTGGAGGATTACTATATGAACTGGGAGAATTTCAATAAACTGATGCAGAGTAAAATGAGCAGAACCAGAAGAACATTTTACACAGAAAGTAAAATGTTGTGGAAGGATCCAACATAATGAACTTTGCTACTAGTAGTAATGCAACAAGGGCTTATGGGAAAGAATGCTAATGACATTGAGAGAAAGAACTATGGGAGTAAAAATGAAAAAGCAAAACATATGACATGACATCACATGTATATTTGGGTATATGAATTGGGGTTTAGGCTTTACAAATCACTCTCTAACAAAAATGAATAATATGGAAATAGGTATCAAGTGATAATATTTGTACAATGCAGTGGAATTGCTTGTTGGCTCTGGGAGGTGGGAGAGAAAAGGAGGAAAAGAAAATGAATCATATAAAATATGAAAAAAAATTCAAAAATAAAAATTTATTTTATTTTTAAAAATGAATAAATAAAAGAAAAAAAGGGGAAAGAAATCTTTATCCCACCTAAAAGAAGAAATGAGCATCTTCATTACCTCTTTGTTTACCCTGAGAGATATAGGGTTAGTGGACACTCCTTGAATTAAGATAATGTGAAGGAGATTAAGAAATAATGATCATAAAGGTAGTAGGACAACCAAAAGAGAGTGGTGTCCTGAAAACCTAGATTGAAGAGAGTATCAAGAAGAAGGTGATTGGCAGTGTCAAAGCTGACTTCAAGAGTACAATATTTGAGGCTCAAAAATAATTGCTATAATTCAGGAACATAATGTTGGACTTGAATTCCTGTTGTGTTTTTTTTTTTCTCACAAATTCTTCCATTTGGTCTAAGAACTTGAATTGATCCACAAACTTCTATGTCATCTCTCACCAGTAATGCACCACCTGAGTCATTTCTGTTGACTTTCATTCCTTAATCTACTGTCTTAACTTAGAAACTCCTAACCATTTCACTGATGCATCTGTTTACTGCCATCCCTGAGATGTCTCAGCCCAATGAAGAAATCAAATACAGATATCAATGTGTTGGTGATCTTCTCTCTCTCTCTCTCTCTCTCTCTCTCTCTCTCTCTCTCAGACTTTGTAATTTATTATATAAAGTGTATGAACAAACTAGGAAACTATAATCATCAATCAATCATCATCAATGGTATTCTTTACTCACAAATACCCTGTATAATGTTGAGTAAGGAACACATTACTGAATAATTATAAAGGTCATATAAAATTTACATCATCTTAAGGAGATATAAATACTAGAACAAAGTCCCTCTTAGTAGGGGACAGTGTAAACTTCACAATTTATAATAATAATAATATTAGCTAACATTTGCATAGCAATTTACCTTTGGAAATTGCTTCACTCATTTTACATCATTTGATCATCATAATCCTGTGATTTAGTTGCTTTTAATTTCCCTTTTGACAGATGAGAAAGCTGAGCCTGAGAAAGGTAAAATGTCTGAAGCAGAATTTGGAGTCTTTTCCCCCCAGCTCCTGAATCTTGATATCAAAGACCTAACTCTCAGGACAAAAATGTCTTGGTGTAATGACTGTACACAGTCAAAAATCAATATCATATAGAATCCCATGTAAGAGAATGTTTGAAAGGAGTGTCCTGGCTCTACTAAGTTGTGTGATGATGGGAACGAAAATGGAGGCATGGAAAAGAACTTGAAAGGCATCTAATCCAACACCTTAATTTTACAGATTAGGAAATTTATGCCCAGAGAAGTGAAGTGACAATATGTCACAGCTAGTATATGTCAAGTTGGTTTTGAATACTGGTCTTTCTTTTTCCAAGCTCAGGATGCTACTAATAACCCTTTGAACTCTGTCTAAAACCCATGTGATATGATCTTTTGATCCATAAGTATACAAACTGTTTTGATTTTACTGAACAGATTCTAAGACTTTCATTCAGGCAAATAGCTTTTCTTCCTGATCTACTGCTGTTTAGACAACTCACTGCACGGTATTACAGGTGCTGAATAAATCATTGGCAGAAGCATTTTCTTCTACCCTTTGTTCTTCCTTTATGGGCTTTATAATCTATTCTAATAGTAGAAAAATTGACATCCTCTTCACACTACTAAATCTTTCCCCACCCCCTAGTTTTTGTTTTGTTTTTTTTGCAGTACATTGTGCATATGACCTGGTCTTATGGTTTTCAGGACCTCAAAGTATTTCACCTTGTTAAATGAGAAACTCTCTGAACTTAAAAAGGAATAAAACGGGTTAGCAAGGAAGAGAAAGAAATGTTTTTTTTTTTTTCTCTCTCTTTATAGAAGGATCATACTTCTTATCAATGGGGTTCAACTTAACATTGCCACCAAGGACAGAGTCATTTCACAAATTCAAATCCAGTGAGCTGCTCTCTAGAATATGTAAGCATGGGTGAATGCCACTGAGCTCCATTCCGAGTCCTGCCTCTGAGTTAAAAATGAGCATACAAATTCCAAGCCTATCAACAAATTCAGAGAGCCTATCAACAAGAATAATGCACCTACCTTTCCTACACTGTATGAAAGGAGAGGACAAGACAAGGACACTCTTGGGCAACAAATTCTGAAGACAGACAGAAGTGTTATGCATATCAAGCAGGTTGTGAGGTCAATATGCAGAAAATACTGCAACATAAGTTAATGCCAGTGAATGACACTCTCAAAACACCTTCTGAAAGTTTGTTCTCCCAGATGCAGTGCCTGCAGACATTAGTTATCCTGGGAATGGTACTTTGTGCTGCAGAGTGGGGCGATGAGCTTTACTGTTAGGAAATATGCTTGACAGGTATAAAAAGTCAATTACATAAAGGGAAAAGGGCTATGTTATTCCTCAGTCACTCTATTAAGTGACTCAAGTTTGAAGTGCATTTGCATTCAGAAACCATAGAAAATTTATTTAGCTTTCAAATGCTATTGGGTTGAGAGGCTCTTAATTCTCCATACTTCATCAAAATAAATAATTGATGATTTTCATTGCTTTTATCATTAGAATTGTTCTTTATCTCACCATCTTTCTTATTAACTTCTTATTAGAAGGGTATTTGGGGGAAGAATATAGAAAGTAGGAAAATTGGTACTTAAACATGTCTCTCATGCTTAATCAACAACACTGTATTTTTTCCAAAATATTCTTCTTTCTCTTTCAATCACAAAGTACCTTCTTAAAACTATAGATCATATAGATTATATAGATCATAGAGACTTGAGGCTAGTCTAGAACAAGGTAATGGTTTAAACAATTTGTTCAAATTACCTTTACCTTAAGCCTTATACCATTAACTTAAACAATTTCTACAAATTGTATAAATCATTATCTTGTACTCTATATACAATATACAATTACCTTGTAGAGCCAAACTACACAGGGAGAGCTAGGATTAGTATGTAGGGTGCTAAGCTCCAAAACTTGGGACCTTTTGATCAAGACTGTCTAAGATAGTCTGTGTCCTTCCAGGGTTTCCCACTGGTACATTTTCCCTAGTTCATTATTCTTCTTCCTAGGTATTGCTAAAACTGTTTTTCTCTATTCCTCACTTTTAAAATCATTTCAATTTTCCATTCTGCAGGGGACTCAGCTTACTGAAAAGTATTTAGAAGGACTCTGAAAAATTTATTCACATAAAGATACTGTTCTCTGCAATCTGGTTTCTATTATCTTTTCTATTCTTCAACTCAACCAGGCATCTCTAATACTGGAGTTTTAGGCATCAGAAATAGCTATAAGTGAGGAAGAAGATGGCTGTTCTATGTTCTTTAGGAAATCCTCTTGAGTAATAACTTTCTTTTTTTCTTCATAACATATGATCTGTTCTCAAGGCCTATTCTCCACTGTCCTTTTTAATGGCCTATCTTTTCAAACTGATTAAGGATAGAGAAACTGTACCATTTTTCTATTTTGTTTCCCTATTACCTACACATTGCTTGGTCCATAATGGAGAGGATTGTATCTGGTTCTGCAAATTGATTAACTTACCAGACTCACAGAGGAGAAAATTCCCTCTACCAATATGTCAGCACCTTCTATTCAATATAGCTTTAGAGAATTACCTAGAGTAAAGAGAAGGCAAGTGACTTGCCCACTATCCCTCACCCATTATGTGTCAGAAGTAGGTCTTGAACCTAGATCTTCCAGGATTGACTTCCTATCAATTATTCCATACTACCTG
Organism: Monodelphis domestica; assembly: GCF_027887165.1. Taxonomy (NCBI): domain Eukaryota; kingdom Metazoa; phylum Chordata; class Mammalia; order Didelphimorphia; family Didelphidae; genus Monodelphis; species Monodelphis domestica. The sequence continues at coordinate 104,160,673 of NC_077234.1, read as the reverse complement.
TTAGTTTTTAGATGCTTAACAAATGTTCACTTATTTTTTTTTGAATTGCTTTTCTCTTTTAATATCCCTTATTCAAAGGGGAAAAATTAACTGGAAGTACAAAATTATTAAACTAAGAGGTCTGTATAAACTTAGGCTATAGGTTTAGGCTATGAATGAATTACTTATCATCAAATACATTCTCCTTATTTGAAAGATGAAGACATGGAGGCTCAGAGAGCTTACAGGCACATAAAAAGTAAGCAATAAAGGCAGAATTTGAACAAATGCCTTCTCAATCTAGATCCTGTGGTCATTATAATACTGCATTAATCCAGTCTAATCCATTTTATATCCATGAATCCCATGTACCTTAACTTAGATAACAAATTTATTATCCCTAGATTGCTTTTCCCCCTATAGATTCAAATTATCCATAGAGATATTATCCATATCTTCTGCTTGAATATCTCCAGTGACAAAATTCAAGTGTCAGACAATTCCATTCATAGATTGCTCTAATTTCTAGTTCTTATATAGAAATAAAACCATGTTTCCATTAACAGTTTACATTTTGTTTTAAATTAGATTTTGTTTACTTGTCTTTTGTTTTCAAAGAGGATCATTAGTATCATGAATACCTTGAGTTAGAGGGGTGAAGCTAAGATGGTGGTAGAGTAAGAAGATCTTTCTGAATCTCCTTCCAACTGATCATAGCAGAGCTTCTCAAAAAGACAGAAATAAAAATTGGATGAGTAAAGGGGCCCTCCCACTGGACACAGCCTTGGAGGTAGGCAGTATTTTGGGGATTTTTACTCTATAAGGTGATGAAATTTGACTTTTCAAAGCTCAAGCTGGTCACCCCTCCCTCACACCACTTACCACACGGGAGTCAGAGCAAGAGAAAAGTAAATAGGGAATAAAAGGAACACACCTTCTTTTCAGCAGTACATGGCACATTCACAAAGAATGATCATGTACTAGAGCATAAAAACATTGCAAAGAAATTAAGAACACAGAAATAATAAATGCAACTTTTTCAGATTATAATGCAATAAAAAGAATAATTAGTAAGGGTACATGGACAGCCAAATCAAAAATTAATTGGAAATTAAATAATCTAATTATCCAAAACCGATGAAAGATTAGAACCTGAAGGAGTCCCTGTTGGTAGTGAGCTTCAATCCATCAAACAGCAACTAGAGTATTTAGCTAAGCAACTCTTTTCCTCTTTCCTACCATTTCCCTCTCTTTACTATCACTATTTTGATATAATAGAGCTGCTAAAGCTACTAGCAACCTCATAACTTAATTTTAATTATTACAATTTGGCACATAAAGGTTTGACAAGTACTCTCATTTTCTTCAGTTTCTTCACTTTTTATTCTCTCTAAACTATCCTTAAGTCAGTTTGTTAGTAGCTAAGTCTGGCGTTCAGAGCTCTCACTTCTCTCTAAGTTTGTGGAGCAGTTTGAAATAGACAAAAGGGCAGATGAGGCCCTTGGTTTGATACTGTAAAGCCATTGAGAAGCCCTTTGCTTCTACTGACAAGCTGCGCTAGTGCTGCCTCCCAACCACTGCTGATTCCCTGAGAGTTCTGCACAGATGGGTGAGATTACTCCCCTTCCCCCTTTAACCAACTTTTGACATCACCTTCCTGCTGTCTAGTATGCCAGGTTTCCTGCAACAATCAGCAGGCCCTTACAGTGCTCCACCTGGGGAGATACTTCCACCCCGGCTCCCTGCCTCCTGGTGAGGCTACAGCCCATTCCTCTTCCCCCTGCCCCAGGCATGGAGCTACAGCCTCACAGCTCAGAACTCCAGATTGATGAGAAAGGGTTGAGTATTGCGGGGGAAGAAAGCAAGCTTAACTTTTGACTTTTGCCCCAAATAGAGGCAGGTTTGGGGAATGAAGCTCTTGATTTCCTGACCCCCAAACCAGGTGTATCCCAAATCTCTGCAGTTTCTAGCACTCTAAAAGAGAGTATCTTGCTCCTGGGAGTCCATTTTTCCCCCCTTTTTTAAGGCCCTTTCTGAGCCCCTACTTCCCTCCAGCATTAGCTTAAGTGGGAGCTGGAGTATTGGGAAGAGCAGCAGCAAAATGTCTAAAGCTGCTCCCTTGACTCTGAAAAGCATTTCAGGGACTGCTAAGGACAAAATCCAAGCAGAGATCACTGGCCATAGCTTGTGCACTACCCCCAAGTTTTTTTCATTCTCAGGCCAGCTCAGTGAAGTGGCTCCCTGCTAAGCCTTTCCCTAGTAAAGCCTCAGAGTCCAGATTCCCCTCACAGCTAGTGCCCCACAAGCTTGTAGGCCCATGTGGAAGCAATTGACCACTGGCTTTTTACCCCTGGGGGATGCGGAAGTGAGAACTCTTCCCTACCTCTTAGTTAAAACTCAGACTGTACCCTGAGGAGTGGTTTTACCTACAAGGATGTGTGTTTTATTTTAAGTAAAAAGCCTTTGCATTTCCTTGTTTTTTTTTTTATTTTTTTTACCACCTTTTGACCTCAAATTAAGGCCTTTTCCTCCCTCCATTCAAATGCTAGCAAACAAGAGAGTCTTTCTCTGCCCACACCATTTTTTTTCTTCCTAGTCTTTAGGCACCCTGCCCTCTAGCTTTTGTGAGACCCTAACCCCTAGCTAGTACCCACTAGGGCAGCACCATCTACAGAAAGGAAGTAGAACTGAGCACTCCTTAGTGACAGAGGATGGTTCTGGAAAATGTGGCCCACATTGTGAAAGTGCTGCTTCCTGCCTATGTAAAATGACTCTTGTTCCCAGAGAGAATTATTAGGTTCATATAGCTCACAGTTTCAGAATGGTGTTGTTTGGTACCATTCATGGGTGTACTTGTACTGCTAGGATAGATACCTTACAGTTTATCCATTCCTTACCAAGAAAAAAAAAACACAGAAAATAACTTGATCAATCTCAAGATTCAGAAGAAAAATCCACCTCTCTACCTGCCCCCTCTTACCATCTAAGCCTACCTAGTCTCTGCCTTACCTTGCCCACACTTGCTCTTGCCCTGGTCACTTTCTCTCTTGCCTTCCTTAGTTTTTTCCTTCCTATTGCCCAAACCCACCCTTTCCTCCCCCTTACTCAACTTGTGTTTTGGCTATTAGCTATATGTTCTGTTACACTGCCTTTATTTGTACCCTCCTCCTATGACTGGACAAAATAATACCAGTTTAAAAATCCATAGTTGGACAAACTCTTTTCTGTGGCAAATTCATAGGATCTTATGGGTGCTGGGTTTGTCACCAGATCCCTAGGAGCTCTGTCTTGTCATGGGCAATAATTCCAGTAAACAGCAATGAGACATTACCACAACTTGCAATGCAAGGATGTCACATGTTGCCTAAACAGCCTTTTGCTCCTTTTGTCTTCATTAACTGTCATATAGATGATGATGGATGGACTCCATCAAAATGGTTACAACCTGTATCAGTAACCTTTGGAGAATGTTATGTGCTAAAAAAATCTCAATTGATTTTAATGGGTCTTCAGAAGTGATTTTCAGATATCTAGGAGAGCCACCATCTCTTACTGATTATTATTGATTATTTGTCTACCTTTGACTTTTGTGTAACAAGAGGTAAGGGTCCATTTAATAGTAGTAAGTACATGAGAGATAAAGTAAAGTGCAACAGCACTATTGTACTCCCCACCTCCACATTTGTGCTAGGGTACAGCTTTAAAATGCAATGAATGAGACATATAAATACATGCCTTTTATAGCTGTTACAATCTCATCAACAGCACTATTGTACTCCCCACCTCCACATTTGTGCTAGAGTACAACTTTAAAATCAATGAATGAGACATATAAATATATGCCTTTTATAGCTGTTACAATCTCATCTCAGAGGGGGGAGGATTTCCCATGGGGCTTGGTGACCCCTGGAAGGTTTTATATTTGTTACTCTTCAGCTTACTATACCCTTACCCCAGGATGGTTTAGATTTTTGGTGGCATTCTAGATACAAAAGGTCATCAGCAGCACAGAGGTTTTTCTGGGCACTCCTGCCAAATTTTGTAATGATGGCAATAATAGATTCTGTTAGAAATAAGTCAGTTGAATTTGAAAGACTGACTCAAGACACAGCTCAAGCAATCTCCTAAACTACTAAGGCCATCTCTTATCTACAAGAAGAGACTAATTCTTTAACAAAATCAGTTTTGCAAAATCAATTGGCCCTTGACACACTCACAGCTACAATGGGATATAAATGCTTCTTTATTAGTCAATCTTCTTGTTCTTATGTAAATAAATCTGAAGAATGTTTGGCAAATATCCATGAGATTCAAATGCTTTTAAATGGCATCCAGCAAGTGGCCTTAGAGACTCATGTGAATCCTAATGATAGCTACTGGAACCTCTCATGGATGCAGGTAATGGGTTTGTTTGAAGTTGGATTTCTCATCAAATAAGCTCTTGTGAATTTGGTGATGTTGGTACTTCTTAGAGTCTGCAATAGTTGTTGTACTACTATTTTATAAAAGCTTTTAACTGGTGAAAAAATTATGTACACTCATACTGTGAATCATGGCCAATTTAAAAAGGAACTAAATCTCACTTTTGAGTGAGAAACCTTTGTGTTGTCCCTCTGCTTGGCTAACACATAGCTACATGGGATGTGAACTATGAATTTCTATTTTAAAAAATGTATTATTGTTTTTATTTTTATTTGAAATAGGATATTTGAATTTTCATCCTTATTTTTTTTTGTACTTAAAGTACATGGAATCAATATTAGTGTTTTTGATCTTGAATGATTAGTTTATAATAGCCCTAATATCAATGTATACCCAAAAGCTTTAGACTATGGAAACCTGTCATTGATTGTGAAGTATTATGGGACTTTTACTAATAATTGTGTTTGATTTCCTAAGAAGATGTGAAGATTAAATTTAATTCTCCCCTGATTATAACAACTGAAATATTTAACTCTACCCTGATTGTGAAGATTAAATTGTGACTGTTGCCTATTTTTAGAACATGGTACTTAAAGTTGAGTAGGAGATCTGTCCATTTTAAAATTTAATCACCAAAGGTGCAAACACCCCATTTACATGAGTGGGGGAGGTGTGTTACCCACGTGTGCAATAGTGGGTGACAAATCAGAATCAACTGCCTTCTGGGCAGTCCTAGAGCAGAGCGCCCACTGTGATTGGTAGACTTAAAATTAAGGGAAGGCACAGGGAGTGATGCAAGAGAAAATGTCTTTAAAAGGGGTTGTTACTTCCTGAAGAACTGAGAGACAGTTCTTCATTTTTTGGAAGTGGAGAATGGCAGAATTCTTCATTCTTTGATCTGTTGACTGGACCTAAGACCCTGTTCCTTTGAACTGACACATGATGAGTGAAAAGTTGACTCTTAACTGCTCTATTTTTCTGAAAAAACCTATCCTCAGGAAAGACCTGCTTTTGAGAGAGGCTTCCTGGGTCCTTAGCTTTTCCTGAGGCCAGTTGAAACTAATTCTCCCTGCCCAGAGGGGCCAGGAGTAAATTACTTTGTGTGCAGGCTAGACATCTTAACTTATCCTCTCTCTGATTTTCTTGCTTCACTCTTTCTACATAGTGTAAATAAATTGTAAATAAAATCTCTTTGGAATTAATTAAGTCCCTGGCAACCACATTCTTAAATAATCTAGTCCAAACCTTTAAAAATTAACCTCATTTTCCCCTTACAAAGAGATCACAAAAGAGCCATTGCACAGCATCAAGAAGCACAAGGTCAAGGAGACCAACAATCTCTGTGGGATTGATGAGGATCTACACCAAGACAAAGGACTTGTTTTGAAGTTTGAGGAAGTGGATGTTTGACAACTTCAGATACAGGACTTCCCTGTGCCAGATATCCTACAAGTACTTTAGTTTGGCTTTCATTTTGGCTCTCCTATCCCTGAAATTAAAAGTAAAATCAGACCAGGGACTCATAATTCCATTTTACTTCAAAATCTAGTCCCTTCTCTTTATAATGTGTCAATTTTCTGTAGTCATGTCTGCTGATGGGTAAGTGCTATATTGCTACAATTGTCCTGCAGACTTGTAAAACAAAAATCAATTTAACTGGGCCTTGCTGGTGCTTCAAGGACTTGTTACAGGTTTATTCTTATTTAATCAAAACTTTATACACATAAGATTTGTATACATATATATTTTTTCTTTTTCCAGAATTTAATTTTGTCTCTTCTATTTGTTTTTGTTTTTTATGCTTTTGATTCTCTTTTGACAATTGATTCATATTCATATACCCCATAACTCAACCATTTATCCTGAGGGGATTCTTGTGTTCATCAATACCCTCCTCAGGGGGATTGTATAATTATCCTAAAATCTGAGGTTTGAAATACTTCAGAGAAATTTTAGGGAAAGAAAATCACCAACATCCCAAATCAAGAAAGTAAATCTTAAGGAGAAGGTACAATAAGGAAGTCTGCAGAAACCACACACTGCAGTAAAAGATCCAGAGTCCACTTTGGGATATAATGAACTGAACTAAAAGGGGTTGAACATATCCTTTATTCTGAATTTAGACTCTTATGCCAAAGGGGAATGCCCCCAATTGGCTTTTTGTCAATGCACCTATCTATCATTGTTTCTGTTTTATTTCCTTTTTATCCCCAAATCATTGTAATTCCCTCTAGCTAAAGTGCAATATTCTATATACCTCTCATAAGAGAATCTTTAGAGATATAAGCTGGCTACTTGAAATGATTCATTGGGGAGACTAGGCATTTTAATCTTCCCAAACCCTCAATTGGGTACATTTCAACATGCTCATCTCCTAATAGAATCAAAGTGGCGATTGGGGGAAGGAAACTCCTCCATTCTGTTGCTTTGTTTTAATGTAATCAATTAGGTATTTGGAGACCATTTACCTTTGAGATCTATAGGCATAGACAGACCATCAGAGAAAGGAAGTTGAAACCAACAAGATGGAAAACTGATCCCACAATCACTGTTCCCTTGGTGGTGCCAGGCAAATTAAAGAACAATGATTGGTTCCCTGAGATGTGAAGTGGGAGAGCTAGAGGGTGTAGAAAATTACTTATAACCCAAGCCCAAGAGACTGCTCTCACACTCTGTTGCTGTTCTGACAGAAGATTAGAACCTGAAGTAATCCCTGTTGGTGGTGAGCTTTAATGCGTCAAATGGTAACTAGGGTATTTAGCTAAGCAACTCTTTACATCTTTCCTATCTTTCCTTCTCTTTATTAATACTACTTTGATGTAATAAAGCTACAAGCAGCCTCATAATTTAATTTTAATTATTATATTCCTTTCTATCCCTATTCAGTTTTCTCCAGATATCTATTAACTCTAATTTTTGTAGCATTTTTAAATTTCCCTTACCTCTTTCTTATTTATTTTTGGTTAGATTTATCTATTTCTGAAAGGGGAAGGTTGAGATCCCCCATGAGTATAGTCTTATTTTCTATTTCCTCCTTGAGTTCTTTCAATTTTTCCTTTAGAATTCTAGATGCTATTCCATTTGGTGCATAAATGTTTAGTAATAATATTACTTCATTTTTATAGTAACTTTTAGCAAAATGTAATTTTCTTCCTTATCTCTTTAATCAGATCAATTTCTACTTTAGCTTTGTCTGGTATCATGATTGCTACTCTTGATTTTTTTCACTTTAGATGATGCATAATAAATTCATCTCCAGCCTTTTACCTTGAATCTGTCTGTGTCACTCTGCATCACATGTGTTTCTTGAAAACAACATGTAGTAGGATTCTGGTTTTTAATCCACTCTGTTATCTGCTGCTCCTTAACAAGTGAGTCTATCCCATTCACATTGTTATGATTACTAACTTTGTAATGCCCTCCATAGTATTATCCCCTTTAGATCCTGCTCTATTCCCTGTCACTGTTCTTCCTCACTAGTATTTTGCTTTTTCTCACCTCCCACATCCTCCTCCCTTCAATTACCTCCCGCTTCGCTTGTCTTGTTTCACTTCTACTTCTATGTAGGGTGATATAATTCTTACCCCACCAAGTATACTTGTTTTTCCCTCTCTGAGCCAGTTACAATGAGAGTAAAGTTCAAGTATTGCCTGTCATCATTCCTATCCTATCTCTCCTTATTGATTTTTCATGCCTCTATATGTTATATAATGTATCCCATTCTATCTCTCCCTTTCCTTTTCCTTCAGTTCAATCCTATCTTTCAGCCTGTGATTGATTTTTACATGTTATTCATATACATACATATAAAATATATTGTTCCATATAATCAAATATCATCTACATCATAATATATCATCATATCATCAAAATCAGCTCATTTTCCACCCTCTTTCTGAATAAATTCCTTCTATCTTCCCTACTACTGAGAGTCAATTTTGAGAATTACAGAACTCCTCTTTCCATATAGACATGTAAACATTTTGACATTGAGTCCCTTAAATTTTATCTTTTTTATTTATCTTTTTGTACTTTTCTTCTCTCATATTTGGACTTCAGATTTTCTGTTTAGGTCTTGCTTATTCCTCAGGAATGCTTGGAAATCTTCTTATTGTATGACCATTTTTCCCTGGAAAGAATATACTCTGTTTTCCTGGAAAGGTTACTCTGGGTTGTAAATCCAATTCTTTTGCCTTTCTGAATGTCATATTCTGTGCCTTTTGACCTTTTCATGTAGAAGTCACTAGGACCTGATTGTAGCTTCAGGGTATTTGAATGGTTTCTTTCTGGCTGCTTGAAGGATTTTTTTCTTAGCTTGTTGAACATATAATATGACTCTTGATTTTAGCTATTATATTCCTAGAAGTTGTCATTTGAGGATTTCTTTCTGGAAGTGATCTATTAGTTCTTTCAATTTCAATTTCATTTTCTTGTTCAAGGATCTCTGGGCAGTTATCTTTGATCATTTCTTGTAATATTATGTCCAAAAATTTTTTTTTTTCTTGATCATGGCTTTCAGGTAGTTCAATAATTCTGAAATCGTCTTTCCTAGATCTATTTTCTAGGCCAGTTATTTTTACAATGAGATATTTCATATTTTCCTCTGTTTTGTCCCTCATTCCTTTGGTTCTGGTTTATTGTTTCTTGATTTCTCATGAAATCATTAGTTTCTAGATGGTCAATTCTGACTTTTAAGGCCTGTTTTTCCTCTGTCAGTTTTTACTTCTCCTTTTTAAATTAGCCCATTTATTCTTGCATCACTTTCATTTCTTCTTGTATCCCTTTTATTTCTCTCCCCCACTTTTGCTCTGCTTCTTTTAATTGGTTTTTGAAACCTTTTTTGAGTTCTTCCAGACTCTGTATCCAATCCATATTTTTAATTTGGAACTTTGTGTGTTTCCTTTGCTTGTGCCATTCCCTTCTGTGTCTCTACCTTGCTTTTTGCCTCTATGAAAATTCTTTAGATTTGGGTACTTTTTTGTTGTTTGCTCATTCTTCCTATCTAATTGTAGGTAAGTTCTGTTTTCTGGGAAGTTGAGGTGCCCTCTTAAACTTTAATCCTTCCTTGATGTTATTTTCAGCTTATTTTCTGGGTTGTTACTAGTTTACCAGATGGTCTAAGGGCTGAGAGCTCTGAGAGACCCCTCCACTGCTTATTCAATTGACCCTTTAGGTTTTGATAGCTTAAAAACTTTTCACAGCTTGGGTGTAAGTTTTTGATGTCACTATGAACTTGATCAGGTCAGTGGCTGATCAAATTCTGATCCCAGGCTTAGGCTCAAGTTTTTGGTCTCAAGGTGTTCTTGATTCAATTAGGCACACCCTTGATTGCCTTTTCTTGGAGCTCCACCCTTAGTTTTGGGCAAAAAAATCCAGAGGGCCTCCTCCTGAGAACTATATCCTCATCCCAAACCCAGAGTGGGATTCCTGGCTTCACTTTGGGCCCACATTTATCCCCGTTCAGCCCAGATTGCCTCAGGTTCGGACTCTATACTTCTCCACTGGCTTGAAATTTTAGGAGGTGTGGGTTGGCTTGGACCAGTATATCCCAGGCATATTGTCAGGGTCTTAATTTTGGAACATGTAGCAGCAGATGTGGGATGGGGGTGATGGGGGCTGTGGTTTGCTCTTGACTTGCTCTTAACTCCCTGTTATAGCCTCCTGCTAGCTCTGCTCCCCTCTCACCTCAGTTACCCAGATGGTCTCTGCCTACCTTTGGGTTTTTATTTTCTTGAAGGTTGTTTCACTCTGTCCCTTTGTTGGTTCTTTCACTTCTGTATTCATTTTGTAGTGATATTTTAATGATAGTTGGAGAGGATTTTCTTGGGAAGCAGTACTACTCCCCTAGTTATTCTTCCATCTTGGCTCCACCTACCTTATGTTTTTCTCTTTTTAAAATTTATACTATACATCTAAAATCTATACATACATATATGTATAGTAGTCTCTCGGTGATCGAGAATGACTATTGTCTTTGTGCAGTTACACCTATGGTGTACCCTCATGTGGCTTTGGAGTCCAAAGACTGAGGCGCAGAGTTTGTGGCACATGGGGCATGGAACGCCAGTTGTTATGGGAGGTGTGGTTGTGGCCTGGTGTCGGTGTTCAAGCGCAGCGGCAATACTCGACGTCGTTCATCTTCAAAGGTGATGGCAGCATGGTTAATGTGGGTTCGCCAGCTGCTTCTGTCAGAGGCAGCAAGTTCTAGTTGCTTTGGTGTAATGCCAGCCCACTTCAAGTTTGACTTTAACTGATCCTTGAATCTTTTCTTTGGTCGGTCTTGTTTCCTGAGTCCTGCTGACAGTTCACCGTAGAATACCTGTCTTGGTATTCCCTGTGGGTCCATGTGGATGACGTGTCTAGACCATCGTAGCTGGGTTTTGAGGACTATGACTTCGATGCTGGTGGAGTTGGCTTTGTCGAGGACTTCCTGGTTGGTGATTTGGTCCTGCCATCGGATCCTCATGATTGACCGGAGGGAGCGTTGGTGGAATTTCTCCAGCTGTTTCATGTGCTCCCAGTACAGTGTCCATGTCTCGCAACCATACAGGAGCGAGCTGAGGACCACTGCGTTATACACTTTGAGCTTCGTGGCAGTGCTTAGACCTCTGTGTTGGAGGACTTTGGAGCACAGCCGCCCAAGTGCCCGGCTAGCCTTTTGGATCCTGGCATTGATCTCGTGGTCTAGGGACCCGTTGTTGGCGATGGTGCTGCCCAGGTACTTGAAGGTGTTGATGTTAGAAAGCTGGGTGCCATTGATTGTAATGCATGGCTGGTTCGTTGGCCTCCCTGGTGCAGGTTGGAACAGCACCTCTGTTTTGCTGAGGCTAATGGTCAGGCCAAACAGTTTTGTTGCGGTAGAGAACCTGTCCACAATGGTTTGGAGATGATTTTCTTGGTGGGCCATGAGATCACAGTCATCTGCAAAGAGAGCTTCCAGGATGAGTCTCTCTGTTGTCTTTGTTTTTGCAGTCAGGCGGTGAAGGTCAAATAGTGAGCCATCCAGTCAGTATTTGATGTAGATGCCCAGATCTAGATCCATCACAGCATGTCGTAATACTTGGGTGAAAAATAGGTTGAATAGTACCGGAGCGAGGACACAGCCTTGTTTCACGCCATTGGAGATGTTGAAGCGATCGGAAGTCTCTCCACCAGATAGGACTTCCCCTGTCATGTCAACATGAAAGAGCTGGATCAGTTTGACAAATTTTGCTGAGCAACCAAGCTTGCTGAAGATCACCCACAATGCGTCCCTGTTCACTGTGTCAAATGCCTTTGTCAGGTCTATGAAGACAATGTAGAGACTCAGGTTCTGCTCAAGGCATTTTTCCTGCATTTGCCTCACCATGAAGACCATGTCGATGGTGCTGCAATCTGGTCAGAAGCCACATTGTGATTCAGGCAGGTTCTGCTCTGAAACAGATGACAGGAGTCTGTTGAGTATAACACGGGGGAGGATCTTTCCAGCTGGGGAGAGTAGTGAGATGCCTCTGTAGTTGTCACAGGCTGCTCGTGAGCCTTTGTTCTTGTATAGGGCTACGATGGAGGCATCTCTGAGTTCTGGGGGCATGTCTTCCTCTTCCCATATGCTGGTCAGCACTATGTGGAATGCCTGGAGTGCCTTTCCATTTAAGGCCTTGTACACCTCGGTTGGGATCCCGTCTTTACAGGGTGCCTTGCCAGCACTCATTTGTTTAATGGCTTTTTGGACTTCCTCTATTGAAGGAGGGATGTCAAGTTGTTCAATGGAGCAGTTTTGGGGGATCTGGTCAGGGGTGCTTTGATCGACTGAAGAGGGTCGGTTGAGAAGCTGACTGAAGTGTTCTTTCCACCTATTGCTGATGCCTTTTTTATCTTTTATCAGAGTGTCACCATAAGAGGATAGCAAGGGAGTGGTGGTGGGTTTTGATGGTCCATAGACAGTCTTGACGGCACTGAAAAATTGTTTGTAGTTTTTCATATTAGCAAACCGCTGGATTCCTTCTGCCTTTTTTTCCCACCATCGGTCTTGCAACTTCCTGATCTCATGCTGCGCCGTGGCTTGGAGAGACTAGAATCTGTCCTTTTTAGGAGCAGAGTTTGGGTTATTTTGCCACTCCATAAAGGCTTTGTTCTTCTTGCTCAATAGGTCTTCAATAGCAGTGTTGTTCTCTTCGAACCAGTCCTGGTGGTTGCGTTGTTTTGGGCCTAGGACTGCCTTTGATGTTTCCTTCACTGCATCTCTGAACTGGTTCCATTTCTCGGTTGAACTTCCAGTGAGTGGTCTCTTGGCAGACAGCTTGTTGTCCAAGCAGGACTGGAATGTTTGCAAATAAGATGGATCTCTAAGACCACTCACGTTGTAAAATGCGCAAACTCTCTGGGCGCGTTTTGGATGGCAAGGCGCAATGCGCATTTGAAGAGTCGCTCTAACCAATCAGTGGTCTGTCCAGCATTCAGCTCCTCTCATGGCTCTGGTGATCTTTACATCCTGGATGTCTCGCCGGCTTACAATAATGTAGTCAATGAGATGCCACTGTTTTGATCTTGGGTGCATCCATGTTGTTTTATATTTGTTCACCATTCTGAACACAGTGTTTGTGATGGTAAGTTCGAACTCTGAGCATTTGGTGAGTAGCAGTAGGCTGTTGTTGTTCATTTTGCCCACGCCATGTTTGCCGAGCACTCCTTTCCATCTTTCATGGTCCTGGCCAACACAGGCGTTGAAGTCTCCCAGTAGTTTCAGCTTGTCATTTGTGGGCACTGAGTGCAGGACGGCACTCAGGTCAGAGTAGAACTGCTCAATGGTCTCCTCTGTGCTGGTCAATGTTGGGGCATATGCGCTGATGATTGTGGCATACCGGTCTTTGCTGAGAGGCAAACAGATCTTCATGAGCCTCTCGCTGATGCCCACAGGCAAGTCTGGCAGCTGTTTGAGCAAACTGGTCTTGATGGCCAGGCCAACAAAATGGATTCTGTCTTCATTTGTGCCTCTACCCTTCTAGAGGAAGGTGTATCCAGTGGTGGGTTCGCTGAGTGATCCCTCTTCTGGTAAGCGTGTTTCTCTTAAGGCTGTGATGTTAAGGTTATATCGTGTCAGTTCTTTACCGATCAGAGCTGTTCTTCTTTCATGTCTTGGGGTATTCTCTCTATCAAGTAATGTCTCTGATGTTCCATGCTCCTAGTAGGAGTCTCTTTGTATTTTTTCTTTGGTTTCGACCACTTAAAGGAATGACCCACCAGCCGCGGTGTGCTGACCAGGTGTTTGTAGCGCAGGCAATGTTTGGCACACCTTTTCTAGTCCCCTCCCTTGATTAGGGTGAGCAGTGCTGTCCTAGAGAGGGCTGCTTAGTTGCCCAGGATGCTGTCGAACGTCCCTGCTGCCCACAGGGCCGAGTGACCACTGGTCCATGGGCCGCCTACGTGCAGGATCGTGACTACAACTGCCAGTGGTCACCTCCACCTGTTGTGTCACCACTCCCCCATCGCCGCAGGTCTTGAAGAGGGTGGACGGGGTTAGGATAGATGAGTGTGCACAAAGATACTTCTGCGTGAAAGAGATTTAAGTGGAAAAGCCGATGCACAGTGACAGTCCCACTCTCTCGGTGTTGGAAGCCTGGTTCCATTGGCACGAAAAGTCGTTACACCTGGAGACTTCCTCAGCTGCATTGGATGGCTGTGTTGTCCTTTGTGCTCCAACAGGCCCAAGCACTCCACAATGCTTCCCTGCATCGCCCTCTCAGCCTTTGAACCTTCTTATTGGTTTCTTCCCTCTGTTCCGCCGAAGCAGTCTTCACATGCTGGGTGAGCAAAGCCCTGGTTCACCAGGGGTCGACAACCCGATGGCTACCCTCACAAGGTTTAGCCGGCCTGTCGAAGCCGTTGCCGGGGGTGTGGCTGCTGCTGCATGCTAGCAGCTACTGGGAGTCACAAGTGAGAGCTGGGTGTTAGGTCGGGGTCAGAGGCTGGAGAGCTGCCCTAGGAGGGCACGACAAGCCCTCCATACCAGAGATACTACCCCTCCCTGAGCACCCCATACACCCCACATATGTATATATATATATATATATGCATGCATATATATATATATATATATATGTATACACACACATATATCTGAATGTATTTCATCCTACCCTTTATATCCCAAGTAATATCATTAGCTCTTGTGGTTTAGTACAACGGATGGCATAGCTAACTGAACTTAAAAATGACTTAGCACAAATTCCACTGGTGAGTATTTATAGTTTCAGTCTAGCACTGACTAATCCAGGAATTGAATTTATTTTAATCAAGGTTTGATTTTTTTCCTTCCTCCATTGAGCCAAAATTAGTCTCCACTGAATATAATTTCTCACTAGGCAAAGTAAATGACAAAGAAAAAACTAAACATTACAGTATATTATCTCTTGGCTTATATAATATAATTAAGATTGCATAGACTACTTGATGAACATATAATATGATATGAGTTGTCTGATTTTGCACTTACATAATGAAGGGCAGTTTAAGATCCCTAGAGAAGGAAGTGAAATTACTAAAGGAAAATACTTCTATCTATGTGTGCATGTATTTTTTTTTACATTAGGCCTATGTTTTTTTGTGATTTGTATAATATTTGTGTTATTATGGATTATGATATTTATATATAACATTCCTTTGATTAAACCTATTTTATAGTTCAGCACCCTTTCAGCTAATGATGTGGGGTTTCATGGCTTAACCAAAGTCACACAGTCAGTGTGTGTCAGAGATAAAACTTGAACCCCATTCTTCCTGGCTGTGAGGACAGCTATCTAGCCACTTCTCCACAGAAACCAGCTACTATTTAGATTCTTTTTAACTTAATAACCAATCTGTATACAAAGCAGACTCTTCTCTAAGTCATTTTTGTTTTGCAGGCCATTAGTTTCCATACCTGTAATGTGAAACAGGTAGAATGATAATTTCTAAGTTTCTAGATGATCTCTAAATTCAATTATACTAGAAGATCTTGACAGACAAGCTCATGTGAAGTCCTAGCATCCCCCTGTAGGAAGTAGCCTGGTGGCTTTATCACGGAATATCTCATTTATCCTTTTGGTGACTCAATATTTCAGCAGATTTTTTTTTTCCATTCTAGGGTGGTGTTTACTTATCCTATAAAAGGTAAAATGTCATATGTTTTATTGTCTGTTTGATAGACTACTGAAGAAGCAAATTAAAGTTTTCTATCCTCTCTTAATATTATACATATGTGTCTTTTACCATCAAAATTGATAATATATGGACAAGGCATGAATTTAATTTTTAGGTAGTCTATTAGAATTTTGGTGTTACTTGGTTTTTATGGTTTTCCTTTGTCACCCCTTTATAATTAGAAAGTGATTCAAAAGGCTCTATTTTACCACTATTTGATATAATGGGGATATTTTATATTTTAACATGTAAAACATGAAAAAGGTTGATATAAAACATAAATAACATTAAGTACTGTTTTAATTTATGTCATTTTCTTCTGTTGGCTGTTGAGCTTTATGTGCACATTAAGTTTCTTCATTATAAGGAAAAATAAACTTACTTTAAGCCCACGAATATATTAAGGAATATTTTCAAAACATTTTTATGATTTTCCCTTCAAAAAACAAATGAATTTAAATTTGAAATATTGGTGAGTGTTTATCTGTTGTTTAATTGTTTTGTTTTGTTTTTTTACTATTTTCCTTGGCTCCTGATATGTCCTTCACTTTTTGGAATTTAATTATTTATTAGACATAACATTTTCTAATATTCTTTTATTTTTCTGTCATATTTCTTTTTCTTCTTCACCCACATAATTGCCAAATAGTTTTCTATCAATCATGAAGACAATTTAGTACTTATGTAATCTTCCATTGTCATTCTGTACTTCTTCCATTATGTTCTCAAACACTTTTGCCATGGCAATATTTGACACCTCTACTTAGGAACATTCAGTCCTGAAACAGTCCTTTGAATGGCAATAACTGTGTGTAATAGAACCTATATTACAGGTCCACAATTATTTTTACACTGTTCATCAAATATTTTTAAAAATTATATTTATTCATCATGGTTAGAGGAGACCAAATTTTCAACAATTGCTTTTTTATGTGTGGATTATTATTTGGGTAACTGTAATCAAACTAAAACTCCATTTTAAGAATGCTCATCTTTTCAAAATATTTTTCTCCATTGACACATTATTGGCATCAATTTCATTATTAGATAGCATTTTTGCAGGTTGTGTTATATGTGGTTTTTTAGCTTTTCCATTTTTAGATCCTTGTAACATAATTTCCGTTTACTTCACATAATCTAGAATTAGGAATAAAGTTCTTATCTCCCACTGTTTTACACAGTACATTTTTGTGAACTTTGCATCTGAACACATCACAGACATAAAGCAACACTAAGTCCTTACTTATAATTGACAAGAAATCTTTTCCAATTTTATTATTTTATGCTCTAGGTACAGCATCAAAGCAATCATGTCTTTAGACTTTCACAGGTTCCTTGGCTTTGCTCACATTAGTGGCCAATGGCGCTGCACAAAAGCATTTCCAGTCAGCATTTCTGAGGCATTTTGAGAGTTTTTGTCTTCTCAATGTACCAGATCATAAAACAAAACAAAAGAAAACTAACAAAACAAAAGAAAAAAACCTCCACTTCTCTAGCTATTCTCAATGTTAGGCTCATCATTATGTTAGTTCTAAGTGAGACTGACCTACAAACATCTGCTGTCTCATCCATTTTTCCGATTTATAGAAGACGTTACATTATCGTAATTGACATAGTCTAAACATTGGTATTGTCCCACAGGGAAAGTATGCCATTTCATTATCCTTTGAAAATATCTTAGATTTTATTAATAATCTTAAGGTGCATAGAAGTTCTAATATTCATTACTTTGATTATCATTGCTTTGCCTTTTTACTATCACAGCTATCACCAGCCCCAACTCAAATGATGAATTTGACTTTGCATGCATTTATTTTTGTTCTTATGGGATTTTTACTTCAAATGCATACATGTTTTAATCCACTAAGATATTTCTGTTACTTTAAGGTTAGCTTTTCAATAGAGCTCTTAGAATTTCCTTTGTTTATGAACTTATTCCATTTTTTCTGAAATCATTTTTTAAATGTATTTGGTATTAAAAATAAAACATATTTTAAGTATTTATTTTCTTGAATAGGAAAGAAGAAATAAATAATTATATGCTGCCCTTTATTTTTAGAACATTTATTTAAACAACTCACATTTTTCTTACTGTACATTTTTTTAATTGAAGCTTCATTTGATTTCCCTTTTTCTTTCTTTAGATAATGAGAATTTATTTATAAACTAAATATTATACCACCTACATCTTCTGAATAAAAGGATGCTAGGGAAATCCAGTAACTATTTTTTTTAATTTCACCAAATGAACAATTTCAGATTTGCAAACATTAAAATGAGAACTCAATCACATTGTTCACTATATATTATCCCCAGATTTTATTAACAGGGCAGTTGTCAGTTACCAACCTTACTAATATTGCTTAAGTTGCATTTTAATTAGACAGTTGAAAACAAGCATCTGTTATACCAGCTGCTGAATGCACTAGAGAATAAAGAGTGTTTAGTAAGCTAGACAAAGGTGAAATAAAAATAAGTAAGTAAAATAGTAATGCCTTGTCTTGGATATAAACATAGTTAGTTATTCACAAAGCAGTGTATTGTTACACTAAATATCAATATCAAAATAGTTTTTATTTTGTTGCCAGTTTAGAAATACATATTTTGGGCTTTCTTCCAAACCTACCTATGGTATCTCAGAAGTTGGCACTTTTACCACCTTGTTTCCAAGATAATCTGAGAACAATGAACCATTTTGTTCTTTTTCTAGGGACATTATTGATGAATTTGCTGTTCTTTAGTCATTTCTCAGTCATGTCCAAATAACACTTCAGGACTCCATTTGGGTTTTGTGATTTGGCATTAATCCTTCTCCAGCTCATTTTATAAATGAGGAAATCAAGGCAAACATGATTAAGTGTCTTATCCAGGGTAAAAGAGCTAGTAAGTATCTGTGCCTGGATTTAAATCCAGTAATAGGAGCCTTCCTGATTCTAGGCTCAGCACTGCATTCACTATGCCACTCGATTGCCTTCTATGTAAATAGAAGGAACTTTTTTTAACTGTTGGGAAGGTCAAGTAAATATCTATATTTGGTTATTAGCCTGATACAATTTAAAATCTTATCATACATCTATGAACTTCCACACGTAGGTAAATTAATACTTACTATTTTTTTCCTACTTCTATGGACCATATTCCTTTAAAATGTGCCTACCCAAGCATATGTAAAAGTAACTTGAAAGGCATAACTCAAAATATCAACTAGGTCATATTCATAGCAATTCATATGACTCACTTGTAAGTGCTTGTAAGTGGTGCTTCTAGGTATCCAAACTGATAAAACTAAACTGAATATTTATAGCAAATTATTGCTTTTGATTTTTTCAGTGATTCAGAATGTAATCTTTTATAGGGAAAAGAAAACAAAAGGAAACTTAGACTTTGGATATTCAAATTACCTTTCAAGCTTACTTCTCAGAGCAATTAATGAAATCTACTACTGGAATCTCCTTATCTGATAGGCATAGTCCAAGAATAATTCTAATTATTTCAACCAATTTTGATATATCTTGTCATCTAATTTTATAGATAACTTACAGTACTTTACTCCTTCTAAACTTTGTTAAATAGGTTTTTCACATCTATATACCTTTTATTAGTTCAATACATTCACTATCTAGGATTTGTTCAAAATTATTTTACACTTTTGATTCTGTAACTCAAAGAGGACTTATCACATAAAAAAGTATCAAGACACAGAACAAATCTTGTTAGTTATATTAATTGAGGTTGGAATAGGTGTGAATCTTCCCTCCTACACAAGTATTTAATGAGCTGTCATGTGGGAAAAGGATTATACATGTTTTGCTTCTTTTCAGAGAGTAAAAATTGAGGCAACAGGTAGAAGTTGAAGGGAGCATAATTTGTTTTATTAAAAATGGAAAAAGCAACTTAAAGCTTAGAACCATTCTAATATGCTTTAAAGTTTCTTTTGGTTAAATCGATGTCTCCATTGTGGGAAATCTTCCAAGGTAGGCTGGATGACCACTTGTCTAGGATGTTACAGGGTTCTTTCTTTTTTTTTTCCTTAGCTTGAATATTTGACTTCTTAGATTCTTTCCAAATCTTAGATGTGACAGTTTTACAGTAGAAGTACCTTTACAAATAAGAGATAGCAGACCGATATAAAGAAAAAAGTAACAGAGGAAAGAGACAGACAGACAGACAGAGACAGAGAGAGAGAGAAACAGAGACAGAGACAGAGACAGAGTGACAGAGAGACAGAAAGAAAGCTCATATAAATCCATTTTTGCTGATGAAAAGTCAGGATTAAACATTGAAATAATAAGATTAACTTATTATAAAAATGAGTAGCAAATAGTTAATCATTTTTCATTATGATATTTGTTCTTAAAAGTACCCTAATAACATGATAAGGAATAAATTAGACAAAAATATTTAGAGAGTGTGAATCTTGCTTCAGAGACTTCACAACTTCCACTTGTGAGTAACTATCTCCATAGTAAGAGACTATAATTGGATTTCCAACTATTTAGGTAAACAATTAATCTTACTTCACCTAAGTAACAGTGTATCACGTAATTGGGTGTCCCATTCAATATTATTTGTTTTTACTTGCAAGTAAGAGCCTCCACATTGAGAAAAATAAATGAAATTAAAATCTAACTTAACCTTATAATGTAATTTAGGTCATCTATGTTTCCCAGTAGTATCTTAATCTTCTTTAGCCTGAGGATTTAGTAAAGTGTAGTTTTACTAATTATTCTGTGTGTTGGCGACCTCCCTGAGGAGTTAGTCTTTTCTCTGTGTTACAGTCAATGTCAATGGGTCCTTTCTTCACCCTTTGCTCATACATGATTTCAACCTTAACTGCTAAACAGAGTTCTTAGGACAATGGCAGTCTGTACTACAACCATAAAAGAATTGTGATCATAGTTCTGTTGTGTTAATAACACTGACAGGACTTTGGTGGTTAAATATAGCACTTTTTCCTGCTGGGCTCTCTTTTCTGGTTTCCTTATGACTGACACAAACTTATGGACACCAGAAGTGATGTTTTTGAAGACTGATGATGATTGACATTTATCTCCTTTGGTGAGTGTGTATATATATACACACTCACCAAATATCTCTATATTATTTCTCTCTCTCTCTCTCTCTCTCTCTCTCTCTCTCTCTCTCTCTCTCTCTATATATATATATATATATATATATATATATATATATATATGACTAATTCAATCAAATTAAAAGTGGAGCTACAACTCCCTGTCCCAGTCTCACTGCTAATATTCACAGAAGTTTTGACCTGATCTTTTCTCACAGGAGTCATTTCTAAGTCAGCCTGGAATCCCCCTGTACTCAAGAGTTCACCATATTGGTGCTAGATTTAGTTCAGACTCCTGAATGACTTTAATTCTAATTCAGTTCAGAACTCACAAGTTCAAGAAATCCTCCCATTTCAGCCTCCCCTAAAAATAGGGATTATAGATCTACACCACCATACCAGGTGCCTGTACTTGTAGAGCTTCTTGAACATTAAACTCAATTCTTTTTCCCAGCAGGTTTCACAGAGATCAGTTACCCTTCTCTATAAAAACTTATCTCCCAGTTATGACCCCTTCAGGCTGATAGAATTTGATTATTTTAAAGCTCATTGAAATTATAAAAAATAACTTGTTTTTAATTAAACATCATTGGTAGCTGAAAATGACATTTTTTTTATTTTATTTCTTGCTGACAACTCTAACTTGATTTCATCTGGCTGACTTCTAACTTACTGTATTTGACCTATCCCTTACTTGAAAAACAAATGTGTCAAACTTCTGAATTCTATCATAACCAAATCTGTTTCAGAGGAAACAAACACACTGATTACTGCTCTAGTATATAACATTGACTAGTGGGTGGCAGCAGGTACACCAAC
The DNA here is from genome assembly GCF_027887165.1 of Monodelphis domestica. Lineage (NCBI taxonomy): Eukaryota > Metazoa > Chordata > Mammalia > Didelphimorphia > Didelphidae > Monodelphis > Monodelphis domestica. The sequence continues at coordinate 104,139,225 of NC_077234.1, read as the reverse complement.
TGTGGTGTTCTCTGGAAGGATCTTGTGAGCAAAGGCAATTGTTACCTTGACAACAACAGGTAATGCTCAGTATGGACCTCCCCAGGTTCTTGGATCATTTCTCTGATATCAATGATAGTTTGCTTGTTAAACCTGGATCTGTGTGAGCTACCATTTCCTCTGAGAAACTGAAGAAACTGGCTTGTGCCCTATAGGAGTCTGTGTTGTAAGTAAAACTGTGTTTTTTGGTGTCAATCTGCTTTATCACTCTTATCCCAGATTGACTTTTCTCTGTAGAGACAGCATGGTTTCTGTGATGACTGATTCAATGTACTTCCTATCATGTTGTGATTTTTTCTCAGGGACATCAGTATTTTGATGATTTTTTCATGAGCTAATGGTAATAAGTATTGGATATTGGAAAAATGAGCACAGAATACTTTATTTAAGTAATAGATCATGAGGGAAGCTCAATTGAGATCTTAATTGGGAACCATTATTATTCCTGAAAATAATCCCTACATTTTGAGACAGGGTATAATAGGGTATAATACTTTACTTTCAAGACCAGGTTACAATACACATAGTCAGATGTTCATTTTAAAAAAGTACCTTGACTAGTTATGCAAATATAGCATTTCAATCTTTGATTCCTATGAACTTAATTCACTATTTGTATATTTTTCAAAAGTAATCTTGGTACAAGTAAAATATAAAATTACAAATATATCCTATGACAGAATATTCCATACAGACTTATTTTTTTATGAATCAAGATCCTAGTAACAGAGCCTTTATCTATAAATAAACATAATGGGAAATTGTATGAGAATTTTTATGGTGTTGATAATGAGCAAATCACTTTTATTTCCCTTTCTTCATACCCCAAACTTTTTTTAATGTAAATGTTTTTTTTTCTTTCTTTCTATCCATTAGCCATAGCTTCTTTTCTGTTAGATTATAATATCAAAGAATTAGCAATGGGAGGTGCTTGAGAAGCAAACTAGGTCAACTAACTCATTTATCAGAGGTAAAAACTAAGTCACTGAGAGGCTAAATGACTTTGTGCTGGTTGTAACAACTAAGAAGCCCTAAAACCTAGGTCTTATCCAAACCTAACATGCTTTTTATTATATCCAAGAGTTTTCTATCTTAAACTATCTTTCTCCCAAATTCCCATATCTTATTATTCCTTTCCCATGAATTTTAATTACTTACTTTGAAAAATGAACATAAATAATTTACAAAATTTACATGGATATAACTAACACATATGTACATATAATACATAATAATAGATGAGTATATACTAATTTTCTATGAAAACTCAGCTTATTCATAAAATGTGGAATATGACATATGTATTCATAGGATTGTAGAATTGGAATAGGAAGGGACCTGAGAGCCCTGGATCAAACCCAGTCATACATATATTTGGCAATTTATTATCTGAAAACATTGTGGTTCCAGAAATGAAATGATTGGTTTCAGGTCATAAGAATATTAAAAATTGAGATGAAATTTAGTTTGAAGTGAAGTCCTCATGTACTAGACTCAGTGCTCCTGTCACTGCATTATACAATTTTCATGAAAAATAAGATGTAAGTATATATAGTTGCCCAGGAAGAAAATGTGACTTATAAAAATGAAAACATGGTAAATGCATTGAGGAATTAAATTATCCTAACATATTTCTCAAATTATATAATGTGCCCATTCTGGAAATTTAAAGCATTCTGCCTCTTCCTGAAAAGGATGAAATATTTCCTATCATAAGAATTTGAACCTTTTGAAATATTATATTTAGTAAAATTGTATTCAGTGATTCACTGTTTACTATATGCAAAACGAGGAATTTCTACATTCTGCTATCTCCCAATGTCTGTCCAGGCTTATATTTATTGCTTCCAAGATACTATCTATTCATCTCCTCCTCTGCCATCATTCTCCTTTTTCTGTCAGAATTTCCAAACATCAGGGATTTTTCCAATAGATCTTATTGTCTTCTCATTATGTAGCCACAGTATAAAATTGGAAAAGGAGTATGACAGGACACCATCAGTTCTTTTTATGTTGTCCTGTGTCTCTTGGAGTTATATTGAAACCTTGCATTGCTAATAATAATTTATTGTTTCTTATGGTACAATAATAATCTGTTAAAAATTATTCTGTCATTTCCCAACAGATGACCATCACTGCAGTTTCCAAATCTTTGCCACCACAGAAGAGCAACTTGATTCAAGTATGTCCTCCCTCCCCCCCATCTTTGTTGTCTTTGGGTTATAGCAAACCCAGGTTTGCTGGGTCAAAGCGTTTGTACAGATCAGTTTGACCCTTTGGGTATATTTCCATTTTGCTCTCAATAATGCTTGTGTCATTTCACAGCTTTGACAACAGTGTATTAGTGTCACAATTTACCTACATCCTTTCTAATATTTATCATTTTTTTTATCAGCTAATGGGTGTGAAGTGGCACTTTTAAAAAAATGTATTTCTACAAGTAAAAGCAGTTTGGAACATTTTTTTCCCTACAAAACTAAAAATAGCTTTATTTTTTTTTCTTTTGAGAATTACCTGTTTATATTACATCCATTAAACATTTATGAATTAGGAAATAACTCACGTAAATATGAGTAACTTCTTTATATATTTGAGAAATGAGGTCCTTGTCAGAGATCCTAGGTATAAACTTTTTTCCTAATTTTTATTTTTATTCTAATCTTGGTTGCCTTTGTTAGTTTCTCCAAAACCTTTTTAATTGGACAAAAGTAGGCAAAATTACGTATTCTGTATCTCATAATAATATATATCTTGTTTTTCCATAAAATTATCCCTTTATTCATAGGTGTGTGCAGCATTTTAACATTTTCAAATCTTTAGAATCATATCACCTCTACTAACATTATTGTTAGCAGTGATTCCTAAGGCCCATTTGAATTCATTCTACAGAATTTCTGGTGCTAGATCATTAAAAATATTTTAAGATTTTTCTTACATAATTATTTTATATATTCTTGCTACTTCTGAATTACTTCTCTTTCTGTCTTTTATCATATTGTTTTTTAATAAAAATTCTTTGATAGATTTTTTTTTTAGGTTTGGCCTTTTCATCAAGAATGCTTGGAAATCTTCTATTTTATTGAATGGATTTTTTTTTCCTGAAAGAAAATATTGTTTTGTTGGATAGGTGATTCTGGGTGGTAAACTTATATCTTTCACCTTCCAGCATTCATATCATGTGCCTTCCAGTCCTTTAATGTGAAGGCTCCTAAGTCTTGTGTAATCCCAACTATAGCTCCATGGTATTTGAATTGTTTCTTTCTAGCTGTTTATAGTATTTTCTCTTTAGTATGAGGCTCTTGAATTTTGCTACTCTGTGCCTGGGAGTTGTCATTAGAGAATTTCTTTCTGGAAGTGATCTGTGGATTCTTTCAATTTCTATTTTACTCTCTTGTTCAAGAATATCTATCTGGTCAGTTTTCTTGATAATTTCTTGTTTCATGTTTTCCAGGATTTTTTTTGTCATGGCTTCCAGGTAATTCAATAATTTTAAAGTACCTTTCCTTGATTTCTTTTCTAAGTCAGTTGTTTATTAAGTAAAATATTTCAGGTTTTCTTCTTGTTGTTTTTCTTTTGATTTTCTTTTATTGTTTCTTAATGAGTCATTAGCTTCTACTTGTTCATTTCTAATTTTAAGAAAGTATTTTTCTTTCATGAGCTTTCTTGAGCCTCCTTTTTCATTTGGCTCATTTTTCTTACATTGCTTTAATCTCACTTCCCTATTTTTCCTCTGCCTCTCTAAATTGATTTTTGACCTCTTTTTTTCTGTTCATCTAGAATTTGAGTCCTATTCTTATTTGTCTTTGGAGCTTTGTGTGTGTTTGTTTTGCTTTCTCTGTGTTTTTCTACGTCTGTGCCATGCTCTTTGTTTCCACAAAATTTTTCTATGGGTAGGTTTGTTTTTTTTTTGAAATATTCGCTCATTTTCTTAGTTTTTCCCTTGATTTTCACTTTCATTTTAAAGGTAGACTGTTTTCTAGAAGGATATGACACTTTCTTGAATTTCAATTTTTCCTTGATGTTACCCTTATTCTAATTTCTGGATTTCTGCAATTTTCAGTTCTTGCATAGTGGTATTATGATCTATCAGCTGGGCACACTGATAGTCACCACCCACTGTTCATTCAATCACCCCTTGAGACTACTGATGACTTAAATTCTAGGCTCAGCTAAGGGTGTAGGCTTTTGGTCTTACTCTGGGCTTGATCAGGTCAGACACATAGCACAGTGCAGACTGCCCTGCCCAGGGGCTCCACTTTGAGTTTTGGCAAGGGTTAGTGAGGCTTCTACAAACCAGTACCCTGGGAAATACCCCAACTGGGAAGCTTGGGTTCAGCCCTGGGTCTACAGATTGCTCCAAACTGGTATTCAGGTCCTTCCCACAAGCCTGGGCTGGGACTTCTGGGCTCACTTTAGACCCACATATATAAGGTTTCATGGCATGAACTGCCCTTGGCTAGAATTCCAGACCTTAATATAGATTTGCTTGAAACATTAAGGGGTGTGCATTGAGTGATGCTGCTGTTGGCCCAGGCAGGGTCCCAGGGTCTGGATGTTGACTTGGGCCCAGGTCATAACCTGCAACAGTAGATGTGTGGTTTGGGGACTTACTTCTGGCTTGTGCTGCCACTCCTTACTGTAGCCTCCTGACTCTGCTCCCTTCTTACTCCAGTGCCCTAAATGTTATGTTACTATTCTTTCAATATGACTAGTAATTTAACAGTGAATGATTATTTTGTTAGTGTGGCAATTTCATATACCAAAACATATCATAATTAGGTCAAAACTTTATAATTATGTCTTAGAGACTTGCCTAAAGCTTAAAAGGTTAAGGAATTTGTCCCTGTGTACATGTCAGATGTGAAATTTGAACTCAAATCTCCTCCATTGCAAATCCAGGATTCTATCTACAACTTTATAGTAACATAGAGGTAGTTCTGTAAGGGACCTCGGTTGCTTCACTTGAGGAAACTAAAAGAAATGGGGGAAAATTAATATGACTAATCAGGTAGTTAGCATTAGAAATGGGTGTTTGATTTCAGGCTTCCATAGTTTTCTGTTATTGTAACTGCTTCCATATCATGCTATGAATTGATATATGAACATCAAGTGAAAAGACTTGTTACTTCTTCCTAATATTATTCCTTGGTACCTAAACATGGAAGTGAGATATTTTCATTGTTGATATTTTGTTTTAAACTTTTTTCATAATATACATCTTGAAGTATTTTATTTTGGCAAAGATTGTATTTATATACATACCTTCCTATAAATTTCTTGTGATACATGGAGGAAGAAACAATAGCACAGATTCAGAACCAAAGAATTTTACTATTCATATTGCAGTCTTTTTATTAACATTTATCCATTCAGTTCCAATAAAGGAACTCTTCTTTTAGACTTTAGAAAATAAAATAATGATAATAATATTAATAACAGGCACTATGTAGTTTTTCTATAGTTTACAATGTGGATATCTTCCACACAATATTACGGAAGTAAATGCTAAAAATAACTGACATTTTTGAAACAAAAGGTATGAAAAGAAATTCCCATTTTTTTCTGAGAAGAAAGCTGAATTTCAGACAAATTAAGTGACTCAACTAGGGTTATGCAACTGATCAACATCAAAGAAGAAATTCTAATTCTACTATCTCCTAAATCAAGGTCTTCTACTATTATTTAAATACATTGTTTGAAAAGTACTTCAAGCTAAATTCCAAGAGAAAGGTTATTATGGAGGTATCCTAAAAATAACTCACTAAAAGCAAAAAAAAAAATCATCGATGTTGAATCTCAATGTTACTGAATAAATCGAAATCTTAGATGACAGTCAACACCTGCTGTAATATAATAAGAAAGGATTCCAAATCTTGCTCTGTATTAGTTACTGTGACTATGAAAAATTTAACTGATACCATTTTAAATCATAGAATTTATATAATTTTAATTGGCCTTCACAACAATTTTGTAAGATAGATAGCCCAAGTACTATTATTATTATTTCTATTTTTCAGATGAATATGCTAAGGATCAGAGAAGCAAATTATGGCTAATTACCTGAAGTCGCACAGCTAGTGAATAGCAGAGCTGAGAATTCACCTTGATCTTTCAACTTCAAGATTGGGACACTCCTGCTGCTCTAAACCATGTTTCTTAAAGGAGGTATGTTTTATATCTTTAATATTATAAAAGAAGTTCTAATGGATGTCAAAAGAAGTGATAAATTAGTTTAAAGGGTGTTGCAGGCTACAGATTCAGTACTTGGGACTTTCAAAAAAAGATACATTGTCAGTATGGCCAGCTAATAATGAAGTTCTGCTCTTCTTCCCTCAGTGCCCAGATTAGTCCCAAAACATGGTTCAGTGAATATCAGCACAAGTTTTCTCTTCCCAGGGAATTAACTCTTGGAGGAGATAGGTTGAATCCAAATGTAAGAAAACTTAGGAAGTAAGGGGAATATAAAGAAGTTTTGAAAATAAAACAGCTAGAAAACAGTGGGTAAGTTGATAGAAAAGTGTGGAATAAATAAAACAAAGGGAAGGTGGAGAGGAAGCTGGATCAAATAAACTGAAAATAAGCTTCAAATGAAATAATAATCAGCAGATGGCAAATGTATGCTGAACATATCTTTGTTTTGACAATGTACACTGGTGAGAAATGGACATACAGCTTCCATTACCAATCATCTACTCCCTCTGATACCTTGGTTTTCCAGGGAAGCAATTCTTGCATCTGTGAATGATCACAGCAAGCTTTCACTGAAAGGGACAAAAACAATGATACTTGGTTGGGGAAAAAAACAACAACAAAAAACTTTTGAATCTCACTACTCCACAAGGTTACCTCTCCCCTAAATAACAGGAATAGTACATTTGCAAATTGAAGTGATTGAACTCCTTTCAGAAAAAAATATGAACTTATTTCAGTGAATACAAGATAAGAAAGAATGGAATGGAATTACTCTATAACTAATCTAAATCCCTAAAATAATTCTATCTTGCTATTATGAAAATAATAGAATGAGCATGAGAGGATGACTAGTGTATCATTTAATTACAATATTACAGCATTTTATTCTCCTTGTCATTTAATACATTCAATAATATAATCAATACCAAATACAACTCTAATTCAATTTTTCTTCTGGCTTTCTATTTAAAAGAATGAAAAAAATGTTTTAAAAATATATAATTTTATTTTCTATAGAGTCAGGGATGAATATCATTTGAAGGTTGAAAATGATATGAAAATGATACTGTCTACCGTGCTTCTCTGGGTTAGTTTTACTGTGTCAATACATTTTAAATACCTTTTACTTTGTTCTTTATATAGTATATCTTTGGTAATTAATCTAATATACTTTATATAAGATTAAACATACATATATATTAACATATAGTCATATAATACATATTTCTTCAAACACTACACAAAATGTGATTTGCCTTTCCCAACTTTTTGATATTCTAAAAATATTCTGTACTGATACTTTTGTTTGCCCTAATATCCTAATTTATGGTTTAATTGAACAATTCTATTAAATTAATTAATTAATCACTATCTAAAATATACTTAAAATTTTAACTTTCAGCTTTTTAATAATGGTAATTGAAGATCATTAAACAGGTAACTGAATAGCTACTTTTAAAAAGTTAACCTAATTCTCAATATAATATTCATAGCTATAACTGATGAGATATACTACAAATTAGGCAAAAGGGGTTTCTAATTACAGATACTGCATGAATATTTCTGTTTACAGAAAAAATCTCCATCACACAGATACACAAATATCACATGAACCCCTATAAATCTTTAAAACAAAATAACCTATTGAATATTTAATATTTATTTTCCTTTCATCTATTCACTATATGGATCATCTAGAGCTGGATGCATACCTTGCCATTTAGTCAATTGAAATGAAGCTTATTAAGCCACTACTATAGGCTGAAGTCCTGTGGAGAGAGAGAGAGAGAGAGAGAGAGAGAGAGCAGGAATAAAGGAAAAGAAAATTAATCATTCCTTGCTCTCAAGAAGCTCATAGTCTAAAGAGGAGAGAAACATGTAAACAACTATATAATAAACAAGATATTTACAGAATAAATTGAAGATAATCAAGCAGCAATACATTAACATTTAAGGGGATGGAGAAAGGGTTTTTGTAGAAGGTGAGATTTTAGCTAGGGTTTAAGGAAGCCAGAAAGGGCAGGAGACATAGATGAAGAAATACAAAATTCCAGGAATAGGGGAAAAGTAATGAAAATTTAGAGTCAGGAGATGGTATGTCTTGCATGAGGACCAGCAAGGAGGTCAACATCTTTAGATGAGGGTATGTGAGGGTGAGGAAGATATAAAAGAGTTAGACAAGTTTCAGGTGACAAGATTATGAAGGACATTGAATATCAAATAAAGGATTTTTTAAGCATTTATTTTTATTTAAGGAGGTGATAGTCAATGGAGTTTATTGAATAGTTGAATTTTGAATATTGAATTTTACCTTATGTACACTATAGTGAGGAGATATGAAGTATTGAGACCTACTAGAAGGTTATTACCCCTGGTGATAGTGTAGACTAGGGTGGTATCTGTGTCAAAAGCAAGAAAGAGACATATATGAGAGATTATAAATGAAAAATGGGCTTGACTTGGCAAGAGATTAACTATATTGAGGGATGAGAGAGTGAGGAATCAAATATAGCATTAAACTTGTGATCTTAGGTGATAGAAAAGATGGATATTATCTTGACATTTAAAGGTTTGGTTTCAGAGGAAGATAATGAGGTCAGATCTGGAGACATTGAATTTAAAGTATCTATGAGACATCCAGTTTGAGATACCCAATAAGCAAGATCTTGAGAAAAAAAACAAACAAAAAAATATATGTAGAATAGGTCTAGAAGAGGAAAAAAATATTGACATGATTTAGGGAAGAATCTGTAAATGATAGTTCTTTGAACTTTAATTCCTGATCTTTATTGGGAAGGTTTCTAACTTGTCCCCATTGCAGACCATACTTGCTGATGGTTTTAAATAGACACTGTTTATTATTTTGAGGAATGGCCCTTCTATTCCTATACTTTCTAGTATTTTCAGTAGGAATGGATGTTGTATTTTGTCAAAGGCTTTTTCTACATCTTTTGAGATAATCGTGATTTCTGTTGGTTTGATTATTGATATGGTCAATTATGTGGATGGTTTTCCCAATACCACATCATCATACTGGATAATCTTCTTGATCACTTGCTGGAGTCTTTTTGCTAGTATTCTATTTAAGATTTTTGCATCTATATTCATTAAAGAGATTGGTTTATAGTTTCTTTTCTCTGTTTTTGGTCTGCCCAGCTTTGGAATCAATATCATATTTGTATAATAAAAAGAATTTGGTATGACACCTTTTTTGCTTACTTTGGAAAATAATTTGTATAATATTAGGATTAACTTCTTTAAATGTTTGATAGAATTCACTTGTGATTCCATCTGACCCTGGTATTTTTTTCTTAGGAAGTTCCTTGAAGGCTTGTTCCATTTCTTTTTCTGAAATGAGATTATTTAAGTATTCGATTTCCTCTTTTGTTCACCTAGACAATTTATATTTTTTAAATATTCACATTTCACCTGATTGTCATTTTCCCCTATACAATTGGGCAAAATATTTCTTAATAATTACCTTAGTTTGCTCTTCATAAGAGATGAGATTACGCCTTTCATCTTTGATACTGTTAATTTGAATTTCTTCTTTCTTTTTTATTATATTAACCAGCACTTTATCTATTTTATTTGTTTTTTTTCATTGTACCAATTATTTATTCAATCAATAGTTCTTTTACTTTCAATTTTATTAATTTCTCCTTTTATTTTTAGTATTTCCAATCTAGTTTTTATCTGCTGATTTTTAATTTGTTCTTTTTTCTAATTTTCAAGTTGCAAGACTGATTGATTGATCTCCTCCCTCTCAATTTTGTAGCTATAGGCAACAAAATTTGGTTCTGTTTATCTAGTTCTGAAAGGGGAAGGTTGAGATCTCTCACTAGTTTGATCTTATAATCTATTTCCTAAGTGAGCTCCTTTAATTTTTCCTTTAAAAATCTAGATGCCATACTATTTGGTGCATAAATATTTAGTAATAACATTACTTCACTGTTTATAGGACCCTTTAGCAAAATGTGTTTTCCTTACTTATCTCTTTTAATCAGATCAATTTCTACTTTAGCTTTGTCTGGTATAATTGCTGCCCCTGTTTTTTTTTTTTTTTACTATAATTGATCTATAATAAATTCTGCTTCAGTCTTTTACCTGGAATCCTTTTGTGTTGCCCTGCCTCAAATGTGTTTCTTGTAAATAACATATAGTAGGATTCTGGTTTTGAATTCACTCTGCTATCTGCTTCCATTTAATGGGTGGGTTCATCCCATTTGCATTCAGCATTCTGATTACTAAATGTGTATTGCCCTCCATCATATTATCCCCTTTAAATCCTGCTCTATTCCCTTTCTCTCTGTTTCTCCTCACCAGTATTTTGCTTTTTGTCACACCCCCCACCCCCACTTCATTCTCTCTGTAATTACTTCCCTCTTCCCTTGGCTTATTCCTCTTCTACTTCTCTGTGTGATAAGATAGAATTTTATACTCCACTGAGCAGGGTAAAATAGAATTCTATACTCCACTGAGTATACTTGTTTTACTCTCCCTGAGCCAGTTATGAGTTAAGTTTAAGCATTGCTCCTCACCACCCTTATCCTCCCCTCTCTATAATGATTTTTCATGCCTCTTTATGTTATGTAATTTACTCCATTCTCTCTCCTCTTTTCTCTTAGTGCAACCCTCTCTTTTAGTTCTTGATTTATTTTTTTTACATATCATTCATATTCATACACATCATATCATACATATTCTATATCATCATATTTACATATAAATCTTGTCATCATATACATCATATCATCATAATCAGATTCTCTACCCTATTTCTTATTTACCTTTTGGGGATTCTATTATGTCTAGTGTTTGGACTTCAAATTTTTTGAATTCACTCTGATCTTGATCAGGTCAGGGGCTGATTAAGTTCTATCCTCAGGCTTTGTCTCAAGTTTTTGGTCTCACTGTGTACTTGATCCAATTAGGCACACTCTTGATTGTCCTGTTTTGGAGCTCCACCCTGTCAGATAATTTTAGAGTTGTGACTTTAAATCTAGATTTAAATGGTTACCAAATAAAATTCCCAAGTCAGTCTGTAAATTTATCGTAATTTAATTAATATAGAGGGAAGGAATTTAAGGAGTAGGAGGAAAGATGATAAAGGATTTCTCCTAGCTGGCCTATGCCAGGGGGAGTTTTAAACACTATGCCTCTAAGTCTCTGAAGAAGATTAGAGGCTTCTGAGAGGAAAAAGTTGGAAAGTAAAGGAGGAAAATTCAGGCAGAAACTCACCACCAAACTGGACAATAGCTTGTAATCATGCTAAGATACCAAAAGGCTCAGCATGCACCTCCCAGCTAATTTTTCACTGCCAATCAGGGAAAGAGTGAGAGAGTGTTTGAGGGACAAAAAAACCTCAAATATATAGACCTTTCATCCTTGTGTCTCTTCTAAATTTTCACATCTACCAATCACATTAAAGGCTTTTTCTCCAGGACTGCCCATACTTTTAGTTCTCACCTTCTTTGATTTGATTATATCTTTAGAGTTACTTAACACTTCTTTATTAAGTTCACCTTTTGTGAGTTACTTGACCTTTTTGTGATTAATTTAATCTTTATAGTTTCTTAATACCTTTTTGTATTAGATCTAAAAATAGACAGCTTAAAGTTCTAGCTTCTCTGTAAGGTGAGAACTAAGTACCTTCATTGTTCAATCAGGAGATTACAACTTTATCTCCCCCTAAACTATGGTCTAAGTAGGGTGGATTAGTTTTTAAAGTTCACAACCCTGAGCATTAGGCAGAAAGATTAGTACTTAGTACTATCAATGACCCCAGAGTATGAATTATGTTTTTATCTCAAGCCCAGATTAGAATTCTCTGGGCTGTGGCAGCAGACTACTCCACAGTTTTGAAATTTCTATGGATATGGGTTGGCTTGTATGACTATTTGCCCAGGCAAGATCTCAGGTTCTGGATGTTGATTTGGGCATAATTTCCCAAAACTTGGACAACAGATGTGGGGTTGAGGAATGTGGCTTATTCTTTGTTTTCTCTTCTATCCTTGCTATATCTTCTTGCTAGCACTGCTTTCTTCTCACCCCAGTGTGCCAGTTGTTCTTTGACTGCTTTGGGGGTTTTTCTTTTCTTGAAAATTATTTCACTCAGTCTTCATTTTGGTTCTTTCACTCCTGTATTCATTTTGTAATGATATTTTAATCTTGGTTGGAAAAAATTCTCATGGTGTCCTGGAGCTGCTCTGGATTACTCTGCCATCTTGACTCTACCCTTTGTTTTTTGTTTATTGAAGGGGGTCTATAATCACTTGATTCTTTAATATTTTTATTTCAGAGTCCCCAACAATTCCATCATTTTCAATACACTTATGCTCTATGGTTTCTACACAGGCTTTAATATATTTTTATCCTCTGTTCTGGAGCAGTAATCAGGATATCTATTTCCCCACTGTTTACTCAGTTTTGTTTTTTAGCTCTTTTAGCACCATAGCCACAGTTTGATGTAATATGTATTCTGCATGTGTAGGTCCCATGAACCTTTCACAGTCAGCAAACTCTCAGTTAGTTAGTTGAAGATTCCAAAATAGTTGGGGCTATAACCTATACATCTGTCTCTAGGCCCTATGATCTATTTATTTAGTCATTTGGCAGTATAAGATTAAAAATTAATACCTAATCACTGCAAGTATATGTTTTATAATATTTATATATAATCATTTGAAATAAAGAAATAAAAATGTAAGTATCTAAGAAAATAAAACCATATGCCCAAGCTTTTCTATTTGCTCAAAAACCCCATTTCCACAGCTGCCACTACAGGAAGAGAAGAGAGCAAGAGGTGGAATTACACAGAATTTATTATCCTACCTACATCAGCACATAATGACAGGAAGAGAGTGGGGTGCTGACAATCATAGTTCAAGGGTACAAAATTCTACTTACATATTCCCCTCCATCATTTAAACATAACCAACTTAAAAGATCTTTAACTAGAGGTACATACAATTTTGCAGCTTCTAAAGGGAAATTGCAATAATTTGGGGATAAGAGGGAAATAAAAGAGAAAAAAACAATGATTGCTAATTTGACAAAAAAAAAACAATTTGGGGACACTCCCCTTTGGCACAAAAGTGTACATTCAAAATAAATGCATTCAACCACCTACAGTTCCAATTACCATATCCCAAAGTTCACTCTGGATCTTCTGGAGCAGCTTATGGTTTATGCAGGCAATTTCATGGTGCCTTCTCCAAACAATTCACTTCATGGATCCAGGGAAGGGGCAACTTTCTTATCCTAAAATTACTCTCAACACAATTTAAACTTTGAATTATAGGATAATAATACAATCCCCCTGAGGAGGATATTGGCAAACACATGGATCACTCAGGGATACATGGCTGATTTATGAAGTATATGAATTAATAGGCAAAAGAGAAAAAAATCATAAAAATATAGATAAAAGAGAAAAAATAACTTCTAGGAGAAATATAAAAATTCTAAGAAAAATAAACCTATAACAGATCCTTGAATTAGGGCCATATTAAAGGGATTTATGTCACATAAGCCTGTACTAGCAATTATGCACTTGCCCAATCAGCAGCCCAGGACTACAGGAAATTACCACACTATGAAAGTAAGAAAAGGGACTATATTTTAGGAGCCAATGGGAAATAGCATATCCTGGTCTGATTTTTCCTTTTCTCTCAGGAATAGGAGTGCCAGGATGGCAGCCAAAGTGAGGTACTTGATAGAATGTGGGACAGCAAAGTCCTGTGTCTAACATATGTCAAAGAGACTCAACCTCAAACCTCAAAGAAGTTCAAGTCCTCTTCTCTTGGTGCAGAATCTCATCAATCCCACTAGGATTGGCTGTATCTTTGATTGTGTGCTCAATTGGCACTATCCAAGTTAACTTTGTACTTCCTTGGCACTATGCAGTGGCTCTTTTTGTAATCCCTTGTCCTGAAATAAGACACAATAATTAAGTAAAGTCCTATAATATCTTAACAATCAATGGCACTGTTTCTATTGTCTAAAGCTTTTGAGTATGCATTGATGTTAGAGCTAATGGAAATTTTAAACTTAGGGCAAAATAAAAAAAAAACAATAATACTGGTAACATGTGCTTCAAGTACAAAAATTGAGAGAAAAAAGAAAGCTCAAATATTCTATTGTACATATAAGGAAAAACAATTATTAAAAAAAACATATATAGTTCAAAATTAGTTACACACTGTGTCAGCCCAGGAGATGTAGAATGCAAAGGTTTCTCACCAAAAAAATGAGATCCATTTCCTTTTTAACTTGACCATGATCTACAGTGTGAGTACAAATGATTTTTACTAAGTAACAGCTTTATAAAACAGTAGTACATTAGGTAATGCACATTCAAAGAAATATCAAAATCCCCCAAATCATAATAGCCCATTTAATGACAATAGCAAATAAACCTGGTATCTTATAGAATTCACATGAATTGCTGTATGACATTAAAAAAAAAAAAACCTATGAAGCTTATGGATACTTGTCACAAGCTCTAAAGTTCTAACAAATCTTTTAACCTTGGCTGAGATATTTTTAACAAAGTCTATAACTGCCACTATTCCAAAATGTGGCAGGGGTGTGCAGAAAAAAAACACAAACCTCTGTACTGCTGATGAAAATCTTTTGGATCTAAAATATCATCAAGGATTTAGATCATTCTTGTGGAAGGGTGGAGTAAATTGAAGAGTTACAAATATAAAAACCCATTCAGAAGCTACTAGGCTTCTCAGGAAAATCCTTCCCACCTCCTGGATGAGTTACCCATTATAGGGTAACTAAGCCCCTTTGGGAAACCTCCCTCCCTCTGGTATGAGACTGTAAGAGTATAAAACACCTGTCTCCAATATGTCTCAGCCATTTCAATATGGAGTCGAGGATAAGTAGTGAAAATCACTTCATATGTCTCATCCATTACATTTTTAATAAATGTGGAGATGGGAAAAATATAGTGCTTTTACACTTCACTTCAATTACAAATGGATCCTTAACTCTTGTTACAAACAACTCAAAGGCAGACAAATGATCAGCCAGAGGTAGGGATTCTACTAAATATCTGAAAATCACTTCTGAATACCCCTTAAAAACAATTAAGATATTTAGCTCATTAAATTCTTCAAAAGTTGTATATAGATTGTAACCAGTTCGATGGAGTCCATCCATCATCATCTATGTGACAATTAACAAAGGCAAAAAGGGACAAAAGGCTGTTAAGGCAACATGTCACCTCAATGGATCTGGTGACAAACCCAGCATCCATCAGGACTTATGATTTGCAACTGGAAAGGGTTTGCCCAAGTTGACTATGGGCTTGTTCAGTTGTATTTTCTCCAATCCAGTAATAGGGGACGTATAAATACAGACAATGTAGCAGAACATATAGCTAATAGCCAAAACACAGTAGCTGAAAATGATTCAGTATAATAGAATAGTATAGATTAGATTAATATGTGAATTTAAAAAACAAAATTGAATTTTAAAGCAAACACTCAGCATATACAATAAGCATGACAGGATACAGGCATTAAATTCAAGAGTTCTTTTATCCAATTCAAATAGAGAATTATTCACTATTAGGAGGGAAACAAAACTGAAAGAGTTAACATCAATAAAACAATGGAGTTGGAAAAGGCTTAAAATTCACTTCCAGATATCATTAAGGTTCCTTCCCCTCCTCAGCATCATCATCCATTTATATTCCTTTGCTCACACATCTGGGGCTCTCCATACCTTCACTGAGCATAGTGTAGACAAATTTCATATTGGGTGTGTTGCAGAAATGGGGCAGGCCAAAATGGAAGGGAGTGTAGGGAGGCTAATCACCCCTCTGAATCTCAAGAGCACTCAAACTAATTTCAAGGACCAGTGCACTGAGGGACAGTAGGAACAAAAGACATCCTAAAACTGGGAGCTGTTTGGGCTTGGTAAAGCTCTCTGGAAACAGGAACTGTTTGAGTTAGGCAGGAAACTGAGCCATCTTTGCACTCTCTACTTCCTTTCCATGGGTGGTGCTACCTTGGTATGCACTGGCTAGGCATAAAAACTTCACAAGGAATGTTTGGAAGAAGAGTTATGACCCTTCCCCCAACCCACCACAGGGGTAAAACCAGTGGGCCCCTGATACCTCAGTCCCCAGTCAGCTTAAAAATTGGCTTGGAAGCTACATGGGTTGGGTCTGGGCAGTGTAGAAGGGGTTGCTCTTCACTGTGTTCCCCTGCTGAAAAGCAGTTAGCACAGGCTTGAGATTCATGTTAGGGTGGGGGAGGGGATTTATACTTCACATATGAACATTGGTTTATCCCTTTCAGTAATGAGTCCCAGGTTAAGTCACTCAAACAAAAGTGGGTGGGCAGGCAGGTGGGCAGGGTGGCCAGCAAACAACAACAACAACAAAAAACAAAAATGGCAGGAACAAGCAGCAGGGCACCAGAAGTGGCAGGAAAGAGGCTTTGTAAAATTTATCTACTCCCTATTCTATACTCAAAGTCTTTCTTAAAAGAAATTTAAGGATTTTTTCCAACTTTGCTGGTTGCCATAAATGTAAGATTAAAAACTAATGTCCAATCACTCCAAGTATTATATTTTATAAGATGTATTAATAATCACTTGAAGTAAAGGAATAAAAAGTGTAATTATCTAACAAAATAAAACCATGTGCCCAAGCTTTTCTACCTGCTCAAAAACCCCTCATCCACAGCTGCCACCACAGGAGGAGAAGATAGTGAAAGGAGGAACTACACAGAATTTATATTCTGCCTACATCAGCATGTAAGCACAGGAGGAAAGTAGAGTATCATAGGAATTGTAGTTCAAGAGTACAACATTCTAATTACAGCAGCCACTCAACCCCACAATCTCCTTCTCAAGTTATCTCATATTGGGCAACTATTTATTTTATTTTAAACCTTTTTTCAGGAAATTTGCAGATTAAGTTAATCAATCTTCTGTCCTATTCCACCATCTTCCCAGAAAGAAACTATTTTAATTTTTTTCTAATATTTTAGAGCTTTGTTTATTATATTTATGGAGTATTTGTGCTCCTTTGGGAGCACTACTATATTGTTGACTTCCAGTCTAATTTATTTAAAATAATTTTATAAAACCTGATGAGTTCATTGAATAGAAAAGTTAACATAATATAGATAAATCCTAAGGAAATACAATCCTTTGATTTCAAGGATTATAATTGTAGATTTTAAGAGTGTTCTTGCTCCTCTATCCCAAATATTGGTATCTAGTTTTTTAAAAATAGGGAAATTATTGAAATATGAAAGTGAAAGCAATACCCAAGATCCTGGAGAAGGAGGCCAATAATTTTTGGTCCTTTACACATGAAATGATGCTTATATACACAGCTTTTTTTTTGAGAGAAAACTGTATAACAAATACAATTTAATGTTACTCATTCCAAGTTAGTTTCATTACCTCTGATTACTTTTCAGTATGATTCCTTCTATTTAAAAATTTTATATTAGAAATTGGCTAAAATAGATCAAAGAAAAATATATTGACTAGGTTGACACAAAAAGAGGCATTCTGAGTAGTCCATTTGAAACTGCTCAGATTACCACTCAGATGCTTGATTAAATTAAATTTTAAATAATAAAAAAATCCTGAAATCAATGGCACTTATACATACTTCATATAGAAACTGAGCTGGAGAATTACGCAGGCTTTATCTACGACTCAGTAAAAGGCTATTTCTGAGGCTTATGATGATGTGATCTTTAAGTCATTCATCCGTGATAAAGGGATAGAAAGGAAGCCTGGGAGCATTTTTGTGTTCATTCTGCAAAGGTTGTGTTCAAAGACAAATTGAAGTTATTCAGACTATCAGTCTAATGCTCCAAACCACAGCTGAAAGGTTATACTGCGTTCTGATCTTAAAGTGGAGGTCAGTTAATGTCATCAGGGGTAATATTGATATGGCAAATGACACTAATTTCAGTTTTGGAAAACTCTTTCAGAGTTATTTGATCTAAAAATCATATGATTTTATAGCTGCAGTATTATCCATGCTACAAAATAGCAAGAATCAGAATATGGTCCTACAATGTTTGAATGGAAAACATTTTTCTACCTTATTATATGCTTACTTAATTTATATTCTCCTACTATTCTCATTTCCCTTGGTGCACAGATGATATTTCAAATATTCAATCCAATACCTAAATGATACAATGGCCATTATATAAATGTTTTATAATAGCTTGAAAGTCATTCTATTAGAGTCTGAAAATTGTAATAAGAATAATAGCATAAAAGAATCACATTTCTATAATGCTTTTCAAGAAATAAAAGTGTGTGTGCTTTTGAGTCTTAGAACACTTTTATAATGTTTAGTTTCCTCGTTTTAAGATTGTAAATTATAATGTTGATTGTATTAGTCTGTCAGTGAGTAAACATTTATTAAGTACCTACTACAGTATATGACAGACTCTTTGAAAGATTGGGCATACAACAAAAAGCAAGACAGCCCCTTAATGAGCTCACAATCTAATGAATAACATCATCTAAATTTTATTATAAATGAGTACATTAGAAGTGTATTGAAAACTTTACAGCACCATGGGAAATTATACAAAAAAATTGATAAAAGTAAAGTAAGCAGTCCAGGAAAATTGTCAGTGGGGGGGGACCCTTTCTTTTGATCTTAGAATCAATGCCATGTATTAGTTCCAAGGAAGAATAACAGTACAGGAAAAGCAATGGGAGTTAAGTGACTTGCTCAGGATTATACAGCTAGGAAGGGTCAAATTCCAGATTTGAACCCAGGATCTCCCATCTCTGGGCCTGGCTCTCAATCCATTGAATCATCTAGCTGCCCTCAAAATTGCCATTTTTGAGAAAGGTGCTGTAACATGTATTTTAAAACAGTACAATGTAATTTTAGGCAATGTATCTTGTCACTCTACAGAAAATCAAGTGATTTCTAAAAAAATGATTTTATTTGTAGCAATCACCATCAATATTGATTAGATTTTCCTGTAGGAGAATATAAAAAGAAATCCTAATGCTTAGGGAAGAGCTGAGCTGATTGCATACTTTTATTATTCAATATTCTCTTTCTAAAACTACCTAGCTCTGTGTCTACACTATTATATCCAGTAATGTGGTACTTGTTGTTTCAATTTATGGCCTTAATGCTACCCATAGTAGTTGATAACCTGTGCAGTAAGTAGCTAAAGGCAATCTGTGGGTTCTTTCAATTGTTTTCTTTTTTATGGCCAGAAATTCCAAGGAGTTTTCATGTTCTTTTCCACTATTATTATCAAATGTATGTCTGTTTGTATGTGTGTGTGTATATACATATATATGTAAATCATACATATTTTCTTCTTGCCACTCAATGTCCCATGTTGGTACATGTTTAAAAAATGATCAGATTAAACTATTAAGAAAGATAATAATCCATATAACTTAAGAAGCATTGACTTTAGGCACTTCTTTGACACTAAGTTATAGAAGGATATTAGTAAACCCTTTGAATCCAGAAACTATTTTACTTTTACATTAGTAATTCCTAGTGTTGTGAATATAGTATTTGACAAATGTTTGATTATCATAATGCCTTTAGCAGCTTTGGGCAAGGATATTCTTGTAGAATGAGTGAACCATCTTGATTTTTTTTACTTTTGTATAAATGCCTAATACTACTTTTAAAAGGGTTTTCAGAACATAATATGAGCCTGAAACCATTGACATGTACAATGGGAAATTGAAATATTAAGAAACAAAGAAAAACCCAATGTTGAGAATATAAAAATTGGCCCTAACACTCAGTCTCAGAGACAGGGTAATGTTTCATTGGGCTTTATAATAAAAAAATAAAAATACAAAACCACAAAAAAAAGAATGTCTTCCTGAATTATAAATAACATTAAAGAGATAGTGATAATGATTTATTAATCAACTGTATTGAGGTAATGATTGAATACATAAAAATGAATGAGAAGAGAAAGATAAGGGCTAGAATCAGAAAGTGAGATTTAAAGGGAAAAAGAGAGAGAGAGAGAGAAGGAAAGAAGCAGACAAAGAAGAAAGAACAATGGAGGATATTCACTGTTTAGGGAAATGGAAAAAATGAGAATCAGAATGAGATAAGAAAGCATAATCAGAGAGATAGCAGCAGAATAGAAATCCCAAAAGGATGAGATGTTTCATAGTATGTAATGCTACAGTTCAAGATTAATAAAGATAGAAGAAATAAGAATTTTAATTTGACAATAAAATAATCATTAGTGTCCTTGAAAAAAAATCCTGTTTCAATAGAGTTATGGGAATGAAATCCAGAATGAGAGCTAGTTGCTCATCTCCCTTTGGAGTCCCTTCCAGTAAAATCTAAAATCCTATGTATGGAATAGCTTCAGGTTGATAGTATAACACTTATGATATTGCCAAAGATTATAATAACAAGATTAGGAGCAACAGATTGGCCCTCTAACAGCCAAGATGCTTTTCCATGTCCACTTCTCAAAGTTACTACAAAGAGGCAAAATTTGGATTGGAAAAAGCAAATTCTAAATCTTATATTCCATGTGTTTTCTTTTATCATCTTGGATTTAGTTATGTTACTGTGTATTTTTCTTCCATAGAATAAATAAGTCTGGAGCTACTGGAAAATTCAATGTAATTCAAAGATTCATGTTATTCATCCCATTAGGTGCTGACTCTCTGGATCTTACTTTGGCTATGCCATTGTCCAAAGTGGCAGCATGCTCCTAGTTAAAACATTTCATGAACCCATTCAAAATGATTTTAAAATTTTATGCAGAGCCAAGGATTCACATATGTAGCTCTATGACAACAAAAACAACTCCAGGGCATAATGTGTGAGAAAGTCTGGGGAAGTAAGTAAACTGCAATCTCAATAAGGAAAAAAGTGTTCAATTTGAAGACCAAAGAACTATATCCCTGTACAGACACAAGCTATGGACAAAGTAATAAAAGTTTCAAAAAAATTCTAAGAAAGTAAATCAGAAAGTATTATTTTTTTATTAATACTTGTTCCAGTCACTGTGCTAGGCACTATAATTTTTATAAATACCTTCTTTGGTAGAGGTAACAGATCTGAGAAACCAACTATAATTATGAGTAATCTCTTGTTTTGAATACATTCTTGGTGACTTCCATGAAAAGACTTTGACACTTACTTAAGTTGGCAGCATAGTTAAACACCAAGCACTTCTTTTTGAAAACACCTTTAGAAGTGGAACTACTGAAGGTAATCACTGAAGATATCTAAGAGCTTTATATCCTCTTTCTGACTCTCCAGACACACTGTCAAAATAATTGAGATTTTGTCCAGATCAAATTGAATGTATGCTGGGTATAACACATTTCACTGTCATTCTTATATACAAAATACAAAAATACATATATATGTGTATTTTTTATGACCATCAAGCATCTAAACAATGTTCTGGTTCTGCTCACTTTGCATTATTTTATATACCTTCCCAAATTTTTTTTTTGTGTGTGTGATTATCTTGATTTCATTTCTTATGTCACAATAGTATTCAATTGCAAGCATATATCATAACTTGTCATCCATACCCCAACTGATTCACATCCTTTCAGTTTCTAATTCTGTGCTACCACAAAAAGAGCTAATATAAATATTTTTGCATGGGTAGGTTCTTGTCCTCTATCTTTAATTTCTTAAGGATATAGAACTGTTAATGGTATTACTGGGTTAACGTATAGGCAATTTTATGGCCTTTTGGGAAAGATGCATATTCTTATTATATTTAATTTTGAAGTATATTACTCAAAAACTTTCAATCTAATTCCTCATGTTTACTTGTGATTGTTCTCCTCAAAAGCATTTATTTTTCATATATCTTAATTTTATTTGAATTTTCACATTTAGAGATATAATTTCTATGTGTGTATTTTCTATACTATAGTGGACAAAATTATTTTACCTTATTCATTATTTAAAGTAATATTTCAATTAAATAATGCTGAATTACAATGAAAATCTTGTTAAAGGTATGAAAATAGTATCAATATGCATGAAATCACTAACATTAATATTATTACATTAATATTGAAAGATTTAATAACTATTATGGCATAATTTTAATTGTTATTATTACTTCAGAATGCATTTACTGTATTTTATAACAAAACTTTAGACAGTTAAAATAAATATTATTTCCTCCCTTTAATTTTCTCTAATAATATTATTTAATTTTTATTCTTTTGTATTTATATGGCTATAAATGTAATAATCAGTTAGGATTCTAGTTATTTTAAGCATTAATGACAGAATTTTTTTATTTGCTGTTTCTTCTTATTTCTTCTTGAAATTTAACCTTTTTATCTTTCTATTTACTTTCTCCCTGAACTCAAAGTGTTAAAATAAAGTCTCAAAGAATCTTTCATTCTTTAAAATATCAAATGGCTCTTATAACTATATATAAGATTCTAACAAATGCTTGCTACTTTTATTCCTATAACCATATCTTAGAGTTAGAAGTAACTTTAGAGATCATAGAGTTACATTATTTTAGAGATAAATCATTCTGGAAAATAAAGTTTAGTTTCACAAACACCCCAAATTATTGGTATACATAGAGAGAGGAAAAGTAGGGTTCCACAACATAAATTTTTCCTTGGAAAGAGTGAAACCAGGAAACAGTCTTGAAAAAGAAATAAAGAAATGTAATGATTTAATGAAGGGATCGCATCTGTTTTTTGGTTTGTTTTTGTGACATGGAACACTTTTTTAGTCCAAGGAAGCCTTGAGATATTGTCTTAGAATAATATTTTTGAGGGAAAGCATTATATTGCAAAGTATTTTAAAATAAAATAATTACACTAAAATAAATTTTTTTTCCCTCATCTATATATACTTTGAATTCTATCAACAGATTTCTTAGGTCTCCATGCATTGCATACTAAGAACCTCTATACTAAATAGAATACTGTCAATGTATAGGAAATATATCAGCCATCTTAGATTTAAAGAAGATAATGCTCAGAAAATTAAAAAGAGGCAGTATGTGGTAATGGAACATTCAATTCAAGTGAACAAAATTTTATTAAGTACTTAGTCTATACCAAGCACTTGTGACTCAAAAGAAAATGGAAGTAATTATAACATTCAAAGAACTTTCTATTATGGTGGATTATAGTAGTAGAATATAGAAACATAAGTCAATAAATATGAATAGAATTTTTTGTAACCTCAGTGCTTAGAACAATGTCTTGCAATTAGTAGGTGTTTAATAAATGTCAAACTATTGATTTATGTGCACAAAAGTAATGAGACTTAACAACTGTAAAATGTGTCTCAATTAATTCTACATGAAAATCCCCAAAATTCTAGCTGTACAAAGGGACACACTTCATTTGCTTCTAGGAACCCGGACCCTCCTTGGATTCTGACTCGAGGAGCCTGCTCTATGCTCTATAACTTAGTAAATTATACCAAATTTCTTCAGTGCATAAATGCATAATGGCTCTGGTTTTTTCCAAACATCTTTGATTAGAATACTGGATTTTGCTCAGGAAGGGAAGCCTGCAGAGGAGTCACAGTTAGGGAGAGGTGCAGTCATTTCATTTGTCTGAAATGTCCAAAGTCACTTTAATCAAGCCAGCTGCCTCGCCTTCATCAATGTCCCTTGTCTTTCAGGACACCAGAGTGAAGCTGCGGATGTTTGTAATTATAGCATAAACCCATCAGCATCTTTGTTCATCAAAGTAGATTAAAATAATTTATGTGATGGGTCCAGGATATGCAATGCATGCCAGAAATGAAGGCATATATATTCTGAAAAATGTTTGAGGATAGTGGCCAGATAATTGTGGCTACTATGTGCTAAGTATTGTGCTAACTGCTTTAAAAATATCTCCTCATTTGATCCTCACAAAAATCCTGGGAGGAAGGTACAATCACTATCCCTATTTAATGTTGAGGAAATAGGCAGAGAGAGGTGAAATGATGTGCCCAAAGTGACACAACTACTAAGTGTGTGAGACAGGCATTGCGCTAAGACCTTCCTGATTCTATACTCAATACTTTATTCATCAGAACTGTCTTTCAAGGCTTAGTCTTAATCATCTCTGATGATTCCTTTTCTTTAAAGATCATCTTTTTCTGAAATTCTTCTAGAAATACTTGCTTTAATCCACCACCTCTTTGGGCCATTCAATACAGTGTTGGTAATTAGAATCATAGTTCCATAGATAGAAATTTATGCAGAGCCCAAGCCTAATTTCCTTATTTTTAGAAGAAGTTACTAAGACCTTTGAAGGTTGTGATGTATTCAAATTTACACAGGTGAAAGGAATTAGAGGTAAGATTTAAAATTATATAGTTTTAATGTCATCAGTACTTTTATTATTGTGCCACACTTTTCACTTCAAAAAATATGAAAGAAGCATGAAGGGCATACCATAATCACTAATGCACTGGAATTTGAATAAAAAGACCTAGGTTCAAATTCCATTTCAGACACTGGCTAGTTATGGAATGCTAAACAAGTGACCTACTCTTTGAAGCTTAGCTTCCTCATTTATAAAATGAAAGGAAAAGAGTTGATGACCTTGAAAATCCCTTGCAGCTTTAAAATCTGTGATTTTATTATCATGTTTATAAGGGAGAAAGGAATCAATAAAACTTGTAAGTCTTGCTAGGGAGACAAAGACTTGGGCCCAAATAACTAGATGCAGAGGAGGGGGCATTTGAATTAGAAGCATAAGAATTGAGTTAGAGTTTTGATTCTTTTGTTAACTCACTCTTATAACTTGGGGGAGTCAACTTTGCCCAACAGGACTGCTGTCTCTTCATGTTGATAAAATACTTTTTTTTCCTTCTTCCTGACATCCCATAGGCTCCATGCTAGCACACTCTACCATGTCATAACTTCCAACAAAGCTCAGCTCAAGTGCCAGTTTCTTAAGCTGGGCCTTTCCCAATTGCTCCAGTTGATAGCATATTGCTTTTTCTTGAATTTGTGTATGTTCTTACTCATATGTGTATCTTTCTCTTTTCTTCCTGCCCATACCCCTTCCCATTTTGATGTTGTTTCTCTAAAGTTAAATTTTTATTTTTTGCATTATAACCTATTTGCTTAAGATAAAACCTGGTATATAATAATCACTTTAATGCTTGCTGAATTGAATTGAAATTCCTTAAAATATCTCTTGTTCCCATCTCTCAGGCCTGATCCTAACTCTCCAAGCCCCATGTTCTTCCTTTTCTGTGTTCCCCATGTCATTTGATTTGCCTTCTCTTCTCCACCCTATGTCTCACTATGCAATTTAACAAGGTTGATCCAAAGACATAACTGAATGCAGTAGAGATGTAATAAACTTTATTTTATTTTAACTTATAATTTATTTTTAATATTTATTTAAAAATCAAACCCCAAATTCTTTCTCTCCCATTTCTCTACTACTCATTGAGAATGCAGGAAGGCAAGAAAAAACATTTCTACATGTGAAATCATGCAAAACAGATTTCCATATTAGCCACATTGAAAAAAGAAAAAAAAATAGTATGCTTCATTCTGCATTTAGATTCCATTAGTTCTTTCTTTTTAAGTGGACAATTTCCCTCACATGTACCTAGAATTGTCTTAGATCATTGGATTGAACAGAATAGCCATTATTCATAGTTGATCAGCATAAAATATTAGTGTAACTATGTATAATGTTCTTCTGGTTCTGTTCACTTCACTTTTCATGAGTTCATATGTCTTTCTGTGTATTTCTGAAGCCATGCTGCTCATCATTTCTTATAGTAAAATAGTATTCTATTACAATCATATGGCATAATGTATTCAGCCATTTTCTAATTGATGGGCATCCCCTTAATTTCCAATTCTTCACCACCATAAAAATATTTTATACAAATATGGGTTTTCTCCTTATCTCTTTGGGAAACATAGTAGTAGTATTGCTGGGTCACAGGGTATGCAGGCTTATAGCTTTTGGGGCATAATTCTAAACCATTTTCCAGAATGGTTACATCAGTTCACAACTCCATCAACAATTCTTCTGTTTTTCCACATCCTCTCCAATATTTGTCATTTTCATTTTCTGTCATTTTGGACAATTTGACAGATGTGACATGCTACCTCAGAGTTCTCTTAATGTGCATTTCATTAATCAATAGTGATGTAGAGCATGTCTTTGTATTACTTTGATTTCTTCATCTGAAAACTGCCTTTTCATACACTTCGACCAATTATTAGTTGGAGAATGACTCATATTCTTATAAAATTTGATTTAATTCTCAAGAGATTAATGGAACTAAGCCTTTAGCAGAGAAACATTCTTTAATTTTGTTTTCTCTCCTGGTTTCCACTTTTCTTCTACTCTTGGCTACATTACATTAGTTTTATTTTTATAAGATCATTTTAATTTAATACAATAAAATTGAGACTTTTTATTCCACACCCCCCCTCTTGCTTGGTCATAACATCTTCCTTTCCCTTAGCTATAGATTTGAAAGGTAAAAAGTATCCATGTTACCTTAATTTGTTTACCATTGTTTATTTTTCAATCATATAACTATTTTGACTTCATCTTGGTCTAGGGTATGATATGTGTCTATACCCAGTTGCTGCCAAACTTCATTCCAGTTTTCCTAGTATTTTTTGTTGTTGTTGTCAAATATTGAATACTTGTCCCCAAGCTTTTATCTTTGGGTTTATCAAACACTATGCCACTATAATCAATTACTATTATGTACTGTGAATATAATCTGTTCAACTGATCCACTACCTTATTTCTTTTTATCAGATTGTTTTTCTGATTACATTTTTGTAATACAGTTTGAGATCTGTTACTGCTAAGTTGCCTTCACATTTTTTCCCACTAATTCTGTTGATATTTTTTACCTTTTGTTCTTCCAGGTGACTTTTGTCATTATGAAAAAAATATAAAATTATTTTTGATGATTTGATCAGTGTGTAAATGAAAAAGTAAATTTGTTTAGGGAGAATTGTCATTTTAAAATTTAATTTCCTCATCCTATATGTGAGCAAATACTATTTTTTCCAGTTATTTAGATCTGTCTTTATTTGTATTGTAATTGGGTTGATATACTTCCTAGATTTGTCTTGGCAGGTAGACACCCAAATGTTTTAAATTTTTGGCAGTTTTATAAAAAGCATTTTTGAATTTTACTTTCTATCTTAAGAACAAGGCTAGGAAAGAAAACAAGGGCCAGAAGAAAGGGATTAAATGACTTGTTCAAGGTCACACAGCTGGAAGTATCTAAAGCCAGTCTGTAATTATTTTAAATGGGATTTCTCATTCTATTTCTTTCTGCTATATATTGCTGGTAATATATAAAAATGTTGATGATATATGAGGGTTTATTTTATATTCCAAAACCTTGTCAATGTTGTTAATTAATTGAATGAATTTTAGTTGATTTTTCTAGGGTTCTCCACATAGACTATCAAGTTATCTGCAAAAGTTATAGTTTTACTTCCTTATTGCCTTTTCTAATTGTTTCCATTTTTTTCTTGTAATATTGATTTGGTTCACATATCTAATATGATTTTGAATAATATTGGCAATAATGAGCATCCTTGTTGAATGGGAAAAGATTTTAAGGTTTAAACAGGAACATAACTAATCCCTCCCCAAGTTACTAACAAAATGTCTATTCATATATATTGTTTTCCTAAATTGTTGTCCATGAAGCATGACAATTCGAGCATATTGTTGTCTATTAATCAAGAAGAAACATCATTTCCCTTCAGAGACCATGTAGTTGAAATGCCAATAGCAGATTTATTGATTTGCAGTTATTTTCTTTTGAAGATCTCAAATATTCTCAAATTTTAGTTTATTAATTCATAACAATGATAATGGATGTTCCTTCTTTTTTTACAGAGTCTATCCTCTTATCTAAAAAACTTGGTGTTTTTAGAGAAATCCAGTCTTGATTCTTGCAGCTAAATGCAGAATAAATAAGCAAATAAAGAAAGCCTCAAAGAATATAACCATATAATTCAACAATAGTAATTTGACTTAGTTTATATTTTACTTATATAAAGCAACTGCTTTCCTTCAAAAATAAATGATACAGAGATCATTGATAGATTTAAAATTGTATTTGATATTTAATTTTCAAATATGGAAAATTTCATGGCATAGTCATTATTTTCTAATTATTTCTGTCGTAGTCATTGTTAGGTGAAAATGGGATTGACTAGTTGAAAACAGGGAGAAAGAGAGAGAAAGACAGAGACAGAGAGTCAGAGAGACAGACAAACAGGGAGAGAGACAGAGAGAGAGAGACAGAGAGAGACAGACAGACAGACAGACAGAGAAAACACAATATGAATATCTTGGTTACACTCTGAATAGAAAGTGAACCACTTTTTTTTTTAATTCAACAGAATGATATATTTGTTCTGGATTAAACTTTTATACAATTACATTCAGAGCACACTACAGGGAACTTGGGATATTGATCATCATGTACTATTCTCATTCTATTGTCCAGTGCCACAAAGCCAGTAAATATCAGTAGGGAAGTTAATTAGAGATGATTGCTCCATCCAAAAGAGACAAAAATAAACAAGTATCTATCCAATAACTTTACTCCTACAGACTGAGTCCTAAAATATATTTTATCAATAGAAGAGCAGATATTATAATCATTGTATTTATTAAATGCAGCTGTGGCAGGCAAAGTATCCTTTGCTATAATGAAAAATTAATATTGGAGATTTTATATTAAATTTATAATTAGTTGTTGGTAAAGAGAAAGAAAGAGAGAAATAAAGGTATTACCAGATCTTTTTAACTACCCTAGTCTTTTGGATTTTCTTCTTCAAGTCCCAGATTCCCAACTGGCCATGATCCATTTTACAAGTTACAACAAAAGGCTCCAACTCACCACATGGTTGAGCCAGTTATATTAAAATCAAAGAGGTGACTTGTGTTCAGTAAGGGACCAGAACAAAAGACCCAGAGCTCCTGCTTGTCCTTGTTCTTGTACTACCTATGCTATTACACCTACTTGGCTTTTTAATGGACAGTCTGGGTCATGTGTTTTAATGTCCACGAATGTAATTGCACCCTACCACCACATCAGAGGTCACACAGGGATGCTTTCACCAGCCCATTTAGGAAAGTCAGAAATTGCACTTCCATGCTGTGTCCTACCTTATTGCACATGTGCCAGCTATGAGTTATATTGGTATGTAAATTTCACACACCTTCCTACTAATCAGAAGTTTTTTACCATAGACCCCCTGAGTCAGAGCTACTTTAATGGACTTTGGAATATTTTGGAAGCCAGAAATTAATAAACACATTCAAGAATGGTAGATTTATTCATTCATATGTCCAGTGCCAATTACAGACTCAAGTAAAAGACAAGCAGTCTTTCAAATATACTGGATATCTAATTAAAAACTAAGAGGAAGTATAAACTGAGTATTGAATTTGAAAATAGTGGGTTGGGTTTTTGAGAAATTAAGTTAAATCATTTAGCTGAGAACACAGTCACTTATAAAACAAAATTCCTTAAAAATGACTGCCAATAATATAGAAGAATGAGCCAGAAGAATTAGCATGAGCCAGAATAGTTTCAAGTAACTAGAAAGATGTGCCATTGCATTAATATGTCTTTAACCAGTCTCCTTAAGAAAACTGAGGAGAAATTGGAATCCGAAGACAAGCTGTAGAGACCAGGCAAGGACTATAAAGTTCATCATATCATCAGTCTAGTCACCCATAGGCTGTCCAGACCTATCCTTTAGAGAGTGATCCAAAACATAGAATTGCTATCCTTCATTTAGCACGTAACACTTAACAAGAGTTGGTGCATCATACTTGACATTTGAACAAATGTGCTTTGCTGCTAAGCATTCCAATACATCTGCTCTGCCTGTAATATTTCATTCTACTCTATTCCATGGTGAGAGACTGTTGCCCCAGACAAACAAAATGTTTTTCTATGGGTTTCTTTTAGTCAGAATCTAAACTCAGTAGCGATTTCACAGACTCATTAACTTCTTTTGAATATTTAGTGTTTATCCCACCCCCAAATAAAAGCTAAAGGCTAATCCATGGCACCAACTTACTCATATGATATTTAAAATGGCAGTATATAAGAATTCTTTCGATCAGAGTAAAGTTATCACAGCAGAATATAGTTTTGGAGGATTTTGTATTTTGTTTTATTTGCAGCTTGAATTTAGTTAATTTTCAGGGTGATCTGACAATATTTTTAGTAGAATTCTATTGTGGACTTCTCAGAAAAGTTAATTAATATTGTGCTTGCATGAGTTTTGGATGAAGGATGATGCTCTCACACTTCCTCAGTCACCAATGGAGTGAAGGAGGGCTGTGTGCTTGCCCCTTCCATGTTTTAGCATCATGTTTTTCAAGATGTTGCCAGATGTTTTAATTGAGGTTGAAAATATCAGGGTTAGCTACCACATTGATAATTAACCATTTAATTTGAAAAGACTTCAAGTGAGAGAAATAAAAAAGAGAAAATTTTAATAATCTTAAAATTGTTTCTTTAAATCTTGAGAAATTCAACAAATCAGAATATTTGGGGTTCAACAGTGATAATTAAGATAGCTACAACTCACAATCATTATTTAGCTTCAATTGGGATAACTAATATAATGTCAAAATACTGATAAGACCATATTTTTCTTCATTTCATAGTACTATGGAGTTTGATTCAGTAACTATTTATTGAATGCCTACCATATTCAAAGTACTATACTAAATTATGCAGATATTACAAAGATAAGAAAGATATTGAGTCTCTCTCTTTCAGGAGTCTAAATTCCAGAAGGGGAAAAGAACACACTCCAAATGACCACAACATTAAGACTAATGTGAAAATATAATAAGAAAGACCTGACGCACTCTGTTAGGTCAAAAGAAGAGCTCTTTTCCCAAAGGAAATGAATAAAGATACTACTTCAGGAATATGACATTTGAAGTAGGTCTGGAAAGATTTCTAAAATAAATAAGTAGTTAGAAAGCAAAGGCTTTTTAAAACACAAACATTTAAATAACTCTGGAGATAGGGAAAATAGTCCTTATATTTAAGGTAGGGGAGAAATTATGAGCAAATTAAGAAAAGCAAGGCAAAAAAGTTATTAATTAATCATTTACTAAGTGCTTACTATGAGCCAGTCACTATGATAATTCTGGAGATACAAATACATGCTAAAAGAAAGTATCTACCTTTAAAGACCTTACAGTCGAATGGAGGCATATAAAAAACAAGATACATTTCTATTATATAAATGGAGATTTTGAACCTTTGACTTAATTCCCCAGAAGTCCTTAGTATTTCCCAAAATTCCCTATAATCTCTCCTGTGTCTTTTTTTATTTTAATCTTTACATTATGGTGACCACAAAGGGATAAGAATTCTCAAATATTTTGAGCAGATAGCCTTCCAGTAAAGATTAAAATTAATAATCAATAACTAAGGATTATATTTTAAAAAGCTTTATTAATAATAACGAAAGTAAAAGGAATTACCCGAACTCATCCCAGTCACATGAAAAGAAGGCAGAGTTACAGCCACTTGTATAACAATAACGTGATTGTGCTAACGAGGAGACCCAGGAGAGATTATAGGGAATTTGGGGAAATACTAAGGACTTCAGGGGAACTAAGTCAAAGGTTCAAAATCTCCATTTACAGTACAGTAGGTAGCATGTCAGTCTCATAAGCCAAAGGTCCAGAGTTCGATCTTCAAAAGGGAAACTTTGGTATTTCTTTGAATGTGCATTCTCTGCTGTATTTTAGCTTTATTCTGAAAATCACAATGTGCCCACACTATGATTCATGTCTAAGTTAAAAAAGAAATGTATTGAGATCCATCCAGTGGTCTCTCTGAAGGTCCAAGGTATATCTCTTTCTAAGGTGTGGCAATCCAGTTAATTAATGATGAGAAACACTATGTATTCAAACCCACATATACAGACATCACTCACAGTGTTCTGCCATAATACAGTGGTTCATTTATTATATAGGTTTTCAGGTACATACTTCTTTGACACACAAGCAATTTTCTACTTATGTGACATTTTGCATTCTGATTGGATATTATCAAATCACCTAAACAACATTCTTGTGATGTTACTACAACAAATAATTCTGTGATCATTTACTATGTTTCTACACCACTCTGTGATGTATATGAATAACATGAATAAAGTCGTTTGTAGGTTAGTACCCCTTGACCTGCTGAGAGGATCAATATGCTTTTGATCAGGCTTTCACTATAAATCACAATTGCTTAGGAGATGAATAACTAAACATTTTCATATCTCGGTGCAAAGTTAAAAGGTGACTTAAAGCCAACCAGTTTTGAGATTTTCTTCAATTAACAAGTTCTGTTTTTCTTGTTACTTTGAAGTACCTAGCAATGCTGCCTGGTTTCTGTTCATCAACAAAATCCTTACAGTAATAACTATAAGGAAAGATTTATTATGGTGCTCAAGCATTTGACCAGTGTTTACTGTGGGGCCTTGGAACATGTCTGTACTTGAGTGAGAGAAAGGAGGAGTGATGGGAAATAATCTTTGGACTTTAATTCTGTAAATGCAATCTTTTTTGGACAATAATCTAGGGGGATTAAAGTGGGATATATATATATATACATATATATATATATATATGTATATATATATATGTTGCTACTATAAATATTTGCTCTCATATTATTTCTCCTGTATGGAGAGAGAATAATAATCATAACAAGTCCATTAGTGGGGAAAGTTGGAGAGAAAAGTCACAGAAGGTGGTAAGCAAGGGGCTTTTGTTCTCAGAAGGCTGCTTTGCAGTTTCCCGTTTTCCCAGACTGTGACTGTGTCAACCAGTGAGGATCTTTTGGCTCCCTGCAGAAATGGATCTCATTTTTTAGTGAGGAACCTTTGTATTCTACCTGTCATTGACTGACACTTTGTGTCAATTATTATAAGCTGTATTTTTTTTATTTTTTAAACTTTTATTATTGTTTTTCCTTACATGTGAAATATAGCATCTGAGTTTTATTTTTTTCTCTCCTTTTTGTATTTGAAGCACATGTCAGCAGTATTGAGATTTTTCTTTAACTTTTTTGATTTTGCAGTAATATAAGTTTAAAATACTTTTATAAGTATAATACTTATTAATTAATTAAATAAGTAAATAAGTAATTAAAATACTTTAATAAAAGAACAAAAATAATTTGTTCTAATATTAAATGCATACCCAAAAGTTTTAGACTATAAAAATGATGCCACTGATTCTTTAAAAATTATGGGACTTTGCTTCATGATTCTGTCTGATTCCAGAAAAAGGGAATATACAAGAGCCACTGTACAGTGCTGAAGAATTACAAAGCACCTGCATAGTGCCTATGAAACACAAGGTCAAAGAGACCAGATCCCAGTGGGATTGATGTAATTTTAAGCGAGGACAAAAGGACTTGAACTTGTTTAGTGTTAGAGGTTATGACTGTTTTGACATAGAGGCTGGACTTCCTCTGAGCCACATTCTATCACATGCCTTCTTTTTTGCTGCCATTCTGGCTCCCTTTTGCTGCTGAAATCTAGTCCCTTTTCTGTCTTTCATAGTATGGCAAACTTTCTGTAGTCCTGGCTACTGATTGGGTAGTGCAGAATTTCTTAAATCATTTTAATTGGGCTCTGATTCAAGGGCCTGTTATAGGTTTATTTTTCATTGACTTGGAATTTTTAAGACATAAGACTTTTACATTTTGTATTTCATCCACAAATTATTTTTTCTTTTATTTGGATTTTTTTGATGTTTTTGATTTTCTTTTGCAACAAATTGATTCATATACCTCATGTATCCCTGAGTGATCCCTGTGTGTATTATTATTCATCTCATGGGAAGGCAAGTTGTTGTTTGAACTTTGATTTAAATTTGAGCAATTTTAGGATAAGAAACTTGCTACCTACAAGGATCCAGAATGTGCTATGAAGATAGATGCCTACAGAGACTACATACTGCACCAGAAGATCCAGAGTGAATGCTGGGATAGGAATTGAAATATAGGGGGTTGAAATGCCTTTGTTTTGAATGTATACTCTTATGCCAAAGGGGACTGTCCCCAATTTGGCTTTTTGCCAACCTATTGGTTTTGTTCTTTTTTTTCCCTTTTATCCACAAATTATTGCAATTTTTAAGTTGACTATGTTTCCACAATCCTTTTGAGGGGACTCATCTCCCAATAGGATCACAGGGAGAAATGTATAAATGGAAAGTTTGAACCTTTGACTTCATCCCCCAGAAGTCCTTAATATTTCCCAAAATTCTCTATAATCTCTCCTGCATCTCCATGTTGGCATGATCATGTTATTGTTATATAAGTGGCTATAACTATGCCCTCTTGCTCTCTCTGTCACACAACCAGGCTGAGTTCAGGTACTTCCTTTTACTTTAGTTGTTATTAATTATTATTATTTACTTTAGTTATTATTAATTATTATTAATACAACTTTAAAAACAAGTTATTGATTATTAATTCTAATCTTTACATTATCCATCCATTCCAATTCAACAAAAAAACAAAACATTTACCAGGAGACTATAATGTTCTATCAGTACTGTGAGGTACTGAGGATACAAAGTTAGAATGAAAATGGAGTTTATGTAATATGAAGAGAATGGAGGTATGGGTAATATATGGGGAAATGGCAGATTTGTAAAATGACCACATTTTGTTAGGAGGAATTCTTTTTGTTTCATCTAATACAATCAATGTGAAAATATCTTTCTTACATGAAAACATCTATCTTACACATTCTTTATTTCTCTCATTTGAAAAACTTGAGAGATATAGTTCTTGGTTGCAGAGTTCAGGAAGGAATTTCTTGTCTCTTTGATTTTTTTTATTTTGGAATACATGCAGTGTTAATGATTAAGTGTCAGAGTCATTCTTTACCCTATCTCCTAACCTCGTAGAGCAGAAATGAATCATCTACATAAGCTTTAAAAACTGGCAAAAGTATCAGACTTTGCCTAATAAACAAAGAAGGGTACTATTTCAACAAATACCTCTGAAATTCCTTGTGTTATTATCCTCCAACTTATAGAATTCTGCTTCATTTAAACTTTACTTTGATTTCTTGTATGTGTGTGTGATGTATCCCTTTGGCTTTTTGGAAAATCCTATGAATACCTTCTCAAAATGATGTTTTAAAATGTGTAAAATTGTGCATAAAATGAATAAGATTACAAAGGAAACTATTTATACTGAAATACATTTATGATGATAGCAATCAATAAAGTTGAGAATTTATGATCTAGGTTGATCATCACTATATAACTTTTCGCTTATAATTGTCTTTGTGACCCGCTTTTTCTGATACTTGACACTAAAGATTTTTGCTTATTTGCATTAATGGGTTTTTTTTTAATTACATATAGCCCTTTGCAAATCCAAAAGAAAAAAGTGTTTCTTTAAGTACATAAAAAATGGGCCTACTATCCCATTTTTTGTCTGGATGTAAGGGAATCTAAATTTTGACAAGGCTCTTTTCAGCTTGACAGTCATCAGCAGTCAAGGAACTGCCAACATATTCTCATAGAGAAGAATTCTTCTGGTATTCAAATTCATGAACTCTTGGGAAAATATAAACATCCAGTGTAGGAACTGAATTAGAATAAATTAATAATAATTAAATTGATAATAATTATTAATAATAAAATTTAATAAAACAATAAAAGTACTGTGGTAATACACAGTCTAACCCTTTGTAGGAGCCATAAACTGATCAAGTAGCAGATACTGGAGTTTGAAAGAGAGAAAAGTCTGCATAATACATTGCTTTAATCAGCCAGGATTCATCTGTACTCTGAACTGGGAGAGGGAGAGGGAAGAGAAAAAACAATGTGCACTCAATTCACTGTCCCGGAGTGAATTAAAAAAGAGGATAAAATATACAGATTTTGTGTGGCTATTAAGATTATTCACATATAAAGCTCACCCAAGTAGCACAAGTTTTGCATGTTTCATCCAGACATTGGAGATTATGTACATGTGATATTGCCATTCACTATGCTCCAACATACATATCTCAGTGGTCATCTAACTTCTTGGTCATATTTTGAAAATAAGTCATTCAAATGGCATTTGATGGGCATCAAAGACATCTCTGACTCATTTTTTTCTCCCCCTCAAAATCAAAAAGCATAGGAATGAGAAATATTGTTTTTATATTCAGATTATGGATTTTCTTCCAATCCACAAATTGCCCATCTAGGAAAAAGAATCAGTGTCATGGTTGTTGAATCAGTATTTAGCAAGCAGGAGTTAAAGGTTATTGATGATATCACAATGAAACAAGATGAGGACTCAAAAGTAGAATTTCTTCAAGGCCATGCCAAAAGAACCCAAGGTCTGACAAACTCTCCAAAATTGAAAATATTGGACAAAGTTAGTAAATGAATGAGAAAGGTTTTCATGAACAAAGCAACAACCTATCTCTTAGGATAAAGGATTTCCTTACCAAAAGGGTGAGCAGCAAGATTTGAATTCATTTCATCACATTAGGTATTTATCAAAGTAAGAAAATCAATTTGAATTTTTAAAATGTGGCAGAAATATCAGGAATTTTCACTACACCTCTCTCTTCTTGCAATTTTATAAGGGAATATGTTGATCTACCTTTGAAAAGTAGTTATATTTGAATTGTAGCAGAAATTCAAATCCTCTTCTGACTTTAAACATTATTCTCAATCAAATCAATTTAATTTATAAGGATAAATACTATTTAAAGAATGGAAAATTTTTCAACCATTTATCTCTTTTCTATAGTATGACTTGTTTCTTATCTTGATCTTTATTTTTTCAACATGTTGGGAATTGGCATGTCTTGGTATAATATCAAAATTTTTACTCCATCTGAGTCCATATAAGCTCCTGTGTTTGTCAAAATCTGAGGGAAAACTAGCTCCTCATCAAATTTATTTTCCTCCTTTCCAGTATGACTTTAATGAGAATAATTGGATTTATGATTTTAACACCTGATGTACAATTTTCTATATCTTTAAATTAAATAATTTCTAGGAGTACACTAAAGGAAATTTGAAATCATCCGTTCAAATCTTTCATGTGGGATAAAGAAAACATGTAAAGGGAAGAATAAAATAGAGACGATATTAGCCACTTCGATGTTATTAAGACAAGTATCATCTGGATCTTAAGGATTCTCAGCTCATATAGTAAGATATGAGTTACCTGATATCTTGTAAAATCTTCTATAGGAAAAAAATAACACTGTATGCTCATTTATCTGAGATCAGAATTGGTGCCTTGGGATAAAATCTTTGCACATGGTGCCTATCTTATGACTCTATATATGACACTCACGGATGCTTGGGTTATAATAATAGTAGTAATATTTATTGTACTTCAGAAACCTTAGAAAAGTTGAACTATAAGCAACATATTTCAGGCAGGACACCTCTTAGATATTTGAGAACTACAGGAAATTATTAATTCATTTAAATCATGCTTTAATCAAATTAAATTCAAACTTTCTAGGGCATTTATACTTTATACATCTTTGAACTGATATTTGAAATTCAGTTTTCTATATTAAAATCATTAACACATAATGCTAATTATTATTGAAAAGTTCTTAAGTAATCATTTATTTCAACCTCCTGCTATTAATCCACTCTGGTATACAATTAAAATTACCTTAGAAGCAGGCTCCCCATTGTCCCGTTTCTTCTGTTTTATTCTCAGCACTGATATGCTCATCTTTTTTAAGCTCATCTTTTTTAAGTTTTATTTCATAAC
This sequence comes from Monodelphis domestica, assembly GCF_027887165.1. Taxonomy (NCBI): domain Eukaryota; kingdom Metazoa; phylum Chordata; class Mammalia; order Didelphimorphia; family Didelphidae; genus Monodelphis; species Monodelphis domestica. The sequence goes on along the minus strand of NC_077234.1, from coordinate 104,101,205 downwards.
TTTTTTCTATCCTTTAGGTTTTTTTTTGTTATTGTTTTGTACTTTTGTGTAGCTGAGGAAGCACCCAGCTTAAAATCATGAAAGACTTGGATTTGAAACAGGTCTTTGACCCTTCATAGCAACGAGACCATTCCTAAGTCACTTAATGTCTGTTCTCCCTTTGTAAAATATAAGTAATAAAACATACTGTGTGGCAAATAATAAAAAAAGAATATAAAACAATTTGCAAAAATCAAGTCACTATATAAATGCAACCTATTATATTTACTGAATAAATCACAAATTTGTTAGCTTGGTCCTCCACTGTCTAATACTCTGAAACCTTTTCATCACCATTTCACAATTACTTCAGACATAATAAATGGACATACTCAATGTCCTAGCCAAATTGAATGACTAATTGTTCTTCAACAATGTCCAATTTTCCTAAAATTTTTGTCCCACTTTTCTCATGTGATAGATTTATTTAGGTTATTTTCTTTTCCTAGGATACCTCCTTTCATTCCCTTTCTCTTTGTATTAAAACTCTACTTGTCCCACAGGTTTCTCAAGTATCCTTTTTCTCATGAGGACTTCCAACATAAGTTTGTAATCATATTTTTGCCTCATAACATAACATAAAGATCACATTTTATTTCTATTAAACACACTTCTCTCATGCTTTATTTTTGTGTCATCTTTGTATGTTAATATTTTGCTACCGCTGCACTGAGAGGTTTTTTGAACTGATAATCCAAGGACTTTTGACCTTTGTACTTCCTCTAACATCTCCTGTAGGATAATATTCTGCATACAGTTAGAACTTAAATATTATTTCTTGAATTGCATTTAGTTCAAGATGAATAGATATATATCCACTACGAAAAAAGAAATCATTTTATTGCTAAAAACCCATAGAAAAGTTTTGAAAGTCTTCTTTGGCTGTCTGCAAATCCTGATACTAACTCAATACTATTTGTATCTTGTTTTTTATCATGTCTTCATCTCTGGAAATCTTTCAATCTTCATACTACCATTGTCCCCCATTTTGTTGATTCCCACCTCAAGGATGAGTTGGATAATCCATTTGTTTTTGTCTTTACCTTTTCCCCCTCTTTTTAGCATTCAACTCTTCAGCATATGCTCACCGATATTGACCTGAATGCTTATGCTTCCTCCTAGATTTTATTGTTAAATTTCCTATAATCACAGCATCTTCTTTTATTTTCCAGTAGTTTACATCTAGTTCAAGTTACTTCATTAATTCATAAACCCACTTAGCTACATAAAGTAGAAAGAGAGTTGTACTTAAGATCAAGAAAGAACTAACTTTGAATGTCACCTCTGACAATTAATAGTTGTGTGACTATGGATAATTCATCTGATCTCTCTAAGACTCAATTTTACCATCTCTAAAAAGGGAATCGTAATAGCAACTACCTCACAGATAGTTGGAAAATTATAATAAGATTTCACAAGTCTTACAATCCTGTCTACATGCTAACTTCAATGATTATTTATTTCCATTTTAATTAACATTAGTATCCCACACCTACATAAGCTTTACCCCTATTCTATAGGCAGCAGTTTGTTCAAAGTAGAGGATCCTACTTGGAGATCATGACATTCTAGATTTTACATAGTTTTATTCTCAGAATATATGCTCTTTCTTTTCACAGTATAGATGCTTTTTGCTGAAGTTCAAACAATTATTAATATTTTGATAAAATCATACCTAAACAGGGTTATGGTATAAATTATTGTAACTAGCTAAGAAATTAGCAACACATTGAAGAACAAATAATTTGGAATCATGGACCCTGAATTCAAATCCTTCCTTTTAACATTGTTACCTATATGATGTTGGTCATATCATTTCACCTGTTCTGTTTCTCAGTTTCTTCATCTATAAGATATTTTAAGAGTAAAATATACAACCTCAAGTGTCCCCTTTGACTATATAAAATCTATGATCCTAAAGTCAATTCAAACTAACAATTATTTTGTTTTCTTTGGAGTTTTTTGTATTGTTCTCTTGTGCCATGAAATTCACCAGATATTTGACAGAATTTTTCGGTCCTCTGATTCCATGTAGATGAAGCTAGAATATAATTGTCTGTTCATGCACCCATAAGTTTGCTCTTCAGCAATTAAGTGACCAAATTCCCAGGCCAGTTGCACAAGTCAAATGTTTAAGTATTCCCATTACAATATCTTTAAAGGAGTTCAAAAGTATGTAAGTCAAATTTTGTGGAAATTCAGATAGAAAGAATAGATGAAAATGAGGGACTTCCAGTTGGTTGCATTATATTTAATAAGGCAGCTTACTCTATAAAATCTGAAATGTCAAATTAGTTCTTACTGGCTGCTTTTTATATAACTTTCACCTGCTGCTAATACTGGGATTCTTAAGAGTGGGTAAAGCAAACGTTTTGATAATGACATGACAAAACACAATGAGAACATCTGACTGCAGAAGCAACAAGAGATAGCTGGAGCTTTCCTCCTCTGAGGTTTTAAAGCACACGGTGCTTTTCAGAAATACTCAGTTCATTTAACCCAGTGAAAAGAACTGTGATAGTGATCTAATTCTATTACTTTCCATGGAGTGGATTGGAGGCTGAGGATTTTAAAATGGTGACACCTTAGAGAAGGAAAAAGGGAAATTTTTTCTTGAATTGTCATTTCTCACTGGTCAAATATAAAAGAAATTGCAACTGGACACAGTGAAGCAAGATGGAAAAAAGAGAATTAGAAAATGTCTTGTTTATAGTAATTGTGGAAAGATAAACTATATCTACATATTTATGCTATACTAACAGCTTTTCACCCCTTAAATGGACATTTTAGATTTGGCACCCTAACTATGAATGTAAATTTGCTGGCAAACATTCATCTTAATTCCAATTATAATTTTCCTTCTCTTCCTCTATAGTGATAGGACTAGCTGCTTTGATAAATTTTTATCCACAGAAATAAAATTAGAGAAGGCTAGTGAACAGTCTATTCTATGGAAAATAATTATATAGAATGTACTAATTATAGTATTCTATAAAGAAATCATGAAACCTGAGTCAAGCACCATTGAATTGGGACATCATTTTGCCTACCATCTGATCCCAAGGACTTGATGAATTGGTAATCAAAATTTCTGAAAAGTTTCATTCAAGGATGCTTGACACATTCTGTATATGCTTCACCCTTTTGAGGATATGAGACAACTGTGCTACTCTGCTATATAATGCAATCACATCCTAGAATATTTTCCTCCAAGATTTCCAGCAAATTCTCTCTTTCTCAGCATGATCCATTATCCATGAAATCCTTTCATAACCTCTATTTTTTTCCTGGAATATATAGTACTTATACTTAGATCATAATAGAATTTTATTGAGGTATAGGTTTGTGGAGAAACATTATTTCATTTGAGATGCAACCTATTACTACTATTATCACTCACATATTAAAGGTCAGGAAACTGAGGCTAGGAGAGGTTAAGTGACGCTCTTAGAGTAACAATAAATGTCTAAGGTGGGAATTGAGCTCTGAATTTTAAATGACAAATTTATTTCTCTGTCTACTGTGTTACCTAGCTAATTTCTGTGTCTCTAATACTTATATAATTTAAATACATCCATGATGAAATAAATAATATTCAAAATTATCCATTATAATGGTTTTAAACACCAGCTAAAGGTATACATTTCATATAATAGCTGGTATAATCATACTTTTGTTTTGTCCTTCTGAATTAATTATAAAGGGTTTCAAATTATTTCAAGTTTTTCTCCTCCCACTGAATTTTCAGATTCCCAGAAAAATAAAAATAAATTCATAGAAGAGTAAAAAGGAAGAAACAATGTTTAATGTTTTAAACTGTCCAGTACAACAGCAAGTACACCTTGATCACTATTGTTTTTAAACATTTTTCAATATATTCAGTTGATAAGTAGCCCATCATATAGCCAGAAAATGAAAAAAAAAGAGGAATTGCCACATTCATAAGAGCAAAGAAACAAAATAGCCAAGTGATTGATACTTGGACATTTCAAAGGTAGCACCCAATCACTAGGAGTGGCTAAGTTCTTAAAATCACTCTTTCTTTCTACTTCATCCCAAGATTGACTGAGCAAGGATCAAGAATTTAAGTCACACCCAGATTGGGTTAGTTTTCTTTCCTTTTGAACCAAATTAAATTTTATCTGTGGTTTCAAGCTTTTCCCCAAATACAGCTCAGACAAGAAAGACAGGAATTAGGAAGTATAAAGCATTTTTCTATATGCAACATCTCAGTTTCTATCCCTTTTCTGTTGGTTGATTATTTGGTTTTATATCTAAATCTATAATTTCATTAGCATACAGAATTTCAAGGGAAAAATTCCCTTTTAGGGATGCATATAAGTGATGAATAGAAAGTTTCCATACAACATAAATCTCTCCCAGGAGATTTACCAGATATCTAGAAGTATAGTGTAAAAACTAAATTAGTTTGTCTACTAAAAGTATTATATTTTAGAGGTTTATTAAAGATTATTAGAATTGAGAATTAAAGAAAAAACAAAATAAGAAAGTACGTGCTTAGGGCACAGAGCCCATTCTCAGCCACTCACATCTTGCCTGCGTGTAGAGAGACACGTGTGGTTAGAAGTGGAAGCAGAGAGACCCGAAGTAGGTGGAGAGTCAGTTTAAATACCATAGGAAAGCACACAGGTGATATTTTAGGGAATTCTGGGATCTACCAAGAACTTCTGGGGATTGAAGTCTGGGGTTCAAATCTCCATTTTTAGAATAGTTAAAATGTGTCTAAAGTATCACTTCTCAGATTTTCCTTCTAAATGAATCTATATGTTCTTTTTATCAGAGAGCACTAAGGATTAGTATTAATGATATCAATTTTAGAAGCAGCATTAAAATTTAGACTCTTTACAATAAAAAGATTGAAATAATTGAAAATGCTACCCAATTTTTCAAATACAATATATCTAGTTGTTCTAGTTGTTTTTCAGTCATTTCAGGTATGTCCTACAAGTTTTGAAATTCAATTTTGGGATTTTCTGACAAAAAGAATGTTTTCCATTTCTTTCTCTATCTCATTTTTTAGATGACAGAACTAAGGCAAAGAGGGATGAGTGACTTACACAGGGTACCATATATACCAAGTGTCTTAGGCCAGATTTGAACTCATGAAGATTAATTTTTCTGATCTAAGGCTTAGGAATCTACCCACTGTGCCACCTATCTTCCTTATATATGTCCTAATACTATGCTTAGCTTGCTTTCCTTTTATTTCACCTGTCCTATAGATGGATAGTTTGTTAGATAGATAGATAGACTAATTCCATGTGCCATTGATCTAATATAAATTAAACAATAAACCTATAACTGTTGTGTTTCTCCTTGGAAGTTCAAATAGTATAATATTAACTGCAAAAAAATAAAAATATCAATAGAAACTTATTAAGAAACTAGATTCTCTTTATATTTTTCTTAAGACATCAGGCATTACACTGATTAAAACACTTGTGATATGTCTTTTCTTCATAATTTTGTATTCATCTGATCATGAACAAAATTATTTATGTAGTTTTGACATGTCATTTGCAATAAATTAATATAGACAGAGTGATAATGTGTTTCATGAGGGATTTAAGGAAATATTTCTTTTTATCATGTTGAAATTTTTTGTTCTTGCATATATAGCCAACTTTTATATCATCTATAAACATTGGGAAGTTATATAAATGGGAAGGTATAATTTGCTGTGTAAAAGGTTTTGGGAAGGTCCATCTTCTTCTTTGTCTTTTTATATCCATTAAACCCTTGATATGTATAGAGTTCTTTCTCAGAAAGATTTGTAGTTAATTTAATTTTTTCTTTAGAAATTTAGATACTGAATCTAAAGTATAAAATTTAATATTCATATTTTCTTGGTATCTATTTTCCCTTTCAGCATAATGTAGCTTCTGTGTTGATCCCTTTTTTTATATTTATTTTTTTCACTGATAGAATGTTCAAAATGGCAACTTTTGGGGGGAATTTCCTGATATATACTAAACTTGTTTTCAGCCACTTACTAAATTTATTAAGTTTATATTATTTTTAAAAAATTAACTTTCTCTTAATCAATATTTTAAGAAACATATTTTGAGTTTTGTTCTGTTTCTAATGTCATTATGCATCCCAATTTATTTTGTTTAATCTATTTTTATTTAAAGGTATGAGAGTTAGGTATGCCTTTTCCTACATTTGTCTATTTCCCCCCCAAATAGATTTTTATTCTTTCTTAGTAACTAAAAAACTTTGCTTTTTTGTTTATGTTTATTTTCTTTAAATCAATCCCATTACCACCAGTTCTCTTCCCCTCACACTTAACCCCAGTCACTCTGATATCTGACCACTTTCCCTAATGTAAGAGTTTTGCTTAAGTTATTTCCTTTCCCCTTTTATCGTGATATTTAATTATTCCCCTCCCTTGCCCTCTTAATCATAAAATAAAATCTTATTTTCTCTTACCTTTTAAATCATTTTTTTTGCTTTTTGAAATTTCAGTGGCTATTCGTTTTTCATATTTGTTTTCTTTCACTCATCAATTTCACTATTTCTTTTACACCATTCTATTCTCAATTTTGAATATTTTATTTGTGGCAGTCACTTTTTTCTATTTTCGTTTCTTTATTCCTCAGTGAATTAGAGTTTCTAAAGTAGATATTTTATTCTCTCTCTTCTAAAACATTTCTATAGTATTACTCTAAAGTTTCCCTTGGTCTCTCTTTTTTTGACATCCTTTATACATAGAAATACCCATTTCTCTAGGTGATATAGAATTGATTGCTCCATGGTATCAATTTTCTTATATCTCTGCAGAGTTCATCATGAACTTTTGTCTTCTCTTCATTCATTTTCCCCTATTTTCCAAATCTGCTCCCCATCAGTTGCTCCCCAAAATCCTGATTCCCTTACTCCTGGAGAGGATATTTGATCATATGAAGCAGCAAATCCTTTCAGATAATATGAACTTTAACATCCCCATTGCTATTTAAGAATATATTTTTTTCCTCAAAGGTAGTATTTATCAGTCATATTCCCCACAAAAAATAATCACAAGAATCACAAGATCATACAAAATTCAGCAACCATCACTATAATTGAGCAGATTCTAAAATGACTTGGAATGTAAAATTCTGAAAATTTCACCAGGGGCTTACAAAATCTATCTATTTACCTATCTATTTCTATCTATCTGTATGCCTGTATATCTAAAATTTTATTGATTCAAAGATATTTTATTTTCCCAATTTTATGTAATAACAGTTTTCAGTAGATGTCTTCCAAGTTATTAGATACAAACTGCCTCCCCCTCTTTCTTCCTTTCCCTCACTCAGGGATGGGAAGCAATTTGATCTGATCCATAAATGTATTATGATGCAAAACACACTGCAATATTGATCATTGTAAGTGCACATTCATACAAAGCCAAAACCCCTAAATTAAACTAGAAATACAAAAAAGAAAAAAAAAGATAGTAGTAGACTTTGATCCACATCTATCCAACTCCTACAGTATTTCCTCTGGAGGTGGATAGCATTCCTCACATAAGTTCTTCAAAATTGTCCTGAATCATTACATACAGTAGCTGAGTTTTCACAGTTGATCATTGTATAATATGACTATTTCTATATACAATGTTCCCTTGTTTTTGTTTATTTCATCAATGATCATTTCATGTATATATTTCTAGCTTTTTTTCTGAAATCATCCTGCTTATAATTTCTTATAACACAATAATATTCCATCACCAATATATACCGCTATTTGTTCAGCCATTTCTCAATTGATGAAAATCCCCTAAATTTCTAATTTGACATCACTAAAAGAATGAGTATAAATATTTTGAACAATTATATTCTTTCCCCATTTTTGTGACCTCTTTAGAGTACAGACACAGTAGAGGCATTGTATGATCAAAAGGTATACTCAGTTTTATGACTTTTTGAGCATAGTTCCAAATTGACCTACAGAATGGTTGGATCAGTTCAAAATTCTCCCAACAATATATTAGTGTGGCAATTTTTCCATATTCCCTCCCACATTTATCACTTTACTTTATTGCCATATTGGCCAGTGTGATAGATGTGAGGTGATACTTCAGCATTGTTTTAATTTTCATTTCTCTAATTGAGAGTGATTTAGAACATTTTTCTATGATTATTGATAGCATTGATTTCACCTGAAAATTGTTCATGTCTTTGGTCATTTGTGAAATGAAGAATAGTTTATGTTCTTATAAATTTGATAGAATTGTCTGTTAACTTGAGAAATTAGGCTTTTATCGCAAGAAATGGTTATAAAAAAATTTCCCCAGTTTATTGCTTCCATTCTAATTTTGCTCACGTTGGTTTTCTCTGTACAAAACAGTTTTAATTTAACACAATAAATTGTTAATTTTACATCTTACAAAGTTCTCTCTCCTTGTTTAATCACAAAAGTCTTCTCTTCTCTATAGATCTGACAGATTAACTATTCTATGTTCCCCTGATTTACTTATGGTACTACTCTTCATACTAAATTGATTGCTCTTTTTGAAGTTATCTTAGTATGGGTTTAAGGATATTGGTCTATACCTAATTTCTGCCATAATTTTTCCCACTTTTTCCAGGTGTTTTTCTAAAATAATGAGTTCTTATTCCAAAATCTTGGGGTTTTAGGTTTGTCAAACAGTAGGTTACTAATATACCCCTGTATATTTTTTATCTAATCTATTCAATTGCTTTACCATTCTATTTCTTAGCCAGAACAAAACTATTTGATGATTATTGCTTTATGACACAATTTGAGGTATGATATGGTAACTACCCTCCTTTATATTTTTCATTAGTTTCCTTGATATTCTTCCTTGAAATTCTAGAGGAATTTCATTTTTTTTGTAATTTTTTTGTAATAATTATTTGGTAGTTCAATTGGTATGGTCCTGAATAAGTAAATTATATTAAATAGAATTTTCATTTTTATTATGTCATCTCAACATACCACTGAGAAATTAATATTTTTCCAATAACTTAATGTAATTGTGTTCATACAATTCTTATCTTTGATTTTGCAAGTAGATTCCCAGGTATTTTTATATTGACTGCAATTATTTTAAATGGAATTTCTCTTTTTATATCTTGCTGGTATTGCTAATACATAGAAATGCTGACAATTTATATGGATTTATTTTGTATCCTGCAACTTTACTAAAGTTATTGTTTCAACTAGTTTTTAATTGTTTCTCTCAGATTCTCTAAGTATATCATCATATATGCAAAGAGAGAAAGTTTAGTTTTCTCATCATCTACTTTAATTTCTTCAATTTATTTTTGCTTTTCTAATTACTAATGCTAGCATTTTAGTACATATTAAATAATAGTGCTGATAATGGGTATCTTTGCTTCACCCCTAATCTTTCTGGGAATGCTTCTAACCTATCTCCATTATAGATGATACTTACTGGTGGTTTTAGGTACAAACTATTTATCATTTTAAGGAATAATCCATTTATTCCTAGGTTTTCTAGTGTTTTTAATAGGAATAGTCATTATTTTTTGCCAAGCTTTGTCTGCATCTGTTAAAATATTTGCATGGTTTCTATCAGGTTGATTATTGATATGATCAATTATCTTGATAGTTTCCTAATTTTATACTGATAATGCCCTGATATTAAACAAGCCCTGCATTCCAGTATAAGCCCAACTTGGTCATAGTAAGTAATTTTTGTTTATATATTACTCCAGGATCCTTACTAGTATTTAACATTTTTCAATCTTTATTCATTAATGAAAGTGGTCTATAATTTTCTTTCTCTTTTTTCTCTCTTCCTTTCTTAGGAAAGAGTACCATATTTGTGGCATAAAAATAATTTGGTAGTATTATTTCTCTGCCTATTTTCCAAAGTAGTTTATATAATATTGGTATTAATTATTTTAATGTTTGACTAAATTTATTTGTGAATCCATCTGACCTCAGCTATTTTTTCTTAGGGAGTACATTTATAGTTTGTTCAGTTTTTTTTTTTCCCCTGAGAGGTGCTTATTTAAGTACTTTATTTCTTCTTTTGTTAAGATGGGCAATTTATATTTTTTTAAATATTTATTTCACATTGATTGGAATATTAATTGGCACATAATCAGGCAAATTAGCTTCTAATAAGTACTTTAATTTCCTGTTAATTGGTGGTGAATTCCCCTGTTTCATTTTTGATAATGATAGATATTCTTATTTACTTTTTAAATCAAATTAACCAATGATCTAATTATTTTATTTGTTTTTTCAAAAGACAAATTCCTAGACTTATTTATTAGTTCAATGGTGCTCTTTCAGTATTATTAATTTCTCCTTTAATTTTTAGGTTTTCCAATTTAATCTTTAATTGAGTATTTAAATTTGTTCTTTTTTTTAGTTTTTCTAATTAAATGCCCAATTCACTTATCTGCTTTTTCTCCATTTTATTGATATAAGCATTAAGAGATATAAATTTTCAACTAAATACTACTTTGACTGTATCCCATATATTTTGACATGTGGTCAATGAGGACATTGTCATTCTCCTTAAAGAAATTATCGATGGTTCTGTAATTTGTTCTTTGACTCACCCTTTTGGTTAGCCTTATAATTTTTTAGTTCCCAATCAATTTTTGGTTTGGGTTTCCATGGATTCTTATTGATGATAATTTTTATTATGTTATTATCTGAAAAAGATGAATTCATTATTATTGCTATTCTGCATTTGGTTGTGAAGTTTTCATGTTCTAATGCATGGACAATTTTAATGTAAGTGCCATCGACTACTGAAAAGAAGTTATATTCCTTTGTATTACCATTCAATTTTCTACAGAGACCTATTAGTTCTACCATTTTTAAAATTTCATTCATTTCCTTTAGTTCTTTCTTATTTACTTTTTGGTTCAATTAATCTAGATCTAAAAGGCAGATGCAGAGGTCTTCCACTAGTATAATTTTACTATTTCCTCCTGAAGTTCATTTAATATCTCCTTAAAAATTGGGGCTATACTATTTGGTGAATATGTGTATAGTATTGATATTATTTTATTGTCTATCATACCTTTTAAAAAGATATAATTTCTATCCTCATCTCTTTTAATTACATCTATTTTTGCTTTAGCTTTCTCTGAGATCATGCTAGTTTTCCTTTTTTTTTTTTTTACATCAGATGGTGTACTATAAATTCTGCTCTAACACTTTACCTTTACTTTGTTTGTGGCTCTTTGCCTCAAATGTGTGTCTTGCAAAAACATATATTTTATATTTCTGATTTTTAATCAACTCTGCTTTCTGTTTCCATTTTATTAGTGAGTTAATCCTATTCATGTTTATAGTTATGATTATCAACTGTGTATTCCCTTCCATCTTGTTTTCCCCCATTTACCCTTCTCACAAGTATTTTGCTTTTAATCACTACCACCTACTTCCCCCTCCTTTCTATAACCTACTTTCTTGTCTTATCTCCCTCCTACTTACCAATAGTGTAAGATAGAATTCTATACATAAATGAGTATGGATTTTATTCTCTTTCTGAGCCAATTAAGATGAGAGTCAAGTTTAAGCATTCCCTGTCCATCTTTGTTATCCCTGCCACTATAATAGTTTTTAAGGCTTCTTCAGGTGAGGTAATTTTCCTCATTCCACCTCTCCCTTCCATTGTATCTCAGTGCAGTCTTCTTTTTCATTCCTTGATTTATTTTTTCCATATCATATCATCCTAATAAGGATACCCCCTCACTCTATATCTATGTTTCCTACTTCTAACTACTCTAATACTGATAAAAATTTTGAAGAATTATAAATAGCTTCTTTCTGCATAGGACTATATACAGTTTTCCCTTACTAACTCCCTTAAGATTTATCTTAATTGTTAACGTTTTTTTAGACTGCAATTAGGTCTTCTGTTTGGACATCAGATTTTCTGTTTACATCTTATTTTTTCTTCAGGAATTCTTAGAAATATTCTAATTTATTAAGTGACTTTTTTCTTTTGCAAGATTATACTCAATTTTATTGAGTAGGTGATTATAGGTTGTAAAACTGTCTTTTGCCTCCCAGAATATGATTTTCCAAACCTAATTTTTTTAATGTGAGGTTTATTATGTTTTCTGTAATTCTGACCATAGCTCCATTGTATGTGAATTGTTTCTTTCTGACAGCTTCTAGTATTTTCTCCTTAACTTCAGGACTCTTGAATTTAACTATAATATTCCTGAGATAATGAAGGATTTGTTTCAGAAGTTCTTCTGTGGATTCTTTCAATTTCTATTTTAATTTATCCTTTTATTAAAAAAAATCTGGGGGGCAGCTGGGTAGCTCAGTGAATTGAGAGCCAGGCCTAGAGACGGGAGGTCCTAGGTTCAAATCTGGCCTCAGACACTTCCCAGCTTTGTGACCCTGGGCAAGTCACTTGACCCCCATTGCCTAGCCCTTACCACTCTTCTGCCTTGGAGCCAATACACAGTATTGACTCCAAGATGGAAGGTAAGGGTTTAAAAAAAAAAACAATCTGGGACTTCTGGGGGGGTGGAGCCAAGATGGATGAATAACTAGAACAGCACCAGGGTTTCACAATGAAATCCTCTCCAGCCAAGATTAAAATATCACAACAAAATGAATGCAGGAATGAAAGAACCAATAAGGAGGTAGACTGAAACAACCTTCAAGAAAAGAAAAATCCAAAAGATAGGATGAGACCATCTGTGGAACTTAGGTGAGAGGGGAGCAGAGCTCACAGGAGGCTATAGCAGGGAGTGAAGAGCAAGCCAAGAGCAAACCACAACAATCTCACTCCCACCTTACATCTGCTGTCACAGGATTCTGAACTTAAGCCCTAGCTAACAGTCAGACTGAGATCCTACCTGGGCAAATAATGGTACAAGCCAACTAACACACCACTTTGCAATTTCAAACCTGTGAAGAAGTCCAGAGTTCCAGTCAAGGGCAATCTGGCCTAAAGGGATCTAATCCATATGGGCCAAAAGCAAAACCAGTAATCCTGATTTGAGATGAGGACATAATCCATGGTTTGGATTGAAGACACAGGTCTCAGGGGGGCACCCCAGGATCTTTTTACCTCAAACTGAGGGTGCAACTCCAGGAAAGGGCAATCAAAGGTGTGCCTGATTAAATCAAGAAAACCTTGAGACCAAAAACTTGAGCCTAAGTCTGGGGCCAGAATTTGATCAACCCCTAACCTGATCAAATTCAGAATTAGATCAAAAGTTTACACCCAAGCATATGGAAAGTCTTTAAGGTATTAGCATTTCAAGGGACATTTGAATCATCAGGGGGAGAGGGCTGTCAGAGTTCTTAGCTCTCAGACTGCCTGGTAAACTAATAACAATCCAGAAAATAAACTGAAAAAAAGCATAAAAGAAGAACTGAAGTTTAAGAGGTGTAGCAAGGGAAGTTACAAAGTGCAAAGAATTGATTGACAGCCCTCAAGCCTCAGAATTCTCCAAGAGCTGGCTGGGTGAAAGTTCCAAGCTGTTGAAGGGACAGATTTCCAAATGTCTGTCTGGAGCACATCAGGCTTGAGCCTGATTGGTATGGATCTGGATTCTCCCTGGATAACCTCATCTTGTAAGCTGGCTGCCACAGAATAAGATGGAAAGACAAATATCCAAATACATTCTGGTGGACAGAGTGATTTTGGAGAAGCCTTCCTCTCTCTTTCCTGGAACATCTGAGGACTCAACAGCTGGATTCCTGTTACCTGACCCAGCAAGGACTCTGTGTGTAAGATTCTGGGTTCCATGTTGGACTTATTCTTAGAAATCTTTAGTTGAGTTAGACAGGTTAAGCTTAGGAAATTAACTATAGTGGGATAAATATCTTGGGGCAAATAGTCAGATGCAAACCTTTGCCCTTTTCCTTCCCCATCATCCCTTTCTTTGTTAATAAACTCAATTATTTAAGTGTGTTTTTCCCCTTTGTATAAACCTTTCACCCTTCCTAAATTCCCTATAACAGAGGGTACCTGAACTTCCCAGAAAACAGAGCCTACCTATAACTAGATAGGGAAAATGAACAAACAACAGAAAACCACATAGCTCTAAAGAATTTTGATGGAGAAAAAGAGCAAGGTAGAGACACAGAAGGGTAAAGCATTAGCAAAGGGAATGTATACAGAGTTCTAAAGAAAAATATGGACTGGATACAGAGCCTGAAAGAGCTCAAAAAAAGACTCCAAAAACCATTTAAGAGAGGCAGAGGAAAAGTGGTGAAGAGAAATGAAAATGATGTAAGAAGAAATAGACCAATTGAAAAAGAACCAAAAACTGACAGGAGGAAACCAGGTATTAAAAATCAGAATTAACCATCTAGAAATTAATTATTTTGTGAGAAATAAGGAAACAACAAAGCAGAATGAAAGGAATGAAAAAAATCAGAAGAAAACATGAAATATCTTGTTGAAAAAAAAAACAACTGACCTAAAATAGATTTAGGAGAGACAATTTGAGAATTATTGGAAAACCTGAAAGCCATGATCAAGAAAAAATCTTGGATATTATATTATAAGAAATTATCAAAGATAACTACCCAGAGATCCTTGAACAAGAAAATAAAATTGAAATTGAAAGAATTCACATATCTCTTCCAGAAAGAAATCTTCAATTGACAACTTCTAGGAATGTAATAGCTAAATCTAAGAGTCACCAAGGTAAAGAAAAAATACTTAAAACAGCCAGAAAGAAACCACTCAAATACCATGGAGCTGCAATCAGAATCTCCATGGTATTTGAGTGTTTTCTTTCTGGCTGTTTTAAGTATTTTTTTCTTTACCTTGGTGACTCTTAGATTTAGCTATTACAGTGTATGTTTTAAAATGGATCTGAACCCTGGGAGACTTCATCTTCCAGGGCTCTCTACCGCAACTTCCTCATATACATCCCACTTCCTTTAAGGGAGATATCTAAGAAAGTATTAAAAAAAAGAGAAGCATGGGTTTTCACACCTTTTCTGGAGAAGCTCCCTTTTCCCCAAAAGCCTATTCTGGAGAAGAGCCTTTTGAGCCAAGACTCTTTTACCCCTAAGCTGGAGATGTAATTTTCTCTAGCTTTCCCAAACCTTTATTTTCCTAGCCCAATAAACCTATCTAAGAATCCCTAGAGTTTGGCTTGATTTAATTTAATTCCCTTGCCTAGTTAGAGTATAGTTTAGAAAGCCAGGTCAATTTCCATACCAGGGCTTAGGTGACCTGGATACCTTCCTTTCCTTTTTGTTTTCCCTTTCCCTACAATTTTCCATCAACATAACAGCAAAACTAAGTATATGATTTCAGGGGGAAATGTTCATTCAATAAGGTAGATTTCCAAGCATTCTTGAGGAATAAGACAGACCTAAACAAAAACTTTAAAGTCCAAATATGAGACACAAAAGAAGTCCTAAAAGGTAAATAAGAAATAGAAAATTTAAGGGGTGCATTAAGGTCAAAATGTTTATATGTCTACATGGAAAAATGATTTCTGTAATTCTAAAAAATTACTCTCAGTAGTAGAGAACATATCACATCTTGAAGAACAAAAGATCAAGAATATGAAAGGAAATAATGAAAATAAATGTGAAAGATGGGGGCCTACCAGTACCAGACTTTATACTGTACTCTAAAGCAGTGGTCATCAAAACAATATGGTACCACTAAGAGACAGAATGGTAGACTAATGGAAAAGACCAGGGGTAAATGACTTCATCAAGCTTTTCTTTGATAAATCCAAATACCCCAGCTTTGGGGCCAAGAAATCACTATTTCACAAGATCAATATCTTACAATATATATCAAGATAAATTCAAAATGGGTAAATGACTTAAATATAAAGAGTGAAATCATAAATAAATTAGGTGAACATAGAATAGTATATCTGTCAAATCTGCAGGAAAGGAAGGATTTACGACCAAGCAAGAGATAGAGAACATTGCAGCATGTCAAATGAATAACTTTAAATACATCAGATTAAAAAAATTTATACAAGCAAAACCAATGAAACCAAAATTAGAAGGAAAGCAACAAACTGGGAGAATATTTTTATAATAAGACTCTCTGACAAAGGTTTAATTTCCCAAATATATAAGGAACTAAGACAAATTTACAAAAAAATTAAGCCATTCTCCAAATGAAAAATGGTTAAAGGACATGAATAGTCAGTTTTCACATGAAGAAATAAAAAGTATCAATAATCACATGAAAAAAGTGTTCTAAATTTCTCCTGATTAGAGAAATGCAAATAAAACCACTCTGAGATAACATCTTTTCACCTAACATACTGGTCTATATGGCAGCAAAAAAAAGTAATAAATGTTGGAGGGGATTTGGCAAAATTGGGACATTAATGCACTGCTGTTGGAGTTGTGAATTGGTCCAATCATTCTGGAGGGCAATTTGGAACTATGCACAAAGGGTTTTAAAAGAATGCTTACCCAGTCATACCACTGTTGGGATTGTATCCCAAACAGGTAATAATGTAAAATACTTATACAAAAATATTTTTACCTGCTCTTTGTGGTGGCAAAAAATTGGAAAATGAGGGGGTGTCCATCAATTGGGGAATGGCTGATGTGAGATTTAAAGTGATTGAGGTCTTAAACTGTAGTGAGTTAAAATAGTGGAAGATATAAACTGTGATAGATATAAGAGAGAGTGAGTAAATTTTACCGCAGAAATATGTTTCACTACAGTGTCTTGGGTTTTAAATCAAATATAAGGCAGTCGCCAGGGAAATATTCCCAATTATTCAAATACCCAAGTCAATTGGGTTTTATAGAGGTTTTAATTAACAATACAATGAGTAATCAAAGAAAGAGAGAGAGAGTAAGAAAGGGATAAGTATGAAGGGCCTCAAGCCAATATGGCCTAGACCTGAGTCTTAAGAGAGAAATCAGTCACTTTTTTTAACACTCACCACAACGTATGACTAAACAAGGATTCTAGTGACATCAGGCCAGCTCCATCTCAGCTGAATTCACCAGAGAGCCTTCCAGCCAGAGACTGTTCCAAAAGGCCTCTCTCAAGAGATTCTTCCCAAGTGATCCACATCAGAGATCCTCCAAAAGGATTTTTCCAAAAGGATATATATCCAAAAGGATATCCATCAAGAGATTCTGCTTTTTCTTATATAGGGGTTTTTCTCCCATGTTACCTCTCCTAAGTCCCTACATCTACCAATCACTGTAGATGCTTTCCAAAGGACTGCCCATCTGAATTCCTGCTAAGTCGACAAATCTCCTCAGTAAGTCTGAATCAGAAAAAATGCTGCTGTGTCGACCAAATCTCGTCAGTAAGTCTGAATGAGAGAAAACACAGCTGAGTCAACTAATCTCATCAAGAGAAAACTTGCCTGACCCTTTTAGGTACCTAGCATCCCATTGTATCAATTTTAAAAAGAGGCCTGGCTCAAAGAACTCCTTGCCCCACCATAAGCATGGATCCAAGTACTTTCTTTGTTTAGCAAGGAGTTTTCTCCCCTAAAGCAATCTTAAGTATGGGTGGAGTAGAGGTCCTCCCATTTCTGATCCTGGCGAGTTCTCACTTCAAAATGGGGAATGTTTCTCAGTAGGGAATTTGTTCCAATTAAGAATTCCCCAATGGGGAAATTTTTAACATTCACAAGTCTGAGAGATTTCAAGATTTACACTGAAAAAATTGTGGTATCTGATGGTGATACAATACTATTGTGCTAAAAGGAATGATGAAATGGAGGATTTTCATATGAACTGGAAAGACCTCAAGGAATTGATCCAGAGGCAAAGGAGCAGAACCAAAGGAGCAGGAGAATATTATACATAGAGACTGATACTCTGTGGCACAATTGAAAGTAATAGACTTCTCTACTAGCAGCAATGCAATAATCTTGGATAATACCGAATAATTTATGAGAAAGAATATTATATACATACTGAGAAAGAAATGTGGGAGCAAAACCTAAATGAAAAACATATGATCAATTATGTGGTTCAATGAAGATATGAATAGGGTTTTGATATTAAAACATCACTCTTTTACAAGTATGAATAACATGGAAATATGTTCTGAATAATGACATATGTATAACCCAGTGGAACTGCTTGTTAGCTCTGGGATGGGGGAGAAAAGATCTGGGATTGATGGGGTGAGGGAATCATGATTTAAGTAACTATGGAAGAATATTCTAAATTTTAAAAAATAAGAAGGAAAAATGAATATCAGGGCAGTTTTCTTTAATAAATCCTTGTATTAAGATGTTTTTTGTTTTTTTTTTTTAAACTAGGGCTTTCTACTAGTCCAATAATTCTTTAATTGTCTCTTCTGGATCTATATTCCAGGTCAGTAGATTTTTTTCATTGAGGTATTTCACATTTTCATCTGGTGATGTTCTTCTGGATTTTGTTTGATTGTTTCTTAATGCCTCATGATGTCATTAGTTTCTAGTTTCCCAATGATAATTTTTAAGGAATTATTTTCTTCCATGAAGTTTTAACTCTCATTTTTTCTTTTGGTCAATTCTGCTACTTTTTGAGTGTTACTTTCAATTCTCTTCCCTATTTTTCATATGCCTTTTTAAATTGATTTTAAAAAATCCTTTTTGAGGTCTTCCAGAGCTGGAGACCAATTTGTATTCATATTTTTGTTGAAATTTTGTATGTATTAGCTTTGCTTTCACTGTCTCCTTCTGTTTCTATGCCTTACTCTATGTTTCCATAAAATTTTTTGCTTGTTTTTTTTATCTTTGTTTATCCCATCCCTTTTCTTGATTTTTACTTTTATTTTATTTTATACATTTATTTCTATATTTTTCTTAGGGTAGAGAGGGCATTCTCTTAAACTTCAGTTTTTTCTTGCTACCATCCTTAGCTCTATTTCTGTGTTTTTGAAAGTTTCATTTTTCCAAGGTGTTATGGTGACTTGTGGACTAAGAGTTCTGAAAGTCATTTTCCAAGGACTTGTAACTTTGCCTTGATCTTTGGTAGGGCCTTTAGGCATAGAACAGGGCTTATATAGGCAAGAAACACTGGGAATTGCCTTGTGTTGGCATTCAGGACTTCATTTTGCCTTGCCTTGGGTTTTCAGGGCTCACATTGGATTTATAAAGACCAGATGTATCAAGTACTCCTTTTCACTGTTTTTGAAGTGATCATTGTAGGCTTGGCCAAGGTCTCAGGACATTCCCTTCAGTTCCTACCAGCTAGGAACTTTTCCAACTGCCTTGCACTAGGTATTTGGGTCTCATGTTGGGCCCAGGAAGGGGTTCAGACCTTTCCTCTTGGTTTGAACCAGCCAGGAATGCTATAGGCTTCTCTGTATTAGACTTTGGGACCTCACCTGCAGGCCTGGGCTGAGGCTTAGAACTTTATGGGGTGGGCATGGTGTTGCACTGTGGTTTGCTTAGGAAGTATCTCAGGGTTTTCACATTGGTTTGGGCCCTCATTCAGAAGTTAGAACAGTAAATGAAAATTATGGGACCTTCTTTTGGCTTGATTTGGAACTCCTTGACATGAATTTCTATAGGTTGTGCTCACCTCTCACTCCAATGAACCAGATCCTCTCTGAATACTTTTCAAGTTGTTTTCTGCAAGTAAGTTGCTTCACTTGGCCTTCTTTTTGTTTCTTTCACTGCAGTATTCATTTTGAGGTTTTTTTTTTTTTTTTTAAGCTAGATGGAGAAGATTCTCATAGTGGCATGAATTTTTCAAGCTTCTCCTCTGCCATCTTGGCTCTGCCTCTCCTACCTATCTGTAGACATAAATTAAACACCTCTAAGATATAATGTAAGGTTCAATGCCTTTTGCCACCTATTTAATATTTTTAAGAGCCAATTGTACCTTGAAGAAATTTTGATTACAGCAGCTATGGTTAAATGGAGTGTAACATTTCATGTTCAATGATATAATTTGTTATTAATCATAAAAATGCCTTCTGTCTAAGAATCAACACTAAATATTATTTTGAAAGCAGAAAAGTAGTAAGGGTTGGAAAATTGAATTCAAATGACATACATAGGTTACCACAGCTAAAATGTATATGAGGCCAGATTTGAACCCAGGCTTTTCCTTTTCAGGGCTGGATCTCCATATACTGAACCTCAAAATCAATACTGCAGTGAAAGAAAAGCCTCCCACCATCAGTCTTGCATTTTCCTGATCTCACACTGTGCCATGGCTTGGAGAGACTTGAATTGGTCCTTTTTAGGAGCAGAGTTTGTTTTATTTTTATCACTCCATAAACGCTTTGTTCTTTTTGCTCAATAGGTTTTCAATAGCAGTGTTGTTCTCGTCGAACCAGTCCTGGTGGTTGCATTGTTTGGAGCCTAGGACTGCCTTTGATGTTTCCTTCACTGCATTTCTGAACTGGTTCCATTTCTCGGTTGAGCTTCCAGTGAGTGGTCCCTTGACAGACAGCTTGTCATCCAGGCAGGACTGGAATGTTTGCAAATAAGATGGATCTCTAAGATGACTCACGTTGTAAAATGCACGAACTGTCTGGGCGAGCTTTGGATGGCGAGGCGCAATGCGCATTTGAAGAGTCGCTCTAACCAATGGGTGGTCTGTCCAGCATTCAGCTCCTCTCATGGCTCTGGTGATCTGTGCATCCTGGATGTCTCGCTGGCTTACAATGATGTAGTTAATGGGATGCCACTGTTTTGATCTTGGGTGCATCCACATTGTTTTAAATTTGTTCACCATTCTGAACACAGTATTTGTGATAGTGAGTTCGAACTCTGAGCATTTGGTGAGTAGCAGTAGGCCTTTGTTGTTCATATTGCCCACACCGTGTTTGCCGAGCACTCCTTTCCATCTTTCATGGTCCTGGCCAACGCGGGCATTGAAGTCTCCCAGTAGTATCAGCTTGTCATTTGTGGGCACTGAGTGCAGGACGACACTCAGGTCAAAGTAGAACTGCTCGATGGTCTCCTCTGTGCTGGTCAGTGTAGGGGCATATGCACTGATGATTGTGGCATACAGGTCTTTGCTGAGAGGCAAACGTATCTTCATGAGCCTCTCGCTGATGCCCACAGGCAAGTCTGGCAGCTGTTTGAGCACATTGGTCTTGATGGCCAGGCCAACACCATGGATTCTGTCTTCATTTGTGGCTCTACCTTTCCAGAAGAAGGTGAATCCAGTGCTGGGTTTACTGAGTGATCCCTATTCTGGTACGTTAATGCTGCAATGTCGATGTTATTTCGCACCAGTTTTTTTACCAATTAGAGCTGTTCTTCTCTCAGATCTTGGGGTATTCTCTCTATCAAGTAATGTCCTGATGTTCCATGCTCCTGGTAGGAGTTTCTTTATATTTTGTTTTCTTTGATTAGACTGCTTAAAGGGATGACCCACCAGCTGCGGTGTGCTGATCGGGTGTTTGTAGGGCAGGCAATGTTTGGGACACCTTTTCTAGTCCCCTCTCTTGATTAGGGTGAACAGTGCTGTCCTAGAGAAGGCTTCTCAGTCGCCCAGGATGCTGCCAAATGTCCCTGCTGCCCACAGGACCAAGTGACCACTGGTCCGTGGGCCGCCTACATGCAGGATCGTGACTACAACTGCCAGTGGTCACCTCCACCTGTTGTGTCGCCACTCCCCATCGCCACAGGTCTTGAAGAGGGTGGACGGGGTTAGGATAGATGAGAGTGTACAAAGATACTTGTGCGTGAAGGAGATTTAAGTGGAAAAGCTGATGCACAGAGACAGTCCCACTCTCTTGGCGTTGGAAGCCTGGGTCCAGTGGTACGAAAAGTCATTACACCTGGAAACTTCCTCAGCTTCATTGGATGGTTGTGTTGTCTTTTGTGCTCCAACACGCCCTAAGCACTACACAGTGCTTTGCTGCGTCGCCCTCTCAGCCGTTGAACCTTCTTATTGGTTTCTTCAGCCTGTTCCGCCGAAACAGTCTTCACATGCTGGGTGAGCAAAGCCCTGGTTCACCAGGGGTCGATGACTGGATGACTACCCTCACACAGTTTAGCCGGCCTGTCGAAGCCGTTGCCCGGGATGTGGCGAAGTTCAAAGTGTACAATGCAGTGGTCCTCAGCTCACTCCTGTACTGTTGTGAGACATGGACACTGTACTGAAAGCACATGAAACAGCTGGAGCAATTCCACCAACTCTCTCTCTCCAGTCAATCATGAGGATCTGATGGCAGGACCAAATCACCAATCAGGAAGTCCCTGACAGAGCCAACTCCACCAGCATTGAAGTCATGGTTCTCCAAACCCAGCTATGATGGTCTGGACACGTTATCCGCATGGACCCACAGCGAATACCAAGACAGGTATTCTATGGGGAACTGTCAGCTGGACTCAGGAAACAAGGCCGACCAAAGAACAGATTCAAGGATCAGCTAAAGTCCAACTTGAAGTGGGCTGGCATTACACCAAAGCAACTAGAACTCGCTGCCTCTGACAGAAGCAGCTGGCGAACCCACATTAACCATGCTGCCGCCACCTTTGAAGATGAGCGACGTCGATGTCTTACTGCAGTGTGTGAACGCCAACACCAGGCCACAACTGCACCTCCCGTAACAACTGGCGTCCCATGCCCCATGTGCCACAAACTCTGTACCTCAGTCTTTGGACTCCAAAGCCACATGAGGGTACACTGTAGATGAAACTGCACAAAGACAATAGTCATTCTCGGTCACCTAGAGACTACTACTGATGACTTCTAGCCTATCATTCTTAGGCAAATTAGTCCTTGATAACAATATTACTTTGATGGTTCAGAGGGGTACAATAGTAAATCTGAATTCACAAAGATTATGACATAGAATACCAATTCTAGTAATTATTAGCAAACTAGGAAGGTTTCAGGAATGTACTCAATGGTAAATGTATTTCTTGTTGATATAATGGATGTTAAATTTTAGTTAATCAATAA